>NW_024039543.1:0-333924 GCF_016077235.1 Cyprinodon tularosa
CTGGTGGAACCCAAACCTTCAACATAAGTTTCTTTGAATTTTCACAGTTCTGTCCTTCAAAAACAGAAATTTGGGAAGAGATTCTGATACCAAGTTACTCTTTAAGCTCACACTTCCTGAAATGCATTTAGGGAAGCTTTGAACACAGGTCAGTATGTGGAGGTTGATGGATTAACAGGCTTTTAAAACATTTACTGTTACATTGCTGTTACTCAGGCTACGACCTGGACTCACTGAGAAGCTAGATCTAGATGCTAGTCAGCTCAGGGTTCTTTATAATATTATTCTTAATCTGGTTGGCATAAATCTAGTCTTCCTGTTCAAATTTGGCATATCATCTCAATGCCATTATATGACTCAATGGCTTGCCATACAGGTAGATAACTGAGACTGAAAGGCCTACCTTGAGGAAGGAGCTTGATCCACATGGATGATGGAGGTGGAGGGAGTCTATAACAAATGCTCTCTTCTTAGGCATTCTGTTCTGAACGACTCGACCATCAAGACTCACCACGTCTTTCAGAACCATGGACAGGTCTCCTGAAGATCTTCTGTTTTCTTGGAAGGTGGATGCTGATGTTCTGGATCTGTCTTTGAAGACCATCCTCCTAGTCCAGTGCCTGTCCACTCTACAACAGAGAGGAACTCCATGTGGCAGAGTGAAGGTGTTTGCCTCTGATCTTTCTCTGATCTGAAGGAGAAGAAAAATCACAGACCAAAAATTTAACAGGTCTAACATATAATGGTCTCTGGACTGAACCAGGGAGAGAAATGCTCTGACAGATATTTCTCACAAGAAGGTTTGATTACAATTTTTTTAGGTTTCACAGAATGTAGGGACTGAGGATCAACAGTACAGAGGATGGTCGAGTGGGAAAAAGAGCTTTAGAAACCAGTCTGAGCAGGTTGGAACAGGTAAAGAAAAGATCAAGTGTGTCATTTCATAAAAGAGGTTCACCTGGAATAAGAGGAAAAGTTTCCCAGACGTTGAAAAGAAGAGCTATAATATGGTTTAATATGGTATGGTTATAATTTAGAGGTGATGAGGGTGGATAAGAGCATGAATAGCAGTACATCAAAGGGAAAGTTCACTGAAAAACATGTTTGAGAGAGGAGGGATGGAAAGGAGATCAGTAGGAGGATAATGAGGCTGTAACTGCCAGGCAGGAGGCCTGAAGGACAAGATTTATAGATGGAGCTACAGTGGGCATGAAGGTGTGACAGAATAAAATGCAGAGGATAGAGTCACATGGAGACAGATGACTCCCTATGAAAGCAAAATGCTGATTGGCTGTTTCTTTAAAAGGGAAAAGCCAGCGGAAGTAGAAACAGATCCCATTCCAACATAAAAGCCTCTTTAAATCCTTAATTCAAATTAAGCAATAAAAGTCTAGATAGAGGTGGAAGGGTATGAATAGTTTTAAAGTTTAAGTGTTAATGTTTAACAGTAGTGATATTTGAAAGTAAAATAACTGAATAGTTAAAACACTGTAATAACATTAGATAAATACACATTATCATCAATAATATTCCATCCTTGAAAAGAAAGATTGGTATTATTGTTGATTAATGTTACTCATTTCTTTGACATTAGTCATTAGTTTAACATTTATCTACAAGAATTGTTCTAAGCAAATGTTTAATCTACTTAAAGAATATTATGGTGTTATTATTACCATCTATCTCTTAATCTCTAAAGGGATAAACGGTTATAAACAGGAACTGGTTCAACCTGTCAGACTAAGGACAGGTTCCCTGTTCACTGAACCAAAGCCGGACATCCTGAGTTTCATCCTTTAAAACTGAAACTGAGAAGCAGAGAGGCTGAACTTCACTGAAAGCTACTGAAGTAGTAATAAATAATAAAGCATAGGACTGGACAGACAGAGCTGCCCTACAATACTTGATCCTGAGAACATTTTGTGACTTCAGCTGTTTTTATTTTACAATAATCAGTGAAACATAAGAAAATATCAGATGGAAACAGTTCAGCTTTATGGTATGATGTGTTGAAGGTACCAAGGAAATCTGAGGACATTTTGTTGTGTGGCTCTTTGCAATGCTGCTTTCTATTTAAGCTTCTGATTCTGACCTGGATGATTGAAAAGAAAAAGTTACCCCTAGTGGAGAGTCACGGTAATGCAAGCAAAATATTTCTCACAGAGCGACATTTTTTTTTTTATCTAAATCAGTTGAACCAGCTAAAGAGATTTAATTTGATATTTCAAATTACACCAGAACTTGTTGTCCCTTCAATCAGCAGAGAGACATAAAACATATTTTACCGACCTGGATCTTTATCATTGCAGGTTTCTATTTTTAAATCTCCCCCTTGGTTGAACTTATTGAGCTGCAGTGTGACTGAGCAACCAGGTAACTAATCCATAAGAAGCTACAGTCTGAACATTAAACAGTTCAATTAGTATTCAGGGAAACATTTTATCAGTTTCTCTCTAGTGCTGAATAAAACTGTTATTACCACCTTAGTCTCATGTTGTAGTTTTATTTTTTCATACATAAAAAATATGAGCATTTTGTTCATTTTCTAATCAATGTCTGCTATACTTTTCAAACTATAAGGAAACTCAAACTACCCTTAAAAACAGCTGAAACTCACCTCTGTTGAAAGCATTTCTCTGGTGACTGTGATCCATGACGGTCTGAATGATACTGAGCTCCTCAGCTGTTTGTTTATGTCGCTCAGCTGTTGATCACTTGATCAAACCAGGATGGGGCAGGCTCCTCCATCAGCTGATGGAGACATCTTCGTTTACATAGTTGCACCAGCAGCTCTCTGTTTGTGTGAGGCTCATCCGGGAAATGCAAGTTGTTTTTCCAGCTTTTCTATCTACTGCAGTTTCAGGAATTAAGAAACTTTATGCTCATTATGAGACCATAATGACATCCAAACTTTACAAAAAAGGACACAGACAGAAATAATATTAATATCATCATTAGTTAAAAATTAGAAATATTACTGGTGGCCCTATGATAATTCATCCCACTTCCTATTCTTTCACTCATGTAAATCCTACTGATTGGAACCTTTAACAATAAATGCTGTCATGTTTTGCTGGAACTTGGTTCAGTTTATTTTCTAATCCTCTTCCCAATGAGAGAATTAAAATCTTTTAACACAGAGACAAATACTTTACTGTTCAAAAATGCACTTTATGATGTCCTGAACTTTCTCAAGTTTCCAACTGTATGTATTTTCATTGTGAACTTAAAATTAAAGAACATCTATTCAGTAAATACAGTCATTAGTAATTAGACCAGAGCAGACTAAAACACTGCATAACTGCTGAATATATCATGTATGTAATTTTGTCAAAATGGGAAAAAAAAGGATTCTTTACCAACAACCTCCCTGCTCTTGGCTCTGATGTCATCTTCATCATTTCTCTCTCTACAGGCAAGATTTCAAAGAAAAAACAGAATTTTTAAACTGATTTTAATCTGAAATATAGAGATAACTCCAGTGATTATCCATAGACAGATGTCTATGTTCTCAGTGATCTTTGTCAGTGTTTCCTGGTGGCAGCAGAGCTGCTGGACACGTTGCTTTCAGTCTAACTAGACTTTAAGATGAGACTGACAAAAACAAGGAATTTCAACTATGTGACTAATGTCTGTTTAAGCATCAGATTAAGCCCGTTTAGTTTCAACATTTTTAGCTTTATATGTTCAGCAGTTCATGATTACAGTCCTTGTATAACCAGCATGTTTGAGGGCTTTCTGGGATTTGTAGTCTCGATACAATTTTAATCTTATGGTCCACTGGCCTTTTGACTAATGTTCAAGTTCTATAAAACATCACAAATTGCATGTTATAGGCAGAAGATTCTTCTTTGGATGATGATAAAATTAATTGAATATCCTTTAAGCTCTCTGTTTCCTTTCCTGCAGAATTTTCATACAACACAGCAGAACCTGAATATCATGAGAGCTCTTGGCAGTAAACCTATTATTGTCAAGGTTTGGTTGTGGTTTTGGACCCAAATGCAGGGGATGCATTGGGTCCAAAACGCAAATGCAGGGGGGGGTTCTTGCATTTTATTTTTTTCTTAATTAATTAACACAGGTAACAGCAGCAGGAATCAAAAAAATCAAAAAATCCAATAAAAAATGTAAAACAAACCAGAACCATGGAGACAAAGAACACATGGAGTCGGGGAAAGGTGAGGAGAGACGAAGTAAGAAGTAAGACGATGTAAGAAGACAGCGACGAGAAACCAGCGACGATGAGGAACCAGCAAAGAGTGACAGCAGAGGGAGAGTATATATGGCTGACTGAGACAAAGGCAGGGCTAACGAGCAGATAAGGAGCAGGTGTGAGTGGAGACAACGAGGAAGGCAAGGGGAAAGGAACACACACAAGAGGGCAACAGAGGACAACAAAGAAAAACCTGAGAACTAAAATATATCTTGGAACATAAAGTAGGAAATAAACCAATGAAACACACGGATCAAAGTTTAACAGAAAGTAAGACCGTGACAATTATAGCTTTAACATGGAGCAGAACCTGAGAGAGGTTTGAAATGGTTTAATAATTATGTCTGTAGGATTTGACAGAACTGACTCTATAAAGAGCCTGGAGATGCCATGAGTTGGGAACTGGCGCAATATGAATAAACATGATAAATTTCGTTTAGTACAGCTTTCAGACAGTAAAGGACCATTTCCATTTCATAAACAGCAGCAGTGATCAAATGAAGTGGATAAGGTACAGTGTGGGAGAAAAATAATTGGTATGGAAGTTCAGAGCCTTTCCAGATAAATAATTATGGTGCAAATATGCAGTATTATTGGTTTTGTGTTATCAGTGATGCAGAGTTTATGACTTGATTTAGAGTATTTTTTTCAACCTTTCAGCTGTCTGATGGCGGGGGGGGGAAAGCTTCATTGAATGCTGTGAAGAACAGTCCATTGTGGGGGGGTAAGGGGACATTTATGCTTCTGTAATGATAGATTTGAAAAATCCTCAGCAAAGCAGAGCAGATATATATATTTCCAGTTGACCCTAAGCTTGAAATGAACTAGTTCTGGGTCATGATGAGGCGTTATGAAGCATTTCGATATACTGGCAAACTGTATTAATACTTTGTCGATACTGTGTGCACCTGCTGGACATTTAAAATCACTACAGGCAGCCTCATTCACGGAATAAACTGACACGGATTTGATGAACTATAATAAAAACTATATAAAACTATATTCTTCTTTCATTTGATGACAAAAGATCAGAGATTTTTATTTTTGTTAGATGTGTTACATTGACAGATGTGCTTATAAACACAGTTTACTGCGTCATTCAGATAAAAAAAGCTAATGTATCTTTCATATGGCTTTCTTTAAATGATACGCGCACAGACACAGCAAGTTTTGCTTTTAGAGATCAACACATGCACTGATGCATCAGTGTTATTGGTCCCCTCACTAATATAAACAAATATAAACAGACTGACCCTATGATGGAGCCCAAAGCAACTGCTGATGTTGGATATTCGGTGGCTAAAATGAAGTTTGTATCTGGACTGAGAAGCTCCATTATCTTCTGATGCTCCAACTGTAATAACTGCTTACAGTTATCTACAGCGGTAAATGAGGCTGGGATCCAGAAGGACCTCAGAATCAGTGGTTCCAGAATCAGGAGATCAAAGAACACAACTGACCCATAGAGGAGCAGTTTCAGTGCTGCAGACCTTTAGAGACCTTCTTTGATATCAGACAAGATCAAGGAGATGTTGCTAATAAACAAGCAGAGACTTTTCCTTTTTTTCCTCGAAACCTATCAGCTATCAGGCTGTAGGAGCTTTAGAGTGTGGTGAATGATCACCAACTCTGACTGAAGAGGTAACAGAAACTTTTATTTTGATAAGTTGGGAATAACCCTGTAGCTAGATGTGGCAGTTTTCTAAGAGCTAACAATGGTTGGTAGAAAACCCCCCCCCCTGAAATTACCTGTTATTAAACCTGTTATTAATGGAGATATATGAACCAATTTTAACATCAGGCATGGATTAAGAGATGTGTGTCATGATAGGCAAACTACAAAGTTAATATCATCATCCAACATCAGCATGTTTTACATTTTCATCAATATTTTCATGCTGGTCATTTTTCTATTCCACCTGCTTGATATTAATGTGGACTGCAGACATTTTACTGTCATTACATCCTGCCTACAACAGAGTGTGAGATGGCTTGGAGTCAGACACTTGTTCTTCATACCTCCTGAACGCCTCCCTTGGAAGGTTTTTCAGGCACGACCCACTGACAGAAGGCCCAGAGGACAACCCAGAACACTATGGAGGGACTATGTCGCTCAGCTGGCCCTGGATGCTTTGGGCATTCCTTCTTTTTCCTGAAAAGAGATAACTCTGCACAAACTCTTTACATAACCTTTCATAACTTATATGTATTAAATATTCTGATATGAACTGTAATCTTACTCGATCATAGAAGTTGCTTAGGCTTACAGAAGGCAGCCCTGGGGTCACCTCTCAGGAAATTACCCCAATTAAAAGATAAAGAGGAATTTTATACATCTTCAGTGTGCCACATCATCACATTTGACATGATAGACTGTCATGATCTTATCCAAAGCTCAGACACACATGCAGAGCAACATATTCAGAGAGACCAGGGGAAAGGTTTTAACGGGTTTTATTGAAGAAGTAAAACAAGGGGAGAAGTGTTGCTCTTAACACCGCTCAACCGGAACTGCAAAGTGAAGGGAAGGCACAGCGGTTAGTTTAGGCTCAGTGGGGAATTTCACTCGTAAAACTTGGAGAAGAGGTTTTGGTTGACGACTCACGTTTCCAGTGAAGTTGTTGTATCCTTGACTCCTGTCTGTGTGCCGTGGTTCCCGTGTTTGTCTGATTCAGTGGAGGGCGGAGCAGGTTTTACCCAGAATGCGACTGATGGTTGGAGAACGGAGAAACTGACTCCCACTCAGATTTCCCGCGGTACTTGAACAGGTCGTAGTGGAGAATAATCCCTTTCTCAGTGGAAAGCTCAAACCATCTCTTGGGGAAATTGGATCCAAACCTCATGTTTGAACCCCAGCTCAGTTTTAAGCTCAGTTGATCCTTCCAGGGAGAGAAGGTCCAACAAATCCAGTTAGCAGGACAACTTCCTGCCAAGAGGCAAAGACAAAACAAAGTTAAACTCAGGTTGACAAAAACTCAGCTTGACTCAGCAAACTCAGTTTAACGAGGAAACCATCAGCAGGTGTGTAAGGAGGCGGACCAGAACCAGGCGCCTCCTGGTGGATGAAGAGACAAACACAAAAAACACAGACACAAAACAGGAGTCCTGACATAGACGTTAGCTGATGAGAAGACATCAATGGCTCCAGCCTTATCAAAATATTACACTTTGTTCTTAGTTGAAGGACACCACTCTCATTCCATTCCCAAATCATTGCCATATACAGAATGAGGATTGTAACTGTATATCTGGACAAAGGAACTGTCCTAATTAGATAAACTACTTGGGAAAACATCAGTTCTGACACGCAACAGGCAGCTAATATTGAGGTGAAATAAACTCACACATCATCATTGAGAATTATCCATAACAAAGGTAAATTGGTCCCAGGATCAGGAAAGCAGAGACATGCTTTACAGTGCATTGGTGATAAAATGGTGATAAAATGCCATGCATTTCATTCCATGCAAAATGCAACAGCCTGGTTATTTGTTATTTGACTCATGCCTGATAAATGTTTACTAAGCTCAGTTACACCTAAAGTGTTTTTATTACACAAAACAAACCAATTTTACCGTAACTTGCTGTTAATACTGTGAGGATTCATTAAACAGATGGATCACCTGGGATAAAGGAAATGATCAAAATGAAGGTAAAAGGGTTGGTAGTTGGTAGGTGGATGCTACCCCCTACTGGTGGTGTTTCATACAGCTGAGCAGAGGAAATGTTTAGAGGAGGTCAGACACCTCCTTAAAGGACCCTGGAGCAGGGATTAGTAAGACCCTTCAGCCCTTTGTGTCTTTTATTCAAGTAAGAGTGTCAAATGAGCATGAAAATGACCATCCAGATATAAATGAGGCCCGGAGTGTGAAGCACAACAGATATAGTGATACTGATCCTCCTAAATGAAGAGAAAGAAGCAGAAAATCCTTTCCTGCAGGCATCAACATGTTTAATGATGTTAGATTGTAGTGATCCAGGTGGTGGGCTGGGCTTGGAGAGAGTCCAGGGTAACTTCCTTGTCCCTGTATTAAACCTTACTTACCCCCCCAACCCCCACTCATAAAAAGAAAACTAGTTGAAGCTTGTTTTATTTGATCTGGGATCCATCCAAAGCAACCATCCAATAAGGAGCTGCAGACAGAAGTGATTCCTTGATTTAAATAGCACAGATAAAACCAAAAGGAGAACTGTTTATTAGCAAGACTGAGTTATTCTGACTGTTTCAGAGACGTTACCTTCTTAGACACTACGGATCCACCAGTGGGTTCATGGTTTAAATTCCTCATTTGGAACACTAACTTTCATTTTCAAGTCACCAAATTCATTTTTTACTAATATTTTTGGTTTTAGGTTATTCTATCTACGAGTGTGAACATTCAAATGTTATTTACTGTACATATGGCTGACTCAGTAAAACAAACATTACAAAAGTTAAATATTTTCTAACACAAAACCACATCCCCCATCGTGTTATATTAGCATAATAGGTCCTAAATGATATCAGTATTAATAATTGCCAAAATGTTCTTTTATAGGGTGAAAAATACCTCTGACACAAATTGTGCCAAAGAGACAGCTCAGCTTGGCACCCTGCCAACTAAAACCTTTGTGGACCAAATATGCTTCAGCTAATATAAGGCCCCCACATAGTTACAATGATTGTGTGCATATGTCACAGTCTGCGCACACGATTCAGCCTAAGCCTAATTGTTGTCCTGCAGATGATGGCCAGGAGATGACAGTGATGTGTTACTGTCAGCTGTGGTGGTCTAAGTGCAGTTACAAAATCAAAGAGATACACAAAAAATGTCAGCTGGAGCCTAAACCCAGGAAGACTATGAATTGTTGAAATCAAAACATAAATAATATTTAATGTAGAGCTTATTTAAGAAATCAAAAACTATACGGTAAACTGGTCAATGTGTCACAGTCTTTGTTCGGTTAAGTTTTTTTTTGAGTATTACGTTTTACTTTGCTCCATGTTTTCTAGTTTTATTGGTTTGATTCCTATTTTGTTTTGTTTTCTGGATATATTTGAGTTCTTAGATTTTTCTCTGTAGCCCTCTGTGTTGGTCTCCATTTCTCTAGCTCCTTCTAGAATCCTCTGTTCACACCTGCTCCCAATCAGCTCATTATAAACTCATCCTGTGTAGCAGTTCCTCAGTGCAGTTCCTCATCTTTCTCTGGTTCTTCATGCTTGTTTTTCCCTGCTGTCTCCAAGGTTCTGGTTTTTGTACTTTATGTTGGATTGTTGGATTCCTGCCTCCGTTTCCTGTAAGAACACTCCATTAAAACTACAAGAACTCCCCTCTGCCTCCCCGCTGCTGCGTTTGGGTCCTCAAAACCTCAACCAACCCTGACAGAATGTTTCACGACCTTATAATCCATTAGACTGTCCAGTCTTCCATCTGAGGCTGGCTTCCAGGTTAAATCCCTGGTAAGGCTGTTATAAAAGGAAACCCTTCAATAAAACTTAACAGAAACAAATTTATTTGAAACCAAAAACATACTGAAAATTTAACATAAAATCTTTAAAAAAAAAATGTCCCAATTAGGGACACATATAGATTTTATTATTAACTAGAGAGCAAACTAGTATCCATAACTGTGCTAATAAAAGGGTCTTAGCTAAGGAGTTCTAAAACCAAACTTCCCCACAGTCCAACATGTCGATAACTGGTAATCAGTAATAAGTTAATCTAAGGGTCAGCTAACAAAAACACAACACAGGAACATGGGCAGCATCAATTGGCCGACTAGCTTCAGGTTAACCCCTGTTTCTTTAAATTCTGCATGATCTAAGAATTAAAATAAAAACTGTATTAACTTCTAACTCAGAGAATATAACCTCATTAGACCCAGCCTTTGGTATCTCCATGCAATAAACCAGGAAAGGTTCAAACAAATGTCAAATTTATTTCAGTTAAATTGGTTGGCCTTGGTTATTTTCTCTGGGGAGGATTCACTGGAACATAAGAGAAGCTGTAGATCCGAACTGGTCATCAACCACTCTGAGCTGTCACTTCACTGCAGGGGACTGAAGGATGGTCAGACTATATGAAAGGTCATAATTACAACTTTTTTATCAAAAGAAAATTATATATAAAATAATTATACATCCAAAGAACATCTAGAATGGTGCAGAATGAAAGTATAAATTTTACTGAGGAAAAATATATCATTTTAAAAATCAAGTTTTGACAGGTCCAAAGTATAAAAATATTTACATTGCCAATATTGACATTAGAGGATTGTGCACCAATAGGAATAGTGGGATGAAGATTTGCTATCTGGTTCAGCAAACCTTAACCTAATATTGCAGATGGCACACAGTTCTGTTTATGTCTGATCATTTTGCTCACTGCTGGAATTCTATTTATGTTCAAAAAAGGACTGACACATGGTATATTACTTTATTTTATCAGAAACAAACGTGCTTTGGTCTTTTTTTGTCTAGGTATAAAACAACTCTATGCACCTTCAAAAGGGAAAATGCAGGTGATACAGAGAACATTGGACAGCACACTGATAATCAAACAATGAAAGACATTTATAATTACTTTGTTTTCATCTCACTAAACTCAGAGGAATAAAATCCGTTTTTGCAGAAGTAGATCTTTATAAGCAGACCTTAAATTAGCTGACAGATGGAGGACTACCTGAAGAAGAAGAGACAACTTCCGCTTCTAGTGGAAACCCTAAAAAAAAAAAAGTGAAAAAATTATCTCAAGCACAGAATAAATGTCAATGAAGAAACAAAAGAAACGCTGTTAGCTGCATTGATTTATTTCATTCCAGAGTTTTCTTTATGCATAGAACTTATCTGTTCAACATGTTAAGATATTGAGTTTTGTCGGCCATTAATGCTGGTTGTCCTATAAAAAAAGGTATTTCCTGTGTGTGTTCATCTGTCTTAGTAGAGCTGTAGTTAGTTGTAGCAGAAGGATGTTTACACTGAGTCTGGTTCTGGTTCATCTGATATTTCCCCCTTAAAAAGGATTTTTTTTCTCCTCCGTGGCCCATGATCATCCAGGAGAAAATAATTATATAAAGTCAATGACTCAATACACTCTGCTGAATTTCTATAGATAGAAAATTATCAGACCATATGACCTTCTATTGCTCCAGAGTCCAATCCTCTTGCTCCCCATCAATCGAAAGTCTTTTTCCCCTGTTCGCATCACTGATTACAGGTGCTGGTCATAAAATTAGAATATCATGAAAAAGTAGATTGATTTCAGTAATTCCATTTAAAAAGTGAAACTTGTATATTATATTCATACATTACATACAAACTCATATATTTCAGATGTTTATTTTGTTTAATTTTGATGATTACAAATGACAACAAATGAAAATCTCAAATTCATCATATCAGAAAATTAGAATATTACTGAAGACCAATAAAAACAAAGGATTTATAGAAATGTTGGCCAACTGAAAAGTATGAACATGAAAAGTATGAGCATGTACAGCACTCAGTATTTAGTTGGGCCTCCTTTGGCCTGTATTACTGCAGCAATGCGGCGTGGCATGGAGTCGATCAGTCTGTGGCACTGCTCAGGTGTTATGATAGCCCAGGTTGCTCTAATAGTGGCTTTTAGCTCTTCTGAATTGCTGGGTCTGGTGTATTGCATCTTCTTCTTCACAATACCCCATAGATTTTCTATGGGGTTAAGGTCAGGAGAGTTTGCTGGCCAATTAAGAACAGGGATACCATGGTCCTTCAACCAGGTACTGGTAGCTTTGGCACTGTGTGCAGGTGCCAAGTCCTGTTGGAAAATGAAATCTGCATCTCCAAAAAGTTGGTCAGCTGCAGGAAGCATGAAGTGCTCTAAAACTTCCTGGTATGTGGCTGCGTTGACCCTGGACCTCAGAAAACACAATGGACCAACACCAGCAGATGACATGGCACCCCAAACCATCACTGACTGTGGAAACTTTACACTGGACTTCAAGCAACGTGGATGAAGTGCCTCTCTTCTTTTCCTCCAGACTCTGGGACCTTGATTTCCAAAGGAAATGCAAAATTTACTTTCATCAGAGAACATGACTTTGGACCACTCACCAGCAGTCCAGTCCTGTTTCTCTTTAGCCCAGGCAAGACGCTTCTGACGCTGTCTGTGGTTCAAGAGTGGCTTGACACAAGGAATGCGACAGCAGAAACCCATGTCTTTCATACGTCTGTGTGTGGTGGTTCTTGAAGCACTCACTCCAGCTGCAGTCCACTCTTTGTGAATCTCCCCCACATTTTTGAATGGGTTTTGTTTCACAATCCTCTCCAGGGTGCGGTTATCTCTCTTGCTTGTACACTTTTTTCGACCACATCTTTTCCTTCCCTTCGCCTCTCTATTAATGTGCTTGGACACTGAGCTCTGTGAACAGCCAGCCTCTTTAGCGATGACCTTTTGTGTCTTGCCCTCCTTGTGCAAGGTGTCGATGGTCGTCTTTTGGACAACTGTCAAGTCAGCAGTCTTCCCCATGATTGTGTAGCCTATAGAACTAGACTGAAAGACCATTTAAAGGCTTTTGCAGGTGGTTTGAGTTAATTAGCTGATTAGAGTGTGGCACCAGGGGCCATCAATTTTGAACCTTTTCACAATATTCTAATTTTCTGATATGATGAATTTGAGATTTTCATTTGTTGTCATTTGTAATCATCAAAATTAAACAAAATAAACATCTGAAATATATGAGTTTGTATGTAATGTATGAATATAATATACAAGTTTCACTTTTTAATGGAATTACTGAAATCAATCTACTTTTTCATGATATTCTAATTTTATGACCAGCACCTGTAGTGTTCAGTCCCAATCCCTTGAGTTCCCTTTGCATCAGGAGCTTGGAAATGTGGTGGACAGTTCCTCACCAAGGTTAGGTAGTTTCACCAATCTCCTTAGATGTTTTCCCTCTAATTCGACCCTTCTGAAATGGACTGGTATCTTTTCAACGATCACAGGATGTGTTTTTCAACATGGTTGTTTAAGAAATAAGAAGCAACTCTTTGCACCAGTAGTGGTTTAATAACTTATTGCCAGATAAAACATAATCCCCCATGCAAGGATTATTCCATGGAATGCTCATACCTGCTTTTTGGCAAGACCGTGTAGATCAAGATGATCATCCACATTTAGCTTCTCTGCCATCAATCTGGAGTAGATTACACATTGAAAAGTTTCTGCCAAATAATAAAAAGTAAACATGACTAAAAGTTCAATCAGAGGACATATAAAATAGCTGAATACTACTACTACTACTACTACTACATTTTATTAGTAATGCACTTTACCATTTTACATTTAGGAAAAATCTCCAATTGCAACAGGTAAAATCAAAAAATGTAAAACTGAACATATTGTAAAGTACATATGAATAAATAAGTCGGTGGCATAATTATAAAAGGTTAACAGTTGTAAGTTCTGCAAAAAATAAATGTTTTTAATCCTTTTTTAAAAGTCTGGATAGTCTTTGGTTCCCTCAGATGATCAGGGAGGGGATTCCAGGTCAGAGGTAGGGGCAGAGCACAAGGCACGATCGCCCATGGTGATTAGCTTAGTCTTGGGGAGGAGGAGGTGGTTTGAGTGTTTTGAGAGGCTGAGAGTTTTCAGGTATTGTGGGGGGGGTTCAATCTTTACACTGTCTACTTAAATATCGCTTAGATGATAGAAGGAGACTTTACAGAGGTGAGAGTGAGATGGAGCTACTCAGGCTCATCTATCCAGAAGCCAAACGAGCAGAAGAGGAATATAAAGCTCACTAGAGTGAAACACACTGCCTTTTTAATTTGTGCAATTTTGTGCTTAAACTTGATCTTTTAGGGGCGAGTGCTGGGTCCTCATGTTATGAAGAGGTTTTAAAGCCCTAAAAAGAAAAGGTGAAAACGTATTTGGAAAAAAGACAAGGCTGAGAAAACATGGCTACTACGGTCTGTCAATTTTACTGAAAGAACTCCATTTCAGTCGCATCTGTTCTTCTCTGAGAGGAAGAAGAAGAGTCCTTTTTTGTGCATGCCCACTAAGCCATTTCACCATGACCACCTTACGAAGGCCGACTGAATTTCAAACATATTTGATTTTCTCCCAACCTTACGATCCGTGATCAGGAGGTGGTTGTTAGAGGCCCTTCGTTAGTTCCGGACACTACACGAAGCACGATCAGGCTGAAAGTCGGCCCGATCGAAACATTTTCGCAAGACTGCAAAATCGGCCCAAAAAGGACAAAAACAAGTATAGTGTATGCCCGGCTTTAGAGGTAAAACTAGCATTTGTAATACAAATACATAATGTCCCAGGAAAATAAGAAGTCACAGAGGTCTAATGTACGTATATGTGTGGGGGCAGCAGTTAGTCGTGAGAAGTTCAGGTTAGCAGAAAAAACCACAAAGTTTCTCACCTTTGTTTGCTCAATAAGATGCATTCACATCAAAGGAAGAGGCAAACAGTTTCTCAGGGTTCCAACGGAATTAACATCTATAAAGCCTAAACCACAGCCTGGTCAGTCTCGGTCTGCTGATAGAAACTAAAATATGCTTCAGTTTCTTCTCAACATTTGGTACCCAATGGAAAAAAAGAACCCCAAAACATCTATAATGCTCCTTCAAACACCATGAGAAAATAATCTGTGTTGCCAATGAAAGCGGGTCGTAGCATAAAGACAAAGTGAGACTGTGAGACATCGTCCAAAACACAGAGATACTGAATGCTTTAACATAAACAAAGAAGATCTTTATGACTCCAACATCTCATTAAATAGGAAGTATTTTATTAGCATGAGAAATTAGATATTTATTAATGATAATTAGCTATTACCTTGTTATTTATTGACAGACATTCATAGTTTGTAATTATCAACCTCCACCTGATTATATATGAGTTTAAACAGAAGAATAGAATTGCTTTGTGTTAAAAGGGACAGGTTGGATATGGATTGGTTAATATGACACAAATTGACAAGAGTTAAAATTTATTAACGGCAATAAAATTTCACTTTATTTTTATGCAGTTCCATGCATCCACTGAGGCTATCGCTGCTTTACCTCACTGTTATTGCACAATTCATTGCTTTGGCATAAAGCCAGAACGGTTTGAAAAACAATCCTTTAAAACATAAAAGGAGCATATAGTGTTTTATAGAGAGTGCTGAAATATGACTACCAATTCTTAGATGAAAAAGAAACTAATAAAACACCTGCAGCACATTTAGTAAATTATTATATTATAACTGTTGAGCCAATTCCTTTTCTATTCCTCCTATAGCTGACCTACTTAGGTTACACCGTGGGCAAAAAAAGCTAAACCACAGAAACATGAAACTAGATGACTGCAAAACCTGTTAACAGTCAGTTAGCAGAAAAACCACAAAATGTAGCTTAAAGGGTACAGCCTTTACCAAACCTGCCGCACATAAACAACACAAACATTCTGATTGAAATAAGCCAAATCACATTTGATCACTGCTGCACTTCATTAAATATTTTTGTTCATTTCACTGCTAAGCTGCTGCTCATTCACTCTCTGAAAGCTGTAGAAAACAACTCTAATTTCTAAGGTCTCAGTCGTTAGTCTGAAGGAATCTCATTTAGGTCAATATATTCAGTTTTTAGTTGATTAAAAAGTTTAGGTTTAATCTAAGAAGATTTTGAGCCAGAAAACAATCAAAAACAAGACGACAAAGATTCTTACCTTTGTTTGGTTTGTTTTTCTGTTCTTCAAGCTGTGATAATTGCATGTAAACATAGGTGATTATTATCTTCCCAACTTCCCGATCACCTGAAATCAAGCGTTGATTGAATTCAGCAATTTATTTTTATCTTCCCTAATATATAAACATCTGAAGTGCAGGGGAAAATGTGAAACATTCATCTGAAATAATGAAGATGAATCCCAGAAGGTATGTACAGCAGATGTTGATCGCACCTTTAATTTTCTTGTCCATGTGACATTTCACCAGAAGAACCACCAGTAGAGCTACAACCATGGCACCAAATAGAAGCAGAAACCCATAAGGATGAAACTGGTAGGAGGGTGGAGAGGTTGATGTAGGAGAAGGGATGGTTGTTGGGGAAGAGGTGGAGGAATTCTCTGAAATAAAGATTTATTAGGTGATGAACATATAATAAAGACTCTTAAGGTTCAGCATTGAAACAATCCTTCTGACCTTCAACAGAGATCCAGCTGGATGGAGACTCTCCATGACCCCTGATGTTACACCTGTAGAGGCCTTCATCAGAGCTGGTCACATGGTGGAGGGTCATGTGACCTTTGGGCTCAGTCCTGATGAGGGAGCCATCTTTATAGAAAGCAGCTGGGAGGTTGGAGGGAGTGGTCTCTGTTAGACAGCTCAGAGTGACGTCATCTCCCTCCATCACAGGGAGGACAGGACTCTGCAGGATCACTGATCCATCTAAACACAGAGACAAACTACAGCATTTCATCCATTTCCACACAGCTTCATCAACACTAACTCCACAGTCTGATCTTACCAGTGACAGTGAGCTGGATGCTGCTGCTGGCTGCTCCCTCTCTGGACGACCAACACCAGTAAACTCCACTGTCACCTGTGCTCATATAGATTATGTTACAGGTTTGGCCAGTAGGTTTTCCCCATGAACCGTTACACTCAGACTGTCCTCTGGTTCTGTTCCTCCATACAGTCCATCCAGCAGAGCTGTTGCCCTCACAGCTCAGAGATACAGAGTCTCCTCTGAAGAACTGAGATCTGCTGGGACTCACAGTCAGAGCAGCTGGGAGGACTAAAATAAAAACATAATACAGGTTTTAGTTGTGAATTGTAATAAACAGAGATTTAATCAGTTTAGATAGTCATCACAACAGAAGTTTTTTTTACTATTTGTTTTTTTAACATATTTTTCTAGAATGTTTTTCCGCATGAAAGATTGAGAACACAACAGAAATCTACTGACCTTTGATCACAGAACAACACAGCATGAAGGTCAGAGCTGAAGAAAGGGAAATATTTATTGATCATGAATTCAAAGTGTTTAAAACTCTGCAAATTATGCATGTGAACCAGGATATCTAAGCATTTTAAAACCTCTTATCTTCTTGTATTTCTTTTCTTCATAACTGTTTTTCTAAGGACAATCATCAGAAATGCTAAACACACCAGAACTTTAAGCCAAATAAACAGGAACTTTTCTACTCACAGAACAGACACTGTAGGGCTGCGCCTCTCATTGTTCCTCTGAGGGATCTGACCCCTCTTCAGTTTGGCTGAATGCATTAAGCTGAGCCCGCCTCCTTCCTCTTTGTCACCAGACTCAGTTTCTGAGCAGCATAAAAACGCCTCTTTTGTTACAGATGATATTAAACTGAAAAAATGTTTAAAAAATGCTGATGACAAACAGGGAATTGTTTGTGATATTCAGCAACTATAAAATAAAATGTGTGAAAATATCTAATAATGTCAGATAGTATAAGTTACAATGCACAAAGAATGCTGAATTTAATGTAGTTGGGAGAAACACAGCAAAAAGAACAGAGAACATATTCAAAGATGGACGTAAGAAGGAGACAAGACAAATTAAGACAGAGGGGGGAGGGGGGGGTTTGGAGAAGATGGAGGCTGAAGATCTGCTGTGATGCCCCCTGGTGGGAGCAGTTTAAAGGAGAAAAATATCAGAAAGTGCTTTACACTTAAATGGACAACACTGATAAAATATATATACCATTAAACTTTCTAGTTCATATAAATGGTTTTGGTGTAGAGGTTATTACAACAGAAAATTGTCAGAAAACATGACATTTTTTGATAAGGCTTGTTTTGCTATAGCCCCTGTCATACCCTTTCGATTTAGCCAGCGTATGTCTGATGTACGTAAAATCTGGCAAAAACACTGGCATACGTTGGATAAGTTAGGGGTCAGTTTTGTATAAGGTATGAGTACACTGAAGTACGGTGGAGCACGCTGGAACACGTTGACATACGGCAAGGACACAGAGAAATTTTGCTCAAAATTTCCCGTTGTATGCCAGCGGAGGCTCATTTACGAGCGGGGTTCATACTGCGATCAAAGAAAACTTTTTATCCAGACCTGTTACATCTTGGTTGTGGTTTAAAGGACCCAAATGCAGAGAGGTTGAGGTGAATTCTTGTAGTTTTAATGATGAAAGTAGTTAACAAAGGCAGGAATCCAAAAATCCAACTAAAAATGTAACACAGACCAGAACCATGGAGACATCAGGGGAAAACACGCAGAAGGAGCCAGGGACAGACGAGGTGAGCAGAGAACAGCAACGACAGGACCAGCAACAACAAGGAACCAACAAGGAGTGACTGCAGAGTGAGAGTATATGTAGCTGACAAATAGCAACAGAGGAAAACAACAGAAAAACCCGAGAACTAACATAAATCTAGAAACTACACAAAATAGGAATTAAACCAATAAAACTAGGAAACATGGAGCAAAGTAAAGCACAACATAACCAAAACTATGACAAGACCGGGCACCTCTGGGTGCATTGCTGCCCCCCTCAGGATCTTTTTCTGAATCCCACATTGTAGCATGGCAAAGACAATTCACGTTTGCAGTTTGAAGAACACCTGCTTGCTTCTGATGATTTCCTTCAGCTAACCAATGAGTGTTTGCGTTCTATGACTCATCCAATTACACTAGTTTCACTAGATGTGGATGGAGCACATGACGGGAAATAAATATTTATAAACATTAAACCGAAGCCAAGAGTAACGAGTAACGTTTGTTTTAAAAATGTATGGAATAGAAAGTACAGATACTTGGGCTACAATGTAATGAGTAGAAGTCAGAAGTAGGAAGAAAAATAAGTAATGGAGTAAAGTATAGATACCTAAAGTGTTACTTGACACCTCTGGCCATGCGTTATGCATAAGTTAGGCTGTAGTTAAACCTAAGTTCAGGAATCGTTATGTAAACTTTACGTATACGCCTGAAATTGTATGCCAGCTTTTTAGAAGTTTCTGGGGCGTCAGTATGCGCTGGTTAAATAGTCTAGCTGTAACAGGGGCTTTAGTTTGCCTGTTTAAACTCTGTCTTTGTGTTGTTGACGCTGCTGCTGCAGGTAGACCAATCACTAATCTGTAAAAACTTATCCAGCTGTCATGTATGGTGTGGGATGCCATTGGCCACTAAAAAAAAGTTTATTTCTTTTCGTTAATAGATGCTAATATTTTATAACTTTTTGTATACATGATGTAACCTAAATCCCCGGAACAGTATTTTCAGGTTTATTTACCTTTATTGAAATAGCTTTTTTTTTTTTTTTTTTTTTTTTTTTGGTTTGTGTTCTGCATGTTTTTCATGCATTTAGCAGACGCTTTTATACAAAGCGACTTACAAAGTAGGCATTAGCATGAAAGGTCTTGCCTAAGGACCCACACTGGCAGCTCATTCCCCCCAGCAGGGAAACAAACCCAAGGCCTCCTGTGTGCAAGTCGGGTGATTTACCTTGAGAACTTGAGATTTAGTATATTGTGCATTCATTGCATGAAATATGTTACAGAATAGCTGGAAATTAAAAAAACTATATAAAACAAAATAAGGTTTGTTTTACTGAACAAAAATCTTGAATATAGACCCCGAATCTTTTGTTTTTACAGCTACAAACAAAAACAGTAACATCATCATACGCATCACCAAATTCAAATAAATTTAAATGTAATTCTAAATCACCAATGTGTGACCTAAAAATCATTCACCTTCATTCTTTTTGTTCTGCCTAAAGCTGCCAAAAGGATGGAGAAAGATAATCAGGAAAACTAAAATGAGTTAAGGCAAAGTTAAATGAATGAACCAATCAATAACAATCAATAATAATAAATGCCTGGTATTCAAAAAAATGTAAAGGAGTGCTGTATTGTATGGGCAATAAGTATTGTGCAGTCAGCTCAAGCAGCCATTTTAGTAGTTGACGTCCACGGGTGAAGATGTAAAACAATACCTGCCGTTCACCCACAAATCTTGAAACACAGAAACTTTAAACCCAATTTGAAATTCTAACTTCTAACACAATTCAGGTCTAAATGGCAGCTTTCTACACATATAGAAAAATAGATTTATGACAGAATGTGTTGAGAAGAAAATGACAAAATTCCCTTTACATGGCAGCAGAAACAACAACTTACTGTTAATAATGACTTAAATATACAGTCAATGTATAATCAGCATACACAATAAAAATAATATGAGACAATGTTTGGCTTTCAAATTTTATTCTAAAGGCCATTAGTTACAGAGAGAAACAGATGCTTTGTGGTGACATGATGCTAAAGAAAGAGTCGCCATAAAAACCCAATTCACAGTGAGGATTTCTAAATCTTACCAAAGAAACGGCTGCAAATAATGTTTGATTTTAATTATGAGCTTTTGTAGATCAGGTTGGAGTTAGATTTACCCTCTAAGTCAAAGGCAGACTAACAATACCTGGTCGAGAAAATTTGAGGAGTGAGAAGGACACTTCACAGGTAATGGAAGAAGGTGGAGGAAAATCCAAAGTATATAACAAGTCAAATGTACCATCTGTTTCTGGTTCAGTGGAAACATTATTTGTGAAAAACTGGCTCCTGATCCCGGATACATTATCTCCCTTATTTAAAAGCTGCTGAAGATCTTTAGCCTTTAAAAAGTTCATAAAGACGGTCAACGCCCCAATATCTATGGAGGACAGTAGGAAAGCCTTGGTCCTGCTCCTTCTGTTAGTCACATAACTTCTTAAAAAAGGAGCCTGATTATAAACAGAATTTATTTCCCCTGAGAATTAAAATAAGTTGTTTGTCAAATGAACTGTTTAAAGCTCACCAGCATAAAATTTAATGTAGTTTTACCCTGAAATTAGTCGGAAATAACAAATCAGCCTGTAACTCTGACAGTAGTGTCACATGGCAACCAGTTTAGGCCACAAAGTCCAGAACAGTAAACAGGAAGTCACAGACATCTGGTTCATCTACTTCCTTTTAAAGCTACTGGAGATCTTTAGCCTTCAATGTGAACATAAAGAACAGCAACCAAAAGCTGCAGAGGACAGAGCTGCTAAACGCATGATTCTGCAAAAATAAGACTGAAGTCCTAAAATTTTAATGAGTTTATTTTCTCTGAAAAATAAAAGGATCTAACTTAGCTGACTGGCTGTGATGTTTTTCAGTCTTTCACAGAAACCAGCAACAACAGTTTGCTTATCGCACGATTTAAATCACACAATAGAAAATCACACTATAGAAAATCCAACAGAAAGTTCAAGAAAGCTCCTCCTGGAATAAATATCAGCATTGAAAGATAATGTCTGACTAAACCTGCTTCTTTTAACCAGTTACGGGTTAAAAGCAACAAAGACAAGAAAAACAGAGGTTTGAGTTGTCCATCCTAAACTATCAAACATTATGGCATTAAAACAAAACAAGGAGCCAGAACCAAAGAGGTATCAACACTAAAATATCTCCATCTGCAGAACATCAAATAGAACAGAGGACAATCATCCACCTCAACAATAGATTTTCATTAAAAAGAGTTTTCATAAAGAAGACAGAAAGAAAGCAGCAGAGCTGCTCTATAGTCTGCTACTGTGAGTGGAGCAATTCTAGAAGCTGCTGATCTATAATCCATCATTTACTGTTCAACCAGCTGTTATGTGGACATATATTTATGTTAGAAAGAAAGAGGAACTAACCATAGATGTCTATTTACAGGCTGAAGGCGGGCTTTATTCTGAGGCTCCAGCAGGAAACGATCAGTGATCAGATCGTGAAGTGACACCATGATGGAAACATCTCTGCAGTTTCTGCTCTGTGAGTAAAAAAGCTGCTGTTTAAGTAAATTAACTGTTTTATCTGTTTTAACCTGAGAGTTTGATCAAAAAGAGAATTTAAAGAAAGAATCTTCATCACATCAAGCAGGAAGAGAAATTACTTTACTGCCCTCTTTTTGACGCTTAGTAACACAGGATTGGCTTTAAGGCACAGATCTCAGATAGTTAAATTTAATACTTTTTGAATAAATCTTTCTATTTTAAACTTTAACAAAACACTTTAATTTCTCCTCAGTTCCCTGTTTGCTGCTTTGCTGTATAACAAATGAAGGTTGGTTCATTTCTATAAACATTAAAACTAATAAATATTCTGATTAATTTCCTACACATAATTTTTGTCAATAGTGTAAATCCATGTATTTTCTCATTCCAGTCCTCCCAGTTGCTCTGACTGTGAGTCCCAGCAGATCTCAGTTCTTTCAATATAAATCTGTGTCTCTGAGCTGTGAGGAGAACAACAGCTCTGCTGGATGGACTGTATGGAGGAACACAACCAGAGGAACCAGGACTCAGTGTGGAGATGGATGGGGGAAACCAGCTGGATCTACCTGTAACATCAGCAGCCTCCTCCCAGCAGACAGTGGAGTTTACTGGTGTTTGTCCAGAGAGGGAGCAGCCAGCAGCAGCATCCAGCTCACTGTCACTGGTAAGATCAGACTGTGGAGTTAGTGTTGATGAAGCTGTGTGGAAATGGATGAAATGCTGTAGTTTGTCTCTGTGTTGAGGTGGATCAGTGATCCTGCAGAGTCCTGTCCTCCCTGTGATGGAGGGAGATGACGTCATTCTGAGCTGTCTAACAAAGACCACTCCCTCCAACCTCCCAGCTGCTTTCTATAAAGATGGCTCCCTCATCAGGACTGAGCCCAAAGGTCACATGACCCTCCACCATGTGACCAGCTCTGATGAAGGCCTCTACAGGTGTTACATCAGGGGTCATGGAGAGTCTCCATCCAGCTGGATCTCTGTTGAAGGTCAGAAAGATAAACATCAGTACTTTAAGTCAATGGTACTTTTGTGATAATTTAATGAATATCTTTTTATTTTAGATAAACCACCAAACCCTGACCCCACCAGAAATACTCCTCCTCTATCTCTCTTTTCTTCTCCTCCTCCTCTTCCTCCTCTTCCTCCACCTTCCCAGTCTCTTTTCTATCTGCTCCTTTCTCTTCCATCCATCATTGTTGTGGTTCCACTGCTGCTGGTTCTGGTTCTGATGGTGAGACGATGTGTTCGCAGAAGGTCTGAGGGTGAGACAGGCTTCTATGGCTACATGCATAACTTGTTCTCTGCAGGAATTAATACAATAAAATCTGATTATGTTGGATTTTCACATGTTTTACAGCTAACGTCTGAAACTGTTTCATTTCATAAATGTATTTTATTTAATTAATTTCCCTTCAGGTCATCCAGAAGTTGAAGAGGACAATTTTCCTGACAGAGACGTCAAGATTTCCCATCATCGACGACTGAAAAACAAACTGAGCAAAGGTAAGATTGTGTTTATTATCCTGTGGTTAGTTTTATAATTTTTTTATGATGTTTTCTGGTTTAATAATTCTGTTTTAAACAGAAACCAATCATCAAAAGCTGTTGAGAACTGAAACAGCGACAAAATTGTTTAAAAAAACATTTAGAAAAGCAGCTTTCAGGACACTGAAACAACAACAATGAACAATAAGATTAGAGATTTAAAACACCAGGATGAATGAAGAAGGACGGACTAATCTACAGAGATCTGCAGTTTAAAACAGAGAGAGAAGTGATGTTTCAGAGGTCAGAGGTCAGTGGATTCTAGGGTTGAGGAGCTGAGTGAATAAAAGTCCTGCAGCCCATAGTGATAGGATGGGAGGACAGAACAGAGAGGAGGGAGGAGGCTGATCTGATGGAGCTGGTGGGGATTAAAACGGGTAGAAGAAGTTTGTAGATGAAGCTAAATTGAACTGGGAGCCAGAAAAGCTGCTGAAGAACTGGAGTGATGTGGATGTAGGGAGGAGTTGAGATCTGGACCCTCTGCAGCCTGAGAAGAGATTCACTGGGGAGACCAACAAGAAGAACATTCAACAGAAAACAGGAAAAGTCTTATAAGAATAGTTTCAGGTGATCAATGAATTAGACTATTATGTAAAGATTTGTAGAAAGTTCCCTTTGAAATATATTGTTTAAGGAGGCCATTTATTTCATATTTACTCTGAACACAGTTTATAGGTCCTATTTTAACAAATTAGGTTTTCTGCTTTATAGTTTGGTTAAGATTCTGTTTCCATAACTTTTCTATTTTCAGATTATAATATATATATAATATATTATTGAGACATTGTTGTTGGTTCTGTTGTTCAGTTTATCATTAAGGTTTTCTGGGAACTAAACAGTTTTATACAGTTTGTTTCACATCGTCACTGTCTATAAATATTAACCTTTTGATGATGATGCATCTGATCAGTATCTAATCTATATTAGTCTGTAGCTGGTTGATATTTCAGCAGATCACAGTTAAACTAACACCTCCTTTGCTGCACGATGTGCTGCAGTTTGTGGTTTTTCTGCTAACTGACTCTAAAAGACTCTGCTGCCATCAGGCTTCCTGTTTCTGAGTTTTGGATCAATGTGGACCTCAGTAATATTGACCCTTTGTTAAAGTCTCACAAAAGTTATTTTTCATTTTCTATCAGAACAAAATTTCTTGCTGTGAATTTGAAATAAAAACAGGATTCTTAATGTCTGAAAGAAGAGTTAATAGGGTTGTGCGACAATTTTTCTTCCCCTTTCTGCTCTATTTCTGCATCAGATCATGACGCTGATGCTTCGAACATGTGTGAAAGCAGCATGTCTGTCAAACCCAACACATTAGAGAGACTGGCACCTAGTTTATGTTGTAGTTTTTCTGTCAGGATCCTCTTTGTTTTGTGATCATTTATATTATTTTTATGCCTTCTTAAACAGCATATAATTTTACAGTGAGAGTATCCATCTGCTAATCTAAACCTTTTTGGTATCTTATTATGCAGCTTCACAGGTTTCCTGGTTTTAATGATATTATCAGCTACATGTCTAAGTCTTTATTTTAATCAAGCAACACGACAAAATAGAGCCACAGCACATAGAGCTATCTCCCAATCATTCCCACCCCTAAATTACCCTCCCCTTTGAAACTGGCTGAGGAGAGAACCAAATATTACAAACTACACCACCAATGATAAAGCCTTACTCAGAGGCAAATAATCCCAATGGCCATCAAAATAAATACAAGAAAAAGTAAAGAAAAATATTTTCTGTTTTGGTTCTTCAACGTTTCAACAACCAGGGCAGACTGACTGTTCAGCACCACGGACAGCTTCAGCCCAAAGCTCAGGTTGAAACCTACTTTAAGGCCTTTGATGTTCACTGTCGGTGGTTTTAGGCTCCAGACTAAGACTAACTTGGGTTTGTGAGCCTTTCAACATATTTTAAAGTACTTTTATTCAGGTAATTATTTGTTTCCAAACTAAGAAGAAAATCATTACATTACTGCTCTGAAAGGCTAGAAGCATTCCCTCACACTAACCATGCTTGTGGCAACAGTACTATACCAAAGGACAGTCTCACCCTTTAGTACAAAGGTTCTCAAGTCCACTTCTCAAGAGCTACTATCCTGCAATTTTTTGATGCTCCCCATTTTTAACACACCTGAATCAAATGAGTGGCTCATTACCAGGCCTCTGCTGAGCTAAAGGAGATGATTGAGCCTTCAGATTCAGGTGTGTTAGAGAAGAGATGCATGTAAATGTTATAGCATGCCAGCTCTTGAGGACTGGACTTCAGCACCACTGCTTTAGAAGCACCTCCTCCCCACATCAACTCATTTCCCCCAGTGCTGTGTTCACCATTTTTCCTGAAGTTGAGAATACTCACTCTGCAACACTCTTTGAGGAGATGAAATATTTAAATTCATGATCACGTTTCTTTGGAGTTATGGACTTCTACTGGGGTTATATCATGGGTGAAGTTATTTATATATATATATATATATTTGGGTTTTCCTGAAAAGTCACACTTATTCACCACCATACGTTGTGAAATGAATAGAAAATAGAGTCTAGACATTGACAAGGTTAGAAATATTGATTTGTATTTGAAATAAGATTTTTTTTTACATTAAATATTGCTTTTGTCAAAGAATCCTCCATTTGCAGCAATTACAGCATTGCAGACCTTTGGCATTCTAGCTGTTAATTTGTTGAGGTAATCTGGAGAAATTGCACCCCACGCTTCCAGAAGCAGCTCCCACAAGTTGGATTGGTTGGATAGGCAATTCTTGCGTACCATACGGTCAAGCTACTCCCACAACAGCTCCATGGGGTTCAGATGCACTGGCCACTCCATTACCGATAGAATACCAGCTGCCTGCTTCTGCTCTAAATAGTTCTTGCACAATTTGGAGGTGTGTTTAGGGTCATTGTCCTGTTGTAGGATGAAATTGGCTCCAATCAAGCGCTGTCCACTGGGTATGGCATGGCGTTGCAAAATGGAGTGAAAGCCTTCCTTATTCAGAATCCCTTTTACCCTGTACGAATCTCCCACCTTACCAGCACCAAAGCAACCCCAGACCATCACATTACCTCCACCATGCTTAACAGATGGCGTCAGGCATTCTTCCAGCATCTTTTCATTTGTTCTGCGTCTCACAAACGTTCTTTGTGATCCAAACACCTCAAACTTGGATTCATCCGTCCAAAACACTTTTTTCCAGTCTCCAATGTCTGTGTTCTTTTGCCCATCTTAATCTTTTTCTTTTATTGGCCAGTCTCATATGTGGCTTTTTCTTTGCCACTCTGTCCTGAAGCCCAGAATCCCACAGCCACCTCTTCACTGTAGATGTTGACACTGGTGTTTTGCGGGTACTATTTAATGAAGATGCCAGTTGGGGACCTGTGAGGCGTCTGTTTCTCAAACTAGACACTCTAATGTACTTATCTTCTTGCTCAGTTGTGCAACACGGCCTCCCACTTCTTTTTCTACTCTGGTTAGAGCCTGTTTGTGCTGTCCTCTGAAGGGAGTAGTACACACCATTGTAGGAAATCTTAAATTTCTTAGTGATTTCTCGCATGGAATACCCTTCTAATGTGATGCTCCAGAAACTCAATCTGCTCAAAGGAAGGTCAGTTTTTTAGCTTCTGTAACGAGCTAAACTGTTTTCAGATGTGTGAACATGATTGCACAAGGGTTTTCTAATCATCAATTAGCCTTCTGAGCCAATGAGCAAACACATTGTACCATTAGAACACTGGAGTGATAGTTGCTGGAAATGGGCCTCTATACACCTATGTAGATATTGCACCAAAAACCAGACATTTGCAGCTAGAATAGTCATTTACCACATTAGCAATGTATAGAGTGTATTTCTTTAAAGTTAAGACTAGTTTGAAGTTATCTTTATTTAAAAGTACAGTGCTTTTTGTCGTGATTTTATTAAAGGTCTGACCCAAAATGCAGAAGACCAAACAGAGAGACCAGGGAAAAGTTTAACAGATTTATTTGAATAATGACATGAGTCCAATGCTGCTCTGAACACTGCTCAACTGGAACAGAAAGTTGAGGTTGCCGACTCAGGTTTCCAACAAAAGGTGTCCTTAATAGAATCCAGTCTTTGTGGGATGTTCCAGTGATAGTCTTGTTTGATGTTGGGCAGACAGGGTTTACTCAGACAGCGGTTATTCCTTTGTGAACGGAGAAAGCTGACTGCCACTCAGTTTTCCTGTGGTACTTGAATGGGTCGTAGTGGAGAATAATCCCTTTCTCAATGCAAAGCTCAAACGATCTCTTGGGGAAAGTGGATCCAAACCTCCTGTTGGAACCCCAGCTCAGTTTGAAGCTCTGTTGATCCTTCCAGGGAGTGAAGGTCCGATAAACAGTGTTGGGCACGTTACTTTGAAAAAGTAATAAGTTATAGTTACTAGTTACTTGTCCCAAAAAGTAACTGAGTTGCTAACTGAGTTACTCCACAATAAAAGTAACTAGTTACTAGTAAAAGTAACTATTGCGTTACTTTTGCGTTTCTCGCCCCCGTAACCCTTACCACCCAGCCCCCACCTTCTCGCGGTGTGATTCAAAAGCCAGCTGAACAGAGCGGACGACAAAGACAAGAACCTGCAGAGAGTTTTGCATTTATTGCAACTCAATGCAAATGACATCAGGGGGGAACGAGATGTGAAGTTTTTTAACAGGGCATTCAGATCTGGTAAGTATATGAAATTAATAACTGGGGATGTCTAATTCTGAAATCCTGTGTGTTTGGGTTGTTATAGATACTGCAACATCTATCTATACATCTATCTATCTAGATGTATACTCTGTGTGTGACATAAAATATGGATCTCCATCCCTGCCACAAAGGCCATCAAATAATGTTTAAAATAAAAAATACAGTAGGTTGAGAAGGCAGAGTATCCATCCATCCATCCATCCATCCATCCATCCATCCATCCATCTTTCTCCCTTTCATTTGATCGTTCACGCTCTCCATAGTTCTCCTGTGGCGCGAGCACAGGGCGACTGGTGCGTGCCTTTAGCGAGCATGCGCGTTTCCTGTCGCTTGCGCGGTGACTCGTGCCGCCTGCGCTGTGCGGAGATGCAGAGGAAACCGTATCTGATGGGGAAACGCAGCTCGACGTAACACCGGTATTTCCATCAGGAAAACTCTGTTTGCTGCTGGATGCTCCTCACTCTCCATCTCTCTGTGTGTGCTGTACGTTAACACCCGCCAGCAGAAACACCCACCTACCAACTGACAGACGGAATCTCACTATACATCAGCCATTCTCATCCTCCCCTCTCTCATGACAAGGCGCGCACCTCTGGATGACCTAAAAAATAATCTTTAATATCTCAAGTAGCACAAACAATATTTTTTTCTGCACAAATCTGCACTAACGTTGCACTAACCACTTAGTCTATTTGCAGAGTTTTTTGACGTGGGTGGGGTGTCAGCTTCACGCAGCTGCGCACGAGTCCTATCATGAAAAAAGGTTCATTGTGCGACCTGAGTAACGCGCAGTAACGGGGTGTCTGCAATGGTAACTGCGTTATAGTTACAGTCAAAGTAATTAGTTAGATTACTCGTTACTAAAAGAAGGTAACGGCGTTAGTAACGCCGTTACTTTCAACGCCGTTAGTCCCATCACTGCCGATAAATCCAGTTTGCAGGATGACTTCCTGCCAGGAGGCAAAGACAAAAACAAAGTTAAACTCAGGTTGACAAAAACTCAGTTTGACTCAGCGAACTCAGCTTGGCTAGAGTACCCAAAACTGGCAAAATAAAAACTCAGGTTAGACTCTGCTAAACTAAGCATGGCTAGAGTACCCAGTATTGGCAACACTCTGGCCTCGAGGTAGTGGCAGTCAGCAGCTTAAGAGCACTCCACAGGTAATGAGGCAATGAGCTGCAGGTTTGCAAGGAGACCCAATGAGGATAGGGCACCACCTGGTGGAGGAAAACAGGAAACACAGAAACAACCCACAAAAACCTTGATTAATGACACTTTTCCTTCAAAAATAAGGACATTTCAATGTGACCCCAAACTTTTGAACAGTAGTGTATATATATATATATATATATATATATATATATATATATATATATATATATATATATATATATATATATATATATATATTTCATCTTTATTGATTCTCAGGAAGATATCATTTACATAAACTTAGGCCTCTACAACAGAAGACTGAGTTGCACACTTCAAATAAGGTGTAACAGTCCAAACAAAAATAAAACTAAACTTCCCTGAGAAAGATTATAAATCAATACTCCTTGATTTATAATCTTTCTCAGGGAAGTTAAGTGAGTGAGCATGAGGAGGAAATAAAACCTAAACGAAAAAAAAATACAAACATAGTATAAAATGAGTTGATGCTGAGGAGATTTAATCAAGTTTGGTCTCTAAAAATGAAATCAGATCTTTTAAGTTTTTCTACCTGAATCTGCCACCGATGACAGAATAGTTCAGTCTTGTAATTGAGAGAAGCTTTTATTTTTTCCATTTTATACATGTTAAATGTTATGTCAATCCAGTTGTCTAAAGTTGGTTTATCTTGTTTTTCTTAGTTGCTGTGAGTAAAATAATCATCAAATATTTCTTATCTTATATTATTTATCTCTTTCCAGTAATCTTTTATGATTGAGCAGTCCCAGAGACATAATGGTTTGCCTTTTTGATTTCTGCATTTCTGCAACATGTAGGAGGATTTCCATCATAGTGGAATTTCTGAGCAGGTCTGATAAAGAATTTTATCAGATTTTTCCATCCAAAGTCTTGCCATTGTAGAGATTTCTTGTATTTTCCATTGGTATCTCAACATTATTGCCCATTCCTCCTCTGTTATTGTTAAAGTTTCCTCTCTCTCCCATCTTACTTTGTTATCTAGGGTTGAATTGTTTTTTAGATCTATCAGGTTTTTATAGGTAAGTGAGGCAATTGTTGCTTTAATTTTTTATTTATAGGCATTATTAAAATATTCTATTAGTTTTGCATTCTTGTCAGTAATTGGCCTAATTTTTAAGTTTAAAACAATTAATAATGGCAAATATTGATAAATAGTCCAAAGAAAACTTTCTCTTGCATGTTTCAAAATCACCTCAGATTTTGTTGTTTATTATTTTGCACATAGCAGTGATTCCCCTGGATGTCCAGTAGTCTGAGTCATATGCAATTCATTTTATGATTGCCAGGCCGTTCTCTAGAGTATTTTTTTAATGATAGTTTTCCACACTCTAAGAGTTGTTTTCATCAACCGGTTATCTATAATATTTTTTTAAACTTTGTAGAATTACATCAGCTAAAATTGCCTGTACAGGAATGGGTGTCGCCTTTGTTTCAATAGTTTTCCATTGAGCGCTATAAGTTGGGTCGCAGCGGTATATTAGAGTTCCTGCTTTTGCCGCTATATAATAATCTCTAAGGGAAGGCAAACCCCAACCTCCCATTTTCTTTTCCAGTTGTAAGACCTTATATCCCATTCAAGGTCTTTTACTTTACCAAATATATCTTGATAACAGTTTGTCCCATTCATTACAAACTGTTTGATGTATTTCAACTGGTAAAGTTTGGATATAACAGTCTGGGCTGTATGTTCATCTTAATAGTTAATTCTTGAGCTAGAAGTTCAAAAGGGAGTGAGATTTAGTTTTGTGATATCTTCTTTAATTCTTTTTTTGCATGAGAACATAAATATTTTATATTAATATTATATTAAATAATTGCAGAAAAAACTGGGAGAGAGTGGGTTGGTTGTTCCACATGAATTAATACGTCGTCTAGATAACAAGCCAATTTATGTTCCATCCCTTTGATAATATTCATTGTTCGATTGGGCTAGTAGTTCTAAATCTAATGGAAACAGTAACAGGGACCACGCACACCCTCGCTAGACCCTCTTTCTAAAGAAATCCTGTCACATAAATGTCTATTAACTTTAACTCTCGCTCTGGGATTATAATATGATGTCTGTATTGTTTTTATTATTGTATTATCTTGTGATATTTTACCTGTAGATCATGAATATACAGAGATGGGAAGTAACGAAGTACAAATACTTCGTTACTGTACTCAAGTAGAATTTTCTGATATTTTTACTTTACTTTACTACTTATTTTTATGGCGACTTTTTACTTCTACTCCTTAAATTTTTACACAAATATCTGTACTTTCTACTCCTTACATTTAAAAAAATTGGCTCGTTACTTTAGTTTTGAATCATTTCATTGCAGCAAATCATTGCAGCTTGGTGGCGGTGGCGTTAGCATAGTAGCATGGACGACGAGATGATTGAAAATGAACACAACAAAGATCTAGTCCTATTGGCAGACATCCATTTAAAATGTAGGCAACGGCATGAAAAAAGTGGTTTCTACTTTTACTTTTATACTTTAAGTAAATTTACAAGCCTGTACTTTATTACTTTTACTTGAGTAAAGAAGTTTAATCAGTAATTCCACTTTTACCAGAGTATTTTTTAACACAAGTATCTGTACTTTTACTCAAGTACGGAAAGTGAGTACTTTTGCCATCTCTGTGAATATATGATTAACTAGAATTGGAGTTGTAGTTAATTATTTAAATCATTTGAAGTCAAGGGTAAAATTAATTCAAAGTTCTTAGTTGAATAATTATAACTATAACCTGTTTAGTCAACAGGATTTTATGCCTCTCACACTCAGGGTGGCTTCTGGACCGACTGTTAAAATCCAGTTATTCTCACCAGTTCAGTGGCTAGGCTATCAAGAGAGCAATTAATTACGAACCAAAGAAATATTGTCTCTGTTTATTCAAACATCACCAGAAGAAGGGTGGATCTGGCCTGAGTGATAAACCACTTGCTGTATGAAAAACACAAATGACATCAAAATAATGATGTTTTTATGTCATCAATCCTGGATTGTAACAAATCTAACATCTATGCAAATGCTATACTAGAAACTACTGGTATACTAGACTCCAGGGTGTCCATGGAGGTTCTGAAGAACTGGGGTGATGTGGTCAGAGGAGCAGGTGTGGGTGAGCAGGAGAGCTATAGAGATGTCTGCTGGAGTTTATTGAGGACTTTGGACGATGAACTAAACAGAACAATGCTGCAATAATCTAATCTGGAGGAGATGAAGGCTTGGATGAGAACCTCAGCAGGGAGAGAGATGGACAGAGAGGAGCAACAACTTTAAGATGGAAGAAGGAAGTTCTTGGAATGTTGACGTGGCGTTTCTTTCTCCCCTTTTGATCCTCAGCTCCCAGTCAGCTGTGCTTCACTACTGTTCTCTACAATGAGATGGAAGAAGAAGAAGATCTGATGATCTACACTCCTGGAGCCATACTGTAAAATAATGTTGAGTTGTGCATGAAATCAGATTGTTTTCATTCGATCTAAGAGGCCCTACTGCTTCCTTTAATACATTATTAACATCATAAAGTCGCTTATTTGGTCTGATTTCTGCTCCTATTATTACCAATGAATTAATAAATATGCTGGAAAATATTAAACATGTTTGGTTTCTGTTTCGATCATGTTTTTCTTTTGATGTTCAGTTTTGCTTTGCTCTTTGTTTTATAGGTTTTTATAGTTTAATTCTTATTTTGTGGTGTTCCTTGGGTTTTTCTCAGTTACTGTCTCAGTCTTGGTTCTGTTATATTTACCTTTTAGTGTTCAGTTTTGTTTTACTCCTTGTTTTCTAGTGTTAGTGGTTTTATTCCTTATTTTGCTGTGTTCTCTGGTTTATTCTTAGTTACTGTATCAGTCTTGGCTCGGTTAAATTTTTCTTTTGAGTGTTCAGTTTTGCTTTTCTCCATGTTTTATAGTCTTAGTGGTTTAATTTTTCTTTTGTTTTTTTCTGGTTATTTTCAGTTCTCAGGTTTTTGTTTGTTGCCTTCTGCTGCCCTCTTGAGTTCTCCTTTTTTCTCTTGCTCCTTTCTTGTTTCTGCTCTGCTCACACCTGCTCCTAATCTGCTCCTTAACCCTCTCTTGTTTCAGTCTCCTACAAATACTCTCTCTGTTCAGTTCTTCTTTGCTGGGTCATCGTCTAACCTCATCAGTCTTCCTCCTACTTGTCTCTATGAGCCTTCCTCCTGGTTACAGTTCTTCCCCTGATGACTCCTAGGTTTTTTTTGGTAAAATTTTGACTTGTGTTTTCTTTTTTGGATGTTGGATTCCTGTTGCCTGTGGTTTTGGACTTTGTTTTTCAGTTCACTTGATTAAAACAACTAAAAATTCACCTCTGCCTGCCTCTTCTTTTGGGTTCACAATCCACAAACAAACTCTGACAAAACAGAATAATCCAGCAGAGGTCTGACTGAAATATTTAAGACTTTAAACTTTTATGAATGACTCACAACACTCATAAAACCTAATCAGTTTTCATTTGACTTCATGAAAGAGATCCAGAACAATAAAAACAAAAACAAGCGGGTTTAGACAAAGTTTTTACCCCAAGATTTCCTGTGTTTTGGGGGGGATTTTTACCTGTTTTTTTAACTCCTTATGGAAATAACAAAAGCCTTAAAGTGTTAAACCCCTTTCAGCGGATGTCTAAGCCAGCTGAAAGCCAAGTAGCTCATTGCTTTAAACATATTGTGACTTTTGCCTTCAATTAATACATAGATTCAGAGAATTTTTCAAAAATTGCCGGATCCATTTGGTGATCCGGATCATCACCAAAATTTAATTAATGTTTCAGTCACAGTACCTACCTTCTCTGAAAATAGCAGCAACCTTTTCAGTTATTTTGAAAAAGATAAACAGAAAAACTGATGAAAACATAACCTCCTTGGTGGGGGTAATAAAGACAAGATGGAGGAACAGCAACATTACAGCTCTTTGACCACATGGTGGTAACGGTTGCCACCAAACATCCACAAAAAACATTCAGGAAGCAACCAGAAACATATTTTTCTTCTTCTCTATTATTGAAAGAGGAGGTAAGTGTGAACCCTTATGTTATATTCGTGTTTGATAATGACCAGACGTCTTGTTTGGCTCAGACACTTTTATTATGGTCTCTTTTTCATGGGTCTCATCACCCAGGTTTCTCACTGGTGTGTCACAAAGACTCTCCGCTTCTGTTGACCTATAATATGATTTACGCCATATATGTTTTTTAGATATTCGTTTAAACTGAAAACATGTTTGATGTTTTTAGATGCAAACAATATAACGGGAAAATTTAATTAAACATGTGAATAAGAATGTTTGTGGACTATGATTTATTTCTTTAAATAAACTACAATTAGAACAGCAAACTAAGAGCCAATTTGAAATCCATTTCAACTCAGATAAGTTGATTTATAGCTGACAGGAACAGGATGACACATTAAGAAAGTTAAAATACATCTGAGATCAAAAAGAATATTTTTCCTTTGCCTATTTATGAGATACAAATTTTTCTGTGTGCTTTTTCTCTGCATGAATAGAGGTGATTGTTTAGAAGTCTTGTACCAGTCTGTAAGCTGGAGTTGAGTTATGTAGGGAGTTCAGAGTGGGGATGACAGAAAGCAGCAGCCTCTCTACTCTAGACAAGAGTGAAGGGAGGGTCATGAGAGATAAGAACAAGTTCACACAGCCTCCTTCTTGCTGTAAACAGGAGACCTGTTCTGAGAGTTTATCTGGCTAAAATGTGTCCTTGATAAGTTGAAGTGCTTTTCTTGGGAATAAGCAAATGTTCATGTGTGAGGAAACTCTTTAATGGGTGGGTTGGTTCCCCTGGGCGGCGAGTGTGTGATTTAGTAAGGTATAAATGTATGTACTAAGGTTGCATAAGCCAGAGAACTCAATTTCCCCGTCTGAGGACGTTAAATAAGTTTGAACCTTATTTCTTGCAAGATATGCCTCCTCCTCAGCTTCCTAATTCTACAGGTTCCACTCAGCTGAAACCTTTTCTTTGCCGTGAGGCTGCTCCATATTTATTGATTCGTTTGATGACAAACGATTTTTATTTTTGGTAGATGTGTTTGTTAGATGTGCGTCATTCAATCTAAAACAGCTCCTGTATCGGTCATGTGACCTTATTGAAACAATTTATGCACCAACACAGGACTTTACTGTTAAGAGATCAACACATGCACTGATGCATCAGTGTTATTGGTCCCATCACTGATATAAACAAATATAAACAGACTGACCCTATGATGGAGGCCTAAGCAACTCCTGAAGTTGGATATTCTGTCGCTAAAGTGACGTTTGAATCTGGATTGAGGAGCTCCACTATCTTCTAATGCTCCAACTGTAATAACTGCTTAAAGTGATCTACAGCGGCAAATGAGGCTGGGATCTAGAAGCACAAAAGAACACAACTGACCCTTAGAGGAGCAGTTTTAATGCTGCAGACCTTCAGAGATTCAATCTGTTTCTATAAAATCAGACAAGTTGAAGGAGATTTTGCTGATATGCAAGCAGAGACTTTTTAATTTCTGTCTCCAAACCTGAAATGTTTCAACCTGGTTCCTTTTATAGGAGCCTGGATGATGAGTGGTGGATGTGTGACATGTTTCTACCAGCAACATCAGCTGCTGCTGCTAAAAAGAAAGTTTTTTTTTTCTACACAGCATCTTTTGTGCTATAAGCTTACTCACTGTGGCTCTTATTAAGCTCAGATCGTAGGTCATCCAGTCCTTGATGGATTTACCAGGATGGGTCATAATCAGCCTGCAGGATCCAGTTCTTTTACTTTCATGTTTTTGGTCCCATGTTTTAACAGATCCTTTGACACAGCAACAGGAAAATATCCCCCTCCCTCTCAATGCTTCAGAAGATTATGATCCTTTATATCACCTGTTTGGGTTCTCTATAAACATCTCCCTCTGCTCTGATGCTAAGTAATAGCATTTCTTATTAAATAATAATAATCAAATTGTGGACTCAATAATTATTAAAGCCTAGACTTTATAAATCTCCAAAGTAATTCCTTATTAATACACGTTCTCAGAGAAAACAGACCTTTTTTGCAAGTATTAGCTAAGTGGATATTTAACATCTTCAGTTGTGAAAAAAAAAAACTCCAATCATAATGAGTTTAGTACAATAAACCCCCCGAAATCATCTCAGAGGAAAAAGAGAAATGGTCAATATTGCTAGTGCAGTTTAATATAATACGAGTATGTGAATAATTTCATAGTTGTTAATGTTTGGTTTATTGAAAAGTTTGATCTGTCCCTTTTTAAATGGGTTTGGCTCACATTTGAGCTCAGATTCCAATAATATCTGCAGTGTTTGGAACAGTGGCACCACTGGCCACCCCACTCCCCAGGGTAAATTATAGTAGCATCACTTTAGCATTTCATCTCATTCTGCACAGCCAGCAAGGTAACATTAAAAAGCACACAGTAAACCAAGAAATGAGTAGATGTTCACTTCAGTGTTTATGATTTCTACAGGCAGGTTTACCACAATAGTAGATTTAAACCCTGAAATTATGGTTTTTAGTTTCAATGAGCCACCACAAGACGTTTAGTGGCCCCATATTGCCCCCTCTATGAAACATTTCTGGAGGCATCACTGGTTAGGGACTATATCAGAAATACTTTAATAATCCCAGAGGGAAATTACTGTTGTTACACGCTCCAGTGACAGATTATTTATTTATATATATATATATATATATAAATGCACAACCAACCACACACGATAATAAAGATAAAAAAATATGTACACATATAGCTCTTCTGTCATCTGCATGACATCAGACCTGCTGATAAATAAATATAATATTCATGATGATGTTACTGCTGCTGAAGCTTCTCAAAAATGAAATTGTCAGAACAGGTTGAAGGACTCTGAGCTCTGCATCTATCCGCCCAGCAGGTGGTGCTGTAGAGCTCTGCTGGTGGAAGTGGAGCTCATCCAGCAGCTATTAAAGGACACTGATTTCTATGGCAGAATCAGCAACGCTTAAAAGTTATAAAGCAGGAGAAAGTTCACCAAATAAACTGGATCTGCTCAGACAGAAAACTAAAACCTGTCAGAGATGATTTAATCAAAATACTTTAAAGATAACTTAAAGGTGTGAGGACTAACAACACTTAGAACAATGAATGAAGCCCGACAACAGGTGAGAATCAGAGGATTCTTCTAGAAGCTCCACCTACCTGTCTGGAAACAACCAATGATCTTTGTTTTAGAAAAAACAACAAAAACACCTGAAACACAATAAGGAATATATATATACTTTTAATTAAACATTGCATTTAGAATATAAATCCTCAGACTGTAAACAGCATTTTAAGGCTTAAGGTGCGTTCAGACTGAACTGTGTGTCCGCGGTGATTTCCTCCAGACCTGCAGGTAGCTCATCGCTCTGCGTTCAGATACAGAGTTTATACGCTGAACTGGATCACTGGATAGGGGCTGAAACCCCACCCGATGAAAAAACTCAGCTAATAGCCTGAATAGTTATTGCTTCTATAGGTCTGTGCTTTTAAAATGGTCATTTGTAAAAAATAAATAAAAATACATAAATTTAAAAAAGATAATAAGTGCTGCTGTTGTTTCAAAGATATTAAAGGTTATTTTTTTAGGTCACTCCGAGGTCAGCCACCCCCCGTTAAGCTCAGAATTAAATCAAAGTCATCTAGCCTACTGTTTCAGTGCTTCTTTATCATTTGTGCCGATTTGGTTTTTAAGATGGAATCATTTTTAATTATGCCTGATGACGTCACCATCCCATCAGATGTTAGTGCTGTGCTTATTTCCTGATATATAGTTATTGCGTAACATCACATGTCATTCCTGTGCTAGTATTGAACGCAACAGTTACCGTTGCCCCTGGCAACGCCATGTCGTTTCCTGTCAAAGTTTTGCAGTCAGCATTTCACAATAAAAGCACAGTGAAACTCAACTTCACAGACTGCTGCTGAATATTTCTGTATAAAAAAATTTTGATTCGCCTTGGGGAGACCATCAATTTTTAGAAAAAAAAAAAAAAAAATGGCTGGCAGTAAGGAAGGACATTCCTTCCTAACAACATTCCTTCTACGGCTAAATTAAAGCTACAGCTTTTTAAAATCCACCTAAAAACCTTTTGACAGCTCTCCTTATTTCTACCTTTGTTTTATTATTTTAACACCATTTTCTCTGTATTCCGTTTTAAATGAAAACTCCTCCTACAATCCGTCCCTGATCGGCTGCTGAGTCATGATTTCATAGAAAAATTCAGAATTCTCATCTTCAGTGATCAGCGCTCCGCTCTCTCTCTCCATGTGGTGCTGCTGTTAGACACCTCAGCTCCGTCTAATAGCACGAGGTCAGGGAGGAGCGGTGAACCATCTCACCGTGTGGAGTTCACCGCTGGCTGCTTCACCGCACGGTTTGCATAGTGATTCTACGGGAATCCACTGCACTCGCCGCGGACACCGCGTCTGGTCTGAACGCACCATTTCAGAAAAACAGTCAATATTTGAACAGGACAAATGTGCTCATCAGACCATAACAGTCTTCATATATGCTTCTGCAACCTTAAACATAAAGGTCATTAGCTGATCTAAATTTCAACAATAAATATTTCCAGCATTGAAACACATCCTCCTGAAAGACAAAGCAAAGGCTTCTTGGCTTTTACAACAATCGCTACAGTCCGACAAGTTAAAAACAATCCACTGGACTTTGTTTCCGAGTTTGAAGACGTTTCTCTTCCCATCTGGGAAGCTTTTTTAATTCAAAATGTCAGAAATAGAGTTGAGTTCTAAGATTTATACAGTAGTCCAACAAAACCTTGTTATGGCTTAGAAAACATGCAGATTGAACCAAGAGAACAGCTCCGCCCCTTAATAAAGGGGAGTCATTGAGGTCATTGTTGGCCTGCAAAACCTGATACTGGTCTATGTCTCTGAAAAGGGAGTCGTTATGGTCATTGTTGTCCTGGCTGACCAGGAGAGATGTCTTGGCCCCCTTCATGGGGATGGAGGTTGAGATGATAGCAGGAAGGAATCAACTCTATCGCTGCTTTGAACCTGAGTCCACCCCCTCTGTTTAAGCCTTTTCAACACCCCTTTCAAACCACCTGTCCTCTTTGTCCAAAATGTTAACATTCTAGTCCTGAAACCAGGTGTAGCTGCACAGCAGAGTCTTATCTGGAGGTGGTAGCTCTTCTTTTTCTTTGATTTCTGGGCCATAACCAAGCTTTTGTTTGGGCCACACTATAAACCTGGAACGTACTCCTGACATTTTGAATTGAAAAAGATTCCTGGATGGAAGGTGAAACGTCTTTAAACTTGAAAAACAAAGTCCAGTGGATTGTTTTGGGGTTCTTTTGGGAATGACAATGACCTGGAAGACTGAAAATCTTCACCAACAATCACTACAGTTCCTATACAAAGTGCACATTTTCCTTTGGATTATTTGGTGAAAGCTGGTGTTTTCCTCTAAATGTTTCCAGTAAGAACATCCAGATCAGGGCTTAAACTAAAGACTATTTCAGTTGGTGACTAATCAACGATTCCAGTAGAGCTGGAAATCAACCATTTTCCTGAAGCTTAATGTCAGAACTGGCTCTAATCCTAGTGTAAACAGATCATGTCCTCTTGTTCTGGTGGAAGCATCTCAGCTTCAACATTAAGTCACCATCAAATGGGAACAGTAACACTAAAGGTGAATAAAACCGTCCAGCTATGCTGCTTCCCTTACATCTCAGTATGCATTGTAAACACTGAGAGGAGCAGAGCTGAGACAGAGGCACAGGAGATGCTGATTGGCTGACTGGCACAGATTCACTGGTGCCTCTCTAGAACTGGAAGCTCTATGAGGTCACAGATTTAAAAAATATTACAGACTTTATGCTCTCCAGACAGAAAGCTAAACATAAAACGGTCATATGTGATATGCTTTATAGAGGCGATTATCGGCTCATTTTAGGGCTGAAACAAGCGATTAATCGATCAATCGTTAACTGGATTATAGATTCTAAATCAGGCCTTTAACTGACAGAGCGACCCGCATTAGAGGAGCAATTATACAAAAATTGTGAAAAAGGAAAAATATTTTGCATGTAAGATAAAAAAAAAAACTAATTCTCCAGTCTGTACGCTCTATCCAGAAGTTTTACCTGGTTTAAATCTGTATAAAATCTTCTTTAAGGAACATTATCCGATTATTAATTGAATTAATTAATTCATAATCTGATAATGTAGGGTTTTTTTTTTTTTTTATGAATACTTTCAGAGGAAAACCAGAACTATATTTTCCTCTAATTCGGTTTTGTTTTGTCTTGGTAGTGTAATAAAGTGCACCAATATAACAGCTACGGCTCTGCTGGACTTTCTAATGCTCAGTCTTTGTTTGGGAGGGAAACTAAAATCAGCCTGGTCACAAGGAGTCGTCCTGATTGACTGGAACACTGCCTCTATGACGCCTGTTTCTGTAAATGGTGATCAGAGCGACCAGAGCCCCCGTGACCAACAGGGCGACTGGCAGAGCCACCATCAGCGCGCGTTTGTTTCCTCCATCCTCGTTCCCTCCATCCTTACTGGGTTTCTCAGTTGCAGCTGTGGAAACAGAAATAATTAGTTTAGATGCATCAGGATCAACAAAGGAAATAAAAGGCAGCATGAGGTCTGTCTCCTTCCAGAACATTCCCTTAAAACTAGCTTCCTTAGCTTCTTGTCTAAATAGCCAACAGTCACATCAGACGTCAATCCCCCTAGAGCCCCACCCCCGCATTAACCCAGAAATCCCACATCCTCCATCAGCGCTCCGCCCCGCAGTGCTCCAGACCTCCCGCCTCCGCTGTTCCTCCCGTCTTGCTCCGCTCCAACTTCCTCGGAGCTCGAGGAGAGCATGCGCGATATTATTATTAAATTCACAGGAGCAAAACAATGCATTTTTTTATGTAGTCACAGTCATGGCATACTCAGCAATATTTAATAAGTTGTCATATGTTGCTGCAGCCTTGAAGATGTTCCTGTCAGAGCTTTCAAAACAGTCTTGGAGTATCTCCATTGCGCCCTCAGACAAGAGCAAAACACTACATTTCTCCCTCCAGCCCTTTAAGTGGCAGTAATACGATTTAAGATTAAAGGGCCAGCTGCCACATAGAAGTGAGGACAGAGTTGCAGCTAACACCTAGATTAATGCATCACAGTAGAAGTAAGTTTAGTTTAACAGCAAAGTCCTGCAACACTGGACTCATAGGTTCAAGGCCATTAAAAAAAACTGAAACCTTAGAGATAAGCATCAACATGTCTGTGCTTAGTGCAAAGGACAACCGCCAAAAAAAATTAATAAAATCGCAATATTGGTTGAAAATAATCTCAATTTTGATTTTTGGCAAAATAATTCAGCCCTATTCCAAACCCTTAAGCCTAAACTCTGGTATCCTGGCCTGTAGGCTGAATTCCCTCTCTGCTGCCCTCAGCTCCGTCTCACAGGCAGTTCCTCTTCCTGAAGGCTCGTCATACAGTCAGAGCAGACAGAGCTGCTCTGATTCTCCAAAGCTAATGTTTAATGATGCACAAAGCTGCTAATGTTTTGCATTTATACTACACTATAGTGACATAAATATTGCTCATTTCTATGATTTTGGTTCAGATATGCAAACAAATGCAAACCATAAAATTTTCCCACAAACATCGCCTCTCTGTGACAAATGTACAATATCCATTTTGGCTTTGTCCAAATATTCAAAGGTTCTGGACCTCAATATTTGAATGGTACTCTTGTGCCCTTAAAGTTAACATAAAACCCGATCCAGAAACTCTTAACAAATTGGGTCGTGATGTAACAACAGTGGTCTCCTATGATGATGATTTCCAAAAGATGCATATTGAAGCAGTGGAAGGCTGACAGATCACCTAATTTTGAATCTTGGATCAATGAATTTACAGGAATCCTGCACATAGAAAAAATTTGATTTGATTTAATAAACTGGAAACCCATTTTAGAACAACTGAAGCCATAAAGAACCCCTATCTCTCCCTCTTTTTTTAGTTCTTCTTTACCCCATTTGTCATAAATAAACTTATAATTGACTGGTTGTAACTCCATAAAGTGTTTTTCTTTTTTTTTTCTTTTTTTTACTTTCAGTATGTCTAAAGTGTAAATGAACAAATTATTTTTATATAATATTATTTATTGTTTGTCTAAGGCTTTTTTTGTTTGTTTTTTTTGTGACAAGTGCTAAATGACTCACTAAAGGACATTAATCACTCATGTTCTTGTTGCATACCTGTAAAAAATCCATAAAAATAAAGTGGAAAAGAAAAAGAAAAGAAACTGTTTCATTTAAAGCCTCCTTCTTGGTATTATATCTGCTCAACAAATAAACTTAAAGTGTTTTTGTTCCCTTTTACTAAAGTCATTGTAGAAGCTGGTAAAGTCCAGATAGTTCAAAGTCTCTAATTAATGGAGGCTTTACTTCCTGTCCACTCTGCCTGGATCCAACATCCTAACCTGAGTACTGCAGACTGGAGCTCCTATCCTTCACCTTTCCCAGCGTCAACAGATAGACATGGATCCAGAATGGAGCTGTGGCCTGCAGAGCTGAATCCAGACAGCCTTCAGCCTTATGGACCTCATTATGAACTGAAGAAAAAGGTCAGACTCTCACCTGTTGGTGGTGTAACATTCAGGTGGATGACCTTCAGGGTCAGCGACCGGGTCCCGATGCCAACATCACAGAGGTAGGTTCCGGTGTCGTTCACAGTGGTGTTGAACAGGATGATGGACAGGTTCTTGTTGGTCATCTGTGGATCCGCCATCTGAACTCGGTTCTGATACAGACGGTTCTGGTATTGTTCATAACAACGTTTTTCCCGGTAGAAGAGTACAAAGTCCTCCATGTTGTTCCGGCGCCACTTCAGCGCTGTGATGACTCCGGTTCTGAGACACTGACAGCTGAGAAGGACGACGTCTCCAGGCTCAGCATGGATCTCCTCAGCCGACTCTGAATAAAACAGAACAAGGATTCAGGTTTTTCTTTATCTAATAGCTAAAATGCAAAGTTTTTATTTACTCCCTGAGATAAAAGGTTTGAATACAGTGAATTCTGCCTGGTATGGGACCGATAACCAATAATAATATTGATCAGGACATCCCTAATCTACAGACCACTGAAAACCTTTTATTCCAAGTTTCTCATTCCAAGGCTTTGCTTCTCTCTTTAAGCAATTTCTTTTACCATCCTTTAACTTCTAATCCACCAGTTTGTATTCTAGTGTTATTCTGTCCTGCTCCATATTCAATAAAAACAGCTGGCCAGTTGCTTTGTAAATCCATCTGCGCCACGATGAGGTGAAGCCAACCATCAACATTCTCCTGCCTTTCACCTGCTTTCTCTGGCCAGGTGAATATCAAGGCCAACAGGATCAGATGTGTTGGGTTTGTAAAAGAAGAACTGAAATACACAGTAAGGGATTTTCATACGGCTTCTGCAGAAGGAGAGACAGTTGAACCCAAGACTCAAACACACCGTCTCCCACTGGACCTCCTCCGCAGAGCGTTTTATTAACAGAACATGACACATGGTTGCAAACAGAGTGTTGTTCTGACAGAACAACTGATCAGTTCATAAAGACAGGACGCTCCCCTCTTGACTCAATCACAAGGCAGGATGGTCTCCTGACTGAATCATGAGACAGGAGTGGAGCATCTCATTTCTACAACGTTTCATATGAAACACATTCATTTAATAATCATCATTGAATAAACCTAGCAAGATGAAACTGCCAAAATCGTTGCAGGTTCCGCATTCGGTGTGAACGCACCCCAACATTGCTCACTTCAAGTTTTTATGGAGAACACTTCCTGTGTATTTCTTTAAACTCTGAATATGCTGGTTAAGGTGACTCGTACTGCTATTGCATAGTTGTATGTATGATTTAAAGTTAATGTAATAACTTTTAGTAACGTGCACCGATGATCAAAAAGAGTTTTGAGGGTATATTTTCTCAGATTGTATCTATTTAAAATAATTTTAGATTTATTTTTTTCTAAATGCTTGATATGAATAGTATTCTGAAGATCATGTTATTTTCTCCAAAGCATGTCTGCATCAAGTTATGTTATGGGCTAAAGACTCAGATGATGAGTGCTGCGTGACACTATATTTATGTAGGTACTGCTCATTTTCCACTTATTTCATTTACCAATTTATCTAATTAAACGATAACCCATCAGTAATATCAAAGATACCCAGCAGGCCGTCTACTGAAGGGTTTGGGGATCAAATAAATGCATCATGATTATCTGAAAGCGTCAGAATCTGCAGAGTCTCACAGATTAACTTGTGATCCAGCGGAATCTGGAGGAATACGGACTGTAAAACCCTCCATCACCTTATCATGATGCTTATCCTCTAATTAGGGCTTTAGTACTTTAAATGTGACATAGTTATTGGTGATTCTTTTTCATGCCGTATTTATGAACCTGTCATGATGTGTAACCATGTTCATGCAGTCAGCTGTCATCTTATTCCCTTCTATTGTTTTGAGGACGACACATTTTTTCGTTTGCATGCAGAACTTTAAATTATTCACATATTACAGTTTCTGGCAATTGAGTATTATTTTGTCTACTTTTTACTGTAAGTTGATGCTGTTTGCTTCACTGGTACAATTAGAAGGATGAATAAGCAACTCATCACAAAGAGCTACCAGTGAGGAAATGTTTGTCATTTCAGAGTTAGGACATAATATTATCTTGCCCATCAGTGAAAAATCTGTTTAAAAAAAACAAGGGCAAAATTATCTCTATGGAGACGACCCCAGACTTGTATTTTATTTATTTTATTTTTTTGCAAAGCTTCCCTAAACCTGTTGAGCTATTGATTCAGACATATCACCTGTATGTTGAACAGCTGATCTAGATCAACATTTGACACTTATTCTATAGTTTTTCAGAATCCACTGATCGCTTAAATCATGTTTTAATTCAAGAATACGAGATATTATTATTACTACTTCTTTTCCTTCTTTACTCTTAGAACAGAGTGGGGTCACCTTGTTAAGAAATAATTAGACAGTAGTTTCTGCAGCGTAGCTGTTTAGAGATAAAATCAACACCAGATATCTTTTCTATCAGTTATCTACTGTATTTTATTTGTTAATTGTTTGGCAGCAGTCAGCTTGGAGGCTTTTAAAGACATTTCTAACTCCTCTGGAAACGAGCTGGACTGTAAATAATTAGTCTCTTCATATAAACTGTGGAAGCAAATTGTTATCATATTTCAAATGCATTTCTGGAAATGCTTTTTCATTTTCAAATTTTACATGTCAAATTGAATTTTGGTATGTATTTGCTGGGGTACATTTCAAAAATAAATCTCAAATGTCTTTTTCTTTTTCATTTTAATTAATAAAAGGATGAGCAGATTTATCAAGCATGAGCAGAGATGCCAACAGAGACTATAACACCAGAGTTAGCAGATAAAATGGAGCTAGCAAACAGGAAGGCCGGAGGCGATGTTTCACCGACTAGAATTCACTCCCACGGCAGTGATAATCTCCCTTTTAAAGCAGTTTAACTCACCCTCAGGGCTGGCGGACGGTACCGACTCAGAGGATCCAGAAACCAGGAAGATGAACAGGCACCAAGTGGTCTGCTGGGCAGCAGTGCTGCTGCTGGTCATAGCCTTAAATAAATGGATCTTACGACACAAACGGAACAAACCGAACCGAACAGGTTAGTTAGCTGGACTTTCATTCAGTAGTTATTTAGAGGGTCACCCAGAACCTCTAAAACACGAGGAGAAAGGTCCGCTATGACGCAGTTACAGCTTTGAATGAATGACCTTCTACGGCTCTCTTTGTTCTTCTTCTGCTGCTGCTGTAGCGGCGAGGCAGCGTTCTGGAGCACTACCGCCCCCTATTGGTTGTCATTTCTGCCTGAACATACACAACAACATAGAAAATAGTTTATTCGTAGTACGGAAGAGGATTAGGGCCACTGAAAAAAAAGGGAACTGATTTACATTTTATTTCAGTTTAATCTGGAAAAAAGTCAGAATTCTAGAATTAAAATCAGAATTCTGAGAATTAAATTCAGAATTCCGAGAAAAAGTCAGAATTCAGAGAAAAAAAGTCAGAATTCTGAGAAATAAATTCAGAATTCCGAGGAAAAAGTCAGAATTCAGAGAAAAAAAGTCAGAATTCTGAGATTAAAGTCAGAATTCTGAAATTAAAGTCAGAATTCTGAGATTAAAGTCAGAATTCTGAAATTAAAGTCAGATTTCAGAGAAAAAAAAGTCAGAATTCTGAGATTAAAGTCAGAATTCTGACTTTTTTCCCATTTATACTGAAATAAAATTTAAAAATCAGTTAACTTTTTTTTTCTTTTTTTTTCCAGCGACCCTAATCCTCTTCCGTACACATCTCTTCCTTTATGGTGCCAATTTACATTAAAATCCAGAATTCTGAAATTAAAGTCAGATTTTTGAGAAAAAGTCAGAATTCTGACTTTTTTCCCATATTAAAATGAAAATAAATGTTAAAATACGTTAACTTTTTTATTTTTTCAGTGACACTAATCCTTTCTGTAATTTCGTCATCGTAAATATTAGGAACTTGTGAAAAAATGAAGAAATAAAATATCACATTTTTAATTGTCTTCTAAATGTGGCTCCAAACAAACAATTAAATATACTGTGAAAGTATATATGAAAAAAAAAAGCAGAAGCCTCAGATTCTAAAAGTCAGTGTCTTGATAATGAATGCAGCAAATTAGGACCAAATCAGTTTTGTTCCCCCAAGGTTTTAGTGGGGATGGGTTGAGAGGTCCTTTGGATGCCATTTATCCAAATGAACACCAAGCTGTGCCGTATATGTCTATTTCCTCCATCTTAAAAAGGAACCTGATCGAATCAAAATAATTATTTCCTGAACTTTGTTGGGCTACTTTTCCTGACATTTTAACTTGAAAAAGCTTCAAAAGTGGAAACAAAGTCCAGCGGATTGTCTTACACCCTCCAAATATTGCAGCAGAAGATGTACCATTAAGTAAAAACCTTAAAGAAAACAAGAACAACCATTAATTTATTTGATTTAAACAAAATAGGCCCAATATAACATAACTGACTTCATTCTTTAAAAATAAATCTTTCCCCAAATCAGATTGATGATCCTTTAACCTTTAAATCTGATAAAGCATTGGAGAAACTATAATTCAATTCAGTTTATTCATATAGCACCAATTCACAGCACATGGCATCTCAAGGAACTTTACAGAGATAATTCAACCAGATCATCCAGTCAAATTGATTCAAGTTTTCTATCTAAGCCCTGGCTTGGCCTTTGTGGAACGAATGAATCCTGGATTCACTGATCAGGTTACATCAAAATGTAGTTTTTTTGGGGAGTGTTGGCCTAGTGGGTTACAGCAGTGCGCTTTTGCTCTGAGAGGGTTGCAAGTACCCGGTTCAATCCCCATAGCCTGCACTCTGGGTCCCTGACCAAAACCCTTAATGTGTTAATCTACTGTTATAATTACCGCTGCGCACTGACATGTCGTTAATAGAAGTGTTTCTCTAACAGACAGAAATGTATTCTAAAGTCTTAATCTATTAAAACTCTCTTTAAACAGAATCTATATTTAATTCTTCAAAACAACCAATCTCAACTTCATTAAACTTCAGTAGGAGCTGCTTTCTTCCCGCCTTTATCTAGAGCTAGGAGGGGCTGCTATCCATGGTGCTGAAAAGCCAGTTTAACCCCTCGTTATCCAACCATCCAAAGGTTTCGCACTAGAATGACATCATAATTCAAACATTTTATTGTTAATCAAGACCTGTTTAAACATTCTATACATTTATTTTTTAATTTGATTTTTTTAGCGTTTTAAAGAGTTAAGGATTTACAAAAATCTGTCTGAGCTTGTGGTCAGACTCTAACAGGGACATTATTTCAGGGTTTAGGAATAGCACTGTGGGGACAACTGTTGTCAGAGAAGGTTTCACTATTTACATTTTTCCAGCAGCGGAACCTCCATAAATAAGCTGCAGTGCATGGACGTTTTGCCTTCCAATGTACACAGCTAGGGGGCGCCAAAACCCAATCTACTTTATCTACAAATAAACGTCAGAAAATAGAAGTTTAATGATCACAAAGTTGACATGAGATTTTTTTTTCAGTGATCTCTTAAAGATTAAGTTCTATTAATTGCAATGTTTTCAAATTGAACTCCACAGATCACATTCGCCCAGCTGACCAAGAGAAATGCATCTTCAAAGCCCGCCCTCATAAGTGAAGATGAGATCTGTTAAACGTGATTTGTAAGGAGAGCAATTTGTAAACTCAAGCCGAGAATTAAAAAGGTAAAAATTTTAATTAATAAAAAAAAGAACCTCAAAAAAATTAATATGAAAGCAAAAAATAAACAAAATAGCAAAGTTCACCTTAAAAAAATCCTTCTTAATTTAGAGTTGTTTTTTTCCTGGATTCTGGATTTCCTGGATTTTTCCAACAAACTGCTTATGACAATAATGGAGCAAAATCTAGTCTGTAACATAACATACATCTTTAAAAACTGTTTTCAGTTGAATTCATCCGCCTCTTGCCCAGATGCATGACACCTCATGTAATCATTTCCTCCTCCTCTGCAATAAGTCTAGTGTGCTTCCTCCAAAGCGTAAAGACTGCCAAAATCTGCTACAGGATGTAGTTCACCACAAACTAAACGTGTGATGTCAGTGCAAAGGCCAAATCTGCTCTAGTAAATAACACGATCAAAACACAAAGCCAGGTTAAATAAGTGGACTAAATCATTTCAGAAAGCCATAATTAGGGTATTTTTCTGATTTAATTTGTGGTTTTATTTGACTTTGCTGTCAGTTGTTAGTTAGTTTGTATTTTGGCCGCTGCTCTTGTCATCGTCAGCTGAATCCACTCCTGTTTTTCCTCATCGATCACAGAGAAGGAGATTACTGATGAATTATTAGAAACATGGCTCACTCTGGTGATGAATATAAAGAAAGTTGGAAATACACTGATTTACAAATTAGACTAATTAGAAGGTTGTTTTAACCACTTTCTATTGCCGGTCCCTCTCATTTGGATTTGGTTTATTTGATGGTAATAATTACTGATTTCATCTTTGAGGGTCTCAGGTTTCTGTTGGGCAGGTTTTCTTTACAGAGGTTATGATGTGAAATGTTCAGAAAAACAGCAAAGTCCTCCCACTCTGAGATGTTGACAGGAAACCACAGCCCCATCTAGTTAGAGGATGAAGAGGTGGGGCAGTTTACAATAACTGGTCAAAGAGCTGGTTTCCTGTCAGAGAGCTGAAGGATGAAGGTACAAAATCAACTGGGGTTTCTCTGTAAGTAAATTTAATGTCAATAAAAACAGTTTTCTGTCTGGTAAAGAGAGATCTGCTTCCTTTGATCTGATCAGCACAGGTTTACGTTATAATCGACCATCTTCTGTTTGTCGTCAAACTCTGATCACTGTTTTTCTATTTTCTGCTCAGAAGGAAAAATCAAACTAAGGTTTTTTTTTTTCCTTTTAGTTTTGATTTCCTTCCTGATTTCTGCAGCTATCCACGGTAAGTGAACCTCTGCTACCATTTTAACACACAAACTGATCTTAAATGGGATATATCTTACAGAATCCAATTTTGTACTTAGAGTCTCTAAAAGCCCAAAAGATAGGTCTCTCCAGACCTTGCATTTGTATATATATATGTATTAGATTTATTCTGTTTGGGTCATATTTTTTAGTCCATTCTCTTCTCTTCATTTGCTGTTATGTTTTGTTTTCTATCGCGTCACTGTATTTGCTGTGATAAGGTCATGGGTTTCTGCTTTATCCGCCATTTTCTTCGAGTTGAAAGGTGCCAAAGCCACAAGCAGATTGCTTTAAATGTCTGTTTGTTGGATCTATTATCACACATACAGTAAGTCATAATACCATGTCACAGCATCAGAACCACTTTGTGTTTGGTTACATTTTCATTTCGACATACTCTACTCACATCAGCTGGGAAACTCCTCTTTGTTCGACTTCAGGCGACCACTGTTTTAGCAGCCTCAGCCATTATAAGGATTAGCTAAACGACTTCCTCTGTCTGAAGTGTCCTTTCCCTCAGAGAACAGAAACGACAGACAGCACAGCGGTAAGCTTTGGATAACTCTAAAATGAAAACAAGCTTTATTAAAGATGAGTTGCTATACTTTTTGATAGTACAGTTCCTGACTTTTCCTTATGTTAGCACTGGGTGATCACTTACGGTGTGTTTTCAAATGTTTACCATAGAGATATGCTGATGAAGGTTCTCAGTCATCCAGGTCATAGTCATTCCGTAAAAATTCAAAAAATATCCACTGGTCTTGGTTTTCAAGATTTGAAGACGTTTCGCCACCTCTCCAGGAAGCTTTCTCAATTCAAATGTCTGGATCCGCAGTGAGTTTGAGTCTTATACAGACAACGCCCAGTACATTTCAAGCCAAACCAAACCCTTAAACAGAGGCTAGTGCACCCTAAAGATAAAACCCCCAGACCAAATATGAGCGGAGTGGTATATGCTGTTCAGTGCAGCGAGGAATGCTCTGATCTTTATATTGGCGAAACAAAACAACCTCTCCACAGACGCATGGCCCAACACAGAAGAGCGGCTGCCTCTGGACAAGACTCCGCAGTACACCTACACCTTATGGACAAAGGACATTCTTTTGAGGACCAGAATGTCCATATTCTGGATAAAGAAAATAGGTGGTTTGAGAGGGGCGTGAAGGAAGCCATCTATGTTAAGAGAGAAAAACCAACTTTAAACAGAGGTGGTGGACTCAGATTCCAGCTTCCAAAAACATACAATTCAATCATAGACATGATCCCTTCCAGATATCACCAAACCCCCCACCCCATCACAGAGGAACGAGGGACTCACCCGCCCCAGCCGGTGAACAATACCTCCTTAACGACCAACCCTTAACAATCATAGACAGGTTTCAGGTATTACAGGAGACAATCCCCCCCTTAATGGCAATCCCCCCTTTAACGACCGACCCCTAGAATCATAGACAGGTTCAGATATTACAGGCTAACGATGGAACTAACGACCCATTCATCGGTTACCATTGCATGTTTCCAAGCGATACAAGGCGTTGTCTGTATAAGACTCAAACTCACTGCGGATCCAGACATTTGAATTGAGAAAGCTTCCTGGAGAGGTGGCGAAACGTCTTCAAATCTTGAAAACCAAGTCCAGTGGATATTTTTTGAATTTTTACGGAATGATTTACCATAGAGAGCTGCAAGCTTAATTGCCCGTGTTTGAGGAATGAATAAAGTTGTTTGAATCGAATCTGATTAAAAACATGATTTGCATATATGCAGTGATGTTATTGGTGTTATTAGCTGAGCAGTTGTTAACTCATTGTCTTTGTTGGGTCTTGTTTTGAAGACATTTTCTGAATGTCATATCTTTGTCACCTTGGAGCAATGACAGAATGCAGATATATAAAACACAGATAAAATAAAAAACAATGGAGATGAATGACCAATATAAACAATTTTTAGTTAGTCTGTGTTTATCCAGCTTGTTGTATTTATATTTCAAAATGTATCTGGTGTAGTTTGCATTAAAATATCACATATAATATCAGTAATGAAAATTATTTTACTTCTGGGATTTGATGAAGTTTGCTAGGCTGTTGTTTAAAGGTCCCGTATTTTTCTAGATTTGAAACTAAAAACTATTAACATTGAGGCCCCCAGAGCATGTTTTTGCCATTTGTGCCAGAAAATTTGTCTCATATCAGGCTGATGGGAACTACGTAAAATATTTGTATTCAGCCCTCATGCCCAGTCGTCCTAAATGCCCCGCCCCCACAACCCGCAACTATGACAACCAGTCAGAATTCGTAAAGATGGCCCAGGAGCTCCGAATATTACACCAGATAAAGGCTGAAGTTTGACTGATGGGCTACAGACTGCTCTGGATAACTTATTTCCCCTTATGACATCATAAAGGGCATTATATTCAAACAGAGCATTTTGAGCACACATTAGCTAAGATGTGGACAAAGGCTCTGATAGTGGGGAAAGTTTTTTTTTTTATTATTTGTGAACCTCATACACAATCCTCAAGAAATATTACTGTTACAAAATGTTTATAATGTGAAGTTTGGATAAAATGGGACCTTTAAAATATTTTACAGGGGTGAAAAACAATCTAAATTGTTTTGGATCACTTTTTTCTTTGATTCTACACTTTAATTTTCATATTCTGAGAGGCCTTCCTGACCCACATGCAGAATCACACAAGCAGATGGTAGACAAAGGGTAAAGACCTATTTGAAACCAGAACCATGGGAATGAACCAGGTTCTGGGCTCTGGAGATTCTCCAGCTTCTGAAGAATCTGTTATCAAAGGCATCGATGAGGAAGGATATGAATAGAGAAGTCTTATTGTTCTGGATCAAAATTAAGTGCCTTTAGGATTATATGAGATCCTGGTAGTGAGTCTCTGGTGATATGAGAGGGAGGCCATGCTGGTAGAGTCACAGAGCTGGAGAACGTGGCAGGCAGAGGATGACTTCAGGAGTTGTAGTGAAGACCGTGGATAACATGTTTCCAGAAGTAATCCAGGAAATGGTAAACTTCTTCAAGCTGGAGAATATACAACAAGTTGCTCCACATTCTGGATCAGTGAGATGGGTCTCCTTTTCATTTCAGACTGCACCAAAAACATGATCTCAAAGAGGTGCTTCAGAAAATCTGTGGCGCCTCAGGGGCTAAATCTACAGAAAAATTCAGACCAATAAACATTTCAGAAGACCTTTTAAGCACAGCTTGTCTGGCTAGAATATCAGGTCCTCTGAGTACAATCGGACCAGTTTCAAACCCTCATCAAAAGCACGGGCTCTGTTGTATAGTAAGGGGAAAGACTCACTGCAGGTAATCTAAGGAGCAGCGTACATGGCATCCAGGTTGGCTATACCATCTCCTGGTACTGGTCCAAGGAGACAAGTCAATCTGCCTTCTTGCCACAGCTAACATTGTATCCATTCCCTTCACTTTCTTCATATTGACACCCCAACACTGCTGCAGCATATGATCACATGGCTGAGCACCATTTATGAGGCGTGGTGGCGTAGTGATTAGTGCATTGCACTTGGGTCTCTGAGGTTCTGAGTCCGCACTTACCCCTGGATGTCAAGAGAACGCTGGACTCCCTTATCCTGCCAACAAGGGTCATCTGGACGCCTTGTTTCCTGACTCCATTGGTCAGCAGCATGCCTTGCATGCTGCCTACCCCACTGTTAGTCATTATGGCAGGTTTGCCTCAAACCAAGTTACCAATGCTCTGCTGGTTTCCTTCACCCCAGTTATCAAGGTTGGAGCCCAGGTGAAGTTTCCTGTATGCCCTGAATCCTGAACAAAGTTCCCCCGTTGGTCTCGGCATCACTTGGGCTCCACTGAGACTCCAGCCAAAGTTGTCCAGCCCTGGTTTGAAGTTCCCCAGGCTCCATCGTGGATCAGAATTACTTTGGCCTTCCATTCAAGCTTGTCAAGCTACTAGACGTTATGTCCTAGCTGGCCAGATTTCCAAACCTCCGGCTGGACCCAAAGCCTCGTCCTAGTTCAAAGCCTTGTCATGGGTTCTACCTGTAGCCTGTTCCATCCCTTTCATCAACATCCACTATTGTTTTTGACCTGCCAAATGACATGCTTCACCAGGGACAGACCCAGGGATGCCCACCAAAGATTGTGTATCATTGGGGTGGACTACCCACTTGAAATGTTGTCTAACCCTGTTTGGATAGCTTTTGTTTTGTTTTTGGACTCTTGCCCCATTTTAAGGCTGTGTCCATCTGCCTTATTTGGGTAGTGCAAAGGGTGGTCCTGTCACTATGCTTCCGACTCATGATGCACCCTGGTTACTTGGCCAGGGGGATATCGCCTTGAATGACTGGTCGGCACACATTACTTAGACCCTGGAGTCTGTGGGATCAAATCCCATCCTGTACCTCTGCTGCGTAACTAAGCACTGGTAGTTTATTTCATGTTTTCGGAATATCAGTAGCCGCTGCTCAATGGTGCAGTGGGTAGCACCTCTGCCTTGCAGCAAGAATGTTCAAGGGTCGATTCATGGCCCGAGGTCTTTCAGCATGGAGTTTGCTCCCTGAGCATACATGGGTTCTCTCTGGGTACTCTGGGTTCCTCCCACAGTGCAAAAATATCCCTGTTAGGTTAATTATCCTTAGGTGTGAGTGTGTGGGTGTTAATGGTTGTTTGTCCTGTTTGTCTCTATGTTGCCCTGTGATGGACTGGCTACCTTTTCAGGGTGGACCGCACCTCTTGCCTCTAGACAGCTGGAGATCCCTTGCGACCCTGCTTGGGATAAGTATGACAGAAAATAAATGGATGGATGGATGGAATATCAGTGCCTATATGAGTTTTATCCCTAGTGCTTGTGTGCACCGCCTGCCATCATGTGTTCCTGCTCTCACTGGTTTCTCATTGACTTCTGACTCTGCCTACAGCCTGGATTCCCTCTGTATGCCCAAAGCGTTTCGCACTTTTTTCATGTAAAAATGTTTTTTATGGCATATTCAGTTTAGCATGGTTAGTTATATTCTTGATCTGCCCAGGTCACCTGACTGTGAGTCCCAGCAGATCGCAGTTCTTTGAAGGAGATATTGTGGTTCTGAGCTGTAAGGATGACCACAGCTCTGCTGTATGGACCCTGACAAGAAACACAACCAAAGAAAGCAGAACTCCCTGTGGAACGCAGTGGGGAAATAAAGCCGGTTCCTACTGCAATGTCACCCACATCATCACCCTGGATACTGGAGTTTATTGGTGTGAGTCCAGAGAGGGAGCAGCCAGCAGCAGCATCCAGCTCACTGTCACTGGTAAGATCAGACTGTGGCGTTAGTGTTGATGAAGCTGTGTGGAAATGGATGAAATGCTGTAGTTTGTCTCTGTGTTGAGGTGGATCAGTGATCCTGCAGGGTCCTGTCCACCCTGTGATGGAGGGAGATGACGTCACTCTGAGCTGTCTAACAAAGACCACTCCCTCCAACCTCCCAGCTGCTTTCTATAAAGATGGCTCCCTCATCAGGACTGAGCCCAAAGGTCACATGACCCTCCACCAAGTGACCAGCTCTGATGAAGGCCTCTACAGGTGTTACATCAGTGGTCATGGAGAGTCTCCATCAAGCTGGATCTCTGTTGAAGGTCAGAATTATCACAGATTTCTCCCCCCACCCAACCACTCAAATAATTAATCATCATGTGTGTTTTTCTCTTAAGATAAACCCACAGAAACAAGTCCGCCCACCTCTGGAGCTCCGACCTTAACGTCCTTTGTGCTTTGGCACCTGTTGGTCTTCTCTCCATACTTCCTCTCCACCCTCCTCATGGTGTCCGTGTATCGACAGAGAGCCACAGGTATCGTACTGAATGAAATCTTAATTTGAGCATTTTAAAGCATTTTAAAAAAATCATTTGAACGATTTTGTCTCAAAAAGCTTCACCCATCCGGGATGAACGGAGCACAGCTGAGCATATGGACTGTCCTGTGGGTGTCATCACCGAGCATCATTTCTGAACTCATGTTCAGCACAGCTGATATTTCTGTCCAGGATGGAGCCACAGCCAAACAGGAACAGACCAGATGAAGCTACTATTAGAAGAAGCAGAGAGAGCATAACGTTAGAAATTGAACTAACAGATTCTGCAGAGTGGGAGAATAGAGATAGAATGAAGCAGAATTATGAATAGGCCTTGTTTCTCTGACTGTGACTGGCTGGATGTGCTCTCTTCATCCTCTGACATGGGAGCTGGCTCGGACCTTGTCTGCTTCACTTTGTGTTTCCTGGACAGTGCCGCCTTTTACAGCTGCTTTTTGTATCTCTGCTTCTGTCTCCTTCAACCCAGTCGGCCTAGACACACTGAGCCTGGTTCTGCTGGAGGTTTCTTTCTGTTAAAAGGGAGTTTTTCCTCTCCACTGTCGCTACAAGCATGCTTAGTGTGAGCATTCAAGTCAGTGAGTCGATGCAATAAACTGGTTTTCCTTAGATAGAAGACTTTATGATCTGGTGAACTGTGAAGTGCCATGAGATGATGTGTGTTGTGAATTGGCGCTATAGAAATAAGCTGAATTGAATGTTGAAACTGAAACAAAATTTAAACATTGTTCTTCGTCATGACAGGAAGTTCACAAAGTGAGCAGAAAGTTCAGGTATTAATAAGAAAAATTTGATCTAAAGATTAAATCAATAATTTAGCACAAAAACTGTTTAAATCAAGTAGAAGAGAAGCAAAATGGCAGCTGGGGTCTCATTTATAGAGCTTGAATATGCGCAAAACCATGCCTGAACTTACATAAATCCCCTTCCACAAAAAAAGTTGTGATCTATAACAAACAAACTTGCTGTGAAAATGTGTGATTCTTCATGCCAAGTAAAGAAATACGCACCTTTTTTGAGACAGGGGAAATGTTTTTAGGTGAGGAACTGAAGTTAAAGTGCATCATATTTCTTCTCACACTTCTCAGAACCTTCCAGGAAGCTTTTTCAATTCAAAATGTCAGCAAGAGCGTTGAGTTCAAAGTTTTATACCGTAACCCATCAAAACCTAATACAAGGTTATTCCTGACATTTTGAAGTAAAAAAGCTTCCTGGATAGCAATGAAAACGACCTTATTTCCCTGCTGTAAAGGTCTGTCCGTTAAATGCAGATGTAAGCTCAGTGGCTCTTGAGGACAGTAGCTGACTGTGTGGCTGTTCTACTTGTGAAAATAAACTCTTTGAACATTTCAACCATTTTGTAATTCTTTTTTTGCTCTTAGAGAAGCTTTGAACATATTTCCTGTTGTTTCATTGACAGTTTCTGTTATTGTTATCATCTGATTTCTCACTTCTAAGGGTAAATCAGGTTTGACAAAAAATAATCCGTCCAAAATGGTATTATTATTATAGCTCCCAGCTCTAGGTCCAAACTCCTTTTCCATCATCTTGGAATCAACCATTCTGGATAGGAAAGGAGCTCTGGGCTGCTGTGCTGATCCGAAAAACGTTCAACTCATACATAAACTGCCTGAGTTGGGTTGTGCCTATATACCCTGTCACACAAAGGATTGTGGGATTCCTTATAGATTGTTTTCATCAGTGGGGAACCTGGTGAGGACTCTATGCTAACCTATCCACAGGAAGCATCGTGCCTTCTTTTCCTACCTCCTTCCTATATTATCTGCACTATTTAGGCAGCACCTATAGTGGTGACTGCTGACACACCTCTGCTTTGCTTGACAGGTATAGTGGAGAATGTTCTTTTTTCCAGGTGGATCATCAAAATAAGTGGTCCTCCTAACTGTCAATCATTTTAGTGATATGTTCTGGTAAGGCTATTCTATGTGCTCGTCCTCATTTTCACTTACCCCATTTTTTAACTTTTACTCGATGTATATCAACATCCAGCTGCCATGCACATGGGCATTGTCAGTTTCACTATCGCTATGGTGAATTTCAATGGTGAAGTCCTCTGGAAATTGTTGTTGATTGCAGATGTGTCTAGTAGTTCCCATTGGTTTTGCTTTTAGAGCGGGGAGAATAGCGCTAAGCATACCGCACCGTGACGTCACTGCCGGAAGATGTCAGGAGGGAGGTGTTACTATATTTGGACGAAAATGGCTGCTCCCGGACTCAGTGATCGTGACGAAAGTTACTGATCAACACTAAATTCCTTAAATCACCATGAACGTATTAGTTTTAGATATAAATAATGATCCATGGATTATTCCTTGCTGACTGCACCTTGTCTTTAAAAGGGAGTTTTTCCTCTCTACTGTCGCTACAAGACTGCTTGCTGTGAGGGATTGCCTTCAAGTCAATGAGTCAAAGCAATCAACCATTAGATGACACTAAATGGAAATTAAACTAATGACTTAAAAAACACAGATTGACATCAACCAAAGTGTGACTGAAAATCCAAAATGAAACTTTACCAAATATCCTAATGGTAGATCAATGACACTGAGGGCCGGAGGAAAGTCGTTCATCTCATTAAGAAGACACACTTTTCTCTCTATTTTCTAACCCAACCAGTCTTATCTATGCACCATGATGTGCGGGCAGATTAAGGAAGGCCTGAACACGCAGCTGTCTCTGACATGCACAGACAAACAAATAGAGCATTATTATACAAGGGTGGGCGGCTTATTTTCAGCACAGAATGTTTGTGTGTCAAGCATATTGGGCCCTTTTTCAGTGAGACAGTGACGACGGGAACCCTGGGCCTGCAGTCAGTGACAGCCCCATCTCCTCCCTCCACACAATGCCCTTGTCTCATGGATGCACTCATGTCTCTCCTGTGCCTTGTTTTTGGATTTATGGAGCTCGCAGCTGCAGGTGAGTAAAGTTTCCTCACAGTTTTAAATAGACTAAAGAGAAAAGATGTATGTGGATGGGGAAGAGTGTACGGTAATTGTTTAGGATATTTAATAATTAAATTGTAATACCAGTCTCAGCCTGCATGTAGGTCCAGAGGACAGTCTGTGTTAACAGACAGTAAATCATTAAATGCTTAAAAAAAAAGCTCCATAGTTTGACCTTCGCGTCCAGTGATGGCCATAGTACTCAACAGTAGTAAACTGCTTTAGTAAAAGTACTGATACTCAGAGTCTAATCTTACTCAATCACTTGTAAAATTAGTCAAATATCTACTCAAGAGAAAGTATTGAAGTATTCACCAATGAAAATACCTAAGTTTTTAAAAGTACAAATTACATTTTCTAATATCAGTACATTTCTGGGTAATATTCAGAGTAATTTTAAAGAACCTTGTAACTTTCAGAAACCAACTGATGTATCGATGCATGGAACCACTCTGCTACAGATGTTACATCACCTGTAAAGAACTTCAGTATAAAAAGTACAGCTAAATTCGATTACTATTTCTCATTTAAAAACAAACAAAAAGAAAACAGGAGAGTCTTGTTTCTCCTAATACACATTCTTTCATGGTTTTACAAAAGTTCAGACCTAAATGCTGAAGACCAAACAGGGAGACCAGGAGAAAAGGTTTAACAGGTTTTATTGAAGAGATAATGCAGAGAGAAGTGTTGCTCTGAACACTGCTCAACCGGAACTGTAAAGTGAGGGGAAGACACAGCGATTAGTTCAGGCTCAGTGGGAAATTTGATTTGTGAACTTGGAGAACAGGATCTGACAACATTAAGGAAATCGCAAATAAATAAAGAAAAACAAAATTACATAAAGCAAAGCGCAACTACATTAAGAAAAACAAAACTACATAAAGAAAAGCGAAACTACATTAAGAAAAAAAAAACTACATAAAGCAAAGCGCAACTACATTAAGAAAAACAAAACTACATAAAGCAAAGCGCAACTACATGAAGAAAAAAAAACTACCTTAATGTAGTTGCGCTTTGCTTTATGTAGTTTTGTTTTTCTTAATGTAGTTGCGCTTTGCTTTATGTAGTTTTGTTTTCCTTAATGTAGTTGCGCTTTGCTTTATGTAGTTTTGTTTTCCTTAATGTAGTTGCGCTTTGCTTTATGTAGTTTTGTTTTTCTTAATGTAGTTGCGCTTTGCTTTATGTAGTTGCGTTTTCCTTAATGTAGTTGCGCTTTGCTTTATGTAGTTTTGTTTTTCTTAATGTAGTTGCGCTTTGCTTTATGTAGTTGCGATTTCCTTAATGTAGTTGCGCTTTGCTTTATGTAGTTTTGTTTTCCTTAATGTAGTTGCGCTTTGCTTTATGTAGTTTTGTTTTCCTTAATGTAGTTGCGCTTTGCTTTATGTAGTTTTGTTTTTCTTAATGTAGTTGCGCTTTGCTTTATGTAGTTTTGTTTTTCTTAATGTAGTTGCGCTTTGCTTTATGTAGTTGCGATTTCCTTAATGTAGTTGCGCTTTGCTTTATGTAGTTTTGTTTTTCTTAATGTAGTTGCGCTTTGCTTTATGTAGTTTTGTTTTTCTTAATGTAGTTGCGCTTTGCTTTATGTAGTTTTGATTTCCTTAATGTAGTTGCGCTTTGCTTTATGTAGTTTTGTTTTCCTTAATGTAGTTGCGCTTTGCTTTATGTAGTTTTGTTTTCCTTAATGTAGTTGCGCTTTGCTTTATGTAGTTTTGTTTTTCTTAATGTAGTTGCGCTTTGCTTTATGTAGTTTTGTTTTCCTTAATGTAGTTGCGCTTTGCTTTATGTAGTTTTGATTTTCTTAATGTAGTTGCGCTTTGCTTTATGTAGTTTTGTTTTTCTTAATGTAGTTGCGCTTTGCTTTATGTAGTTTTGTTTTCCTTAATGTAGTTGCGCTTTGCTTTATGTAGTTTTGTTTTTCTTAATGTAGTTGCGCTTTGCTTTATGTAGTTTTGTTTTTCTTAATGTAGTTGCGCTTTGCTTTATGTAGTTGCGATTTCCTTAATGTAGTTGCGCTTTGCTTTATGTAGTTTTGTTTTTCTTAATGTAGTTGCGCTTTGCTTTATGTAGTTTTGTTTTCCTTAATGTAGTTGCGCTTTGCTTTATGTAGTTTTGTTTTCCTTAATGTAGTTGCGCTTTGCTTTATGTAGTTGCGATTTCCTTAATGTAGTTGCCCTTTGCTTTATGTAGTTGCGTTTTTCTTAATGTAGTTGCGCTTTGCTTTATGTAGTTTTGATTTCCTTAATGTAGTTGCGCTTTGCTTTATGTAGTTTTGTTTTCCTTAATGTAGTTGCGCTTTGCTTTATGTAGTTTTGTTTTCCTTAATGTAGTTGCGCTTTGCTTTATGTAGTTGCGATTTCCTTAATGTAGTTGCGCTTTGCTTTATGTAATTTAGTTTTTCTTAATGTAGTTGCGCTTTGCTTTATGTAGTTTTGTTTTCCTTAATGTAGTTGCGCTTTGCTTTATGTAGTTGCGTTTTTCTTAATGTAGTTGCGCTTTGCTTTATGTAGTTGCGTTTTTCTTAATGTAGTTGCGCTTTGCTTTATGTAGTTGCGTTTTCCTTAATGTAGTTGCGCTTTGCTTTATGTAGTTGTGTTTTCCTTAATGTAGTTGCGCTTTGCTTTATGTAGTTTTGTTTTCCTTAATGTAGTTGCGCTTTGCTTTATGTAGTTTTGTTTTTCTTAATGTAGTTGCGCTTTGCTTTATGTAGTTGCGATTTCCTTAATGTAGTTGCGCTTTGCTTTATGTAGTTTTGTTTTTCTTAATGTAGTTGCGCTTTGCTTTATGTAGTTTTGTTTTTCTTAATGTAGTTGCGCTTTGCTTTATGTAGTTTTGTTTTCCTTAATGTAGTTGCGCTTTGCTTTATGTAGTTTTGTTTTTCTTAATGTAGTTGCGCTTTGCTTTATGTAGTTTTGTTTTTCTTAATGTAGTTGCGCTTTGCTTTATGTAGTTGCGATTTCCTTAATGTAGTTGCGCTTTGCTTTATGTAGTTTTGTTTTTCTTAATGTAGTTGCGCTTTGCTTTATGTAGTTGCGATTTCCTTAATGTAGTTGCGCTTTGCTTTATGTAGTTTTGTTTTCCTTAATGTAGTTGCGCTTTGCTTTATGTAGTTGCGATTTCCTTAATGTAGTTGCGCTTTGCTTTATGTAGTTTTGTTTTTCTTAATGTAGTTGCGCTTTGCTTTATGTAGTTTTGTTTTTCTTAATGTAGTTGCGCTTTGCTTTATGTAGTTTTGTTTTCCTTAATGTAGTTGCGCTTTGCTTTATGTAGTTTTGTTTTTCTTAATGTAGTTGCGCTTTGCTTTATGTAGTTTTGTTTTCCTTAATGTAGTTGCGCTTTGCTTTATGTAGTTTTGTTTTTCTTAATGTAGTTGCGCTTTGCTTTATGTAGTTTTGTTTTCCTTAATGTAGTTGCGCTTTGCTTTATGTAGTTTTGTTTTTCTTAATGTAGTTGCGCTTTGCTTTATGTAGTTTTGTTTTTCTTAATGTAGTTGCGCTTTGCTTTATGTAGTTTTGTTTTTCTTAATGTAGTTGCGCTTTGCTTTATGTAGTTTTGTTTTCCTTAATGTAGTTGCGCTTTGCTTTATGTAGTTTTGTTTTTCTTAATGTAGTTGCGCTTTGCTTTATGTAGTTTTGTTTTTCTTAATGTAGTTGCGCTTTGCTTTATGTAGTTTTGTTTTCCTTAATGTAGTTGCGCTTTGCTTTATGTAGTTTTGTTTTTCTTAATGTAGTTGCGCTTTGCTTTATGTAGTTTTGTTTTCCTTAATGTAGTTGTGCTTTGCTTTATGTAGTTTTGTTTTTCTTAATGTAGTTGCGCTTTGCTTTATGTAGTTTTGTTTTCCTTAATGTAGTTGCGCTTTGCTTTATGTAGTTGCGTTTTTCTTAATGTAGTTGCGCTTTGCTTTATGTAGTTTTGTTTTTCTTAATGTAGTTGCGCTTTGCTTTATGTAGTTTTGTTTTCCTTAATGTAGTTGCGCTTTGCTTTATGTAGTTTTGTTTTTCTTAATGTAGTTGCGCTTTGCTTTATGTAGTTGTGATTTCCTTAATGTAGTTGCGCTTTGCTTTATGTAGTTGCGATTTCCTTAATGTAGTTGCGCTTTGCTTTATATAGTTTTGTTTTTCTTAATGTAGTTGCGCTTTGCTTTATGTAGTTTTGATTTCCTTAATGTAGTTGCGCTTTGCTTTATGTAGTTTTGTTTTCCTTAATGTAGTTGCGCTTTGCTTTATGTAGTTGCGTTTTCCTTAATGTAGTTGCGCTTTGCTTTATGTAGTTGCGATTTCCTTAATGTAGTTGCGCTTTGCTTTATGTAGTTTTGTTTTTCTTAATGTAGTTGCGCTTTGCTTTATGTAGTTTTGTTTTCCTTAATGTAGTTGCGCTTTGCTTTATGTAGTTTTGTTTTCCTTAATGTAGTTGCGCTTTGCTTTATGTAGTTTTGTTTTTCTTAATGTAGTTGCGCTTTGCTTTATGTAGTTTTGTTTTTCTTAATGTAGTTGCGCTTTGCTTTATGTAGTTTTGTTTTTCTTAATGTAGTTGCGCTTTGCTTTATGTAGTTGCGTTTTCCTTAATGTAGTTGCGCTTTGCTTTATGTAGTTTTGTTTTTCTTAATGTAGTTGCGCTTTGCTTTATGTAGTTTTGTTTTTCTTAATGTAGTTGCGCTTTGCTTTATGTAGTTGCGATTTCCTTAATGTAGTTGCGCTTTGCTTTATGTAGTTTTGTTTTTCTTAATGTAGTTGCGCTTTGCTTTATGTAGTTTTGTTTTTCTTAATGTAGTTGCGCTTTGCTTTATGTAGTTTTGTTTTTCTTAATGTAGTTGCGCTTTGCTTTATGTAGTTTTGTTTTTCTTAATGTAGTTGCGCTTTGCTTTATGTAGTTTTGTTTTCCTTAATGTAGTTGCGCTTTGCTTTATGTAGTTTTGTTTTTCTTAATGTAGTTGCGCTTTGCTTTATGTAGTTGTGATTTCCTTAATGTAGTTGCGCTTTGCTTTATGTAGTTGCGATTTCCTTAATGTAGTTGCGCTTTGCTTTATGTAGTTTTGTTTTTCTTAATGTAGTTGCGCTTTGCTTTATGTAGTTTTGTTTTCCTTAATGTAGTTGCGCTTTGCTTTATGTAGTTTTGTTTTCCTTAATGTAGTTGCGCTTTGCTTTATGTAGTTGCGCTTTGCTTAATGTAGTTGCCCTTTGCTTTATGTAGTTGCGATTTCCTTAATGTAGTTGCGCTTTGCTTTATGTAGTTTTGTTTTCCTTAATGTAGTTGCGCTTTGCTTTATGTAGTTTTGTTTTTCTTAATGTAGTTGCGCTTTGCTTTATGTAGTTGCGCTTTCCTTAATGTAGTTGCGCTTTGCTTTATGTAGTTTTGTTTTTCTTAATGTAGTTGCGCTTTGCTTTATGTAGTTTTGTTTTCCTTAATGTAGTTGCGCTTTGCTTTATGTAGTTTTGTTTTTCTTAATGTAGTTGCGCTTTGCTTTATGTAGTTGCGATTTCCTTAATGTAGTTGCGCTTTGCTTTATGTAGTTTTGTTTTTCTTAATGTAGTTGCGCTTTGCTTTATGTAGTTGCGATTTCCTTAATGTAGTTGCGCTTTGCTTTATGTAGTTTTGTTTTCCTTAATGTAGTTGCGCTTTGCTTTATGTAGTTGCGATTTCCTTAATGTAGTTGCGCTTTGCTTTATGTAGTTTTGTTTTCCTTAATGTAGTTGCGCTTTGCTTTATGTAGTTTTGTTTTTCTTAATGTAGTTGCGCTTTGCTTTATGTAGTTTTGTTTTCCTTAATGTAGTTGCGCTTTGCTTTATGTAGTTTTGTTTTCCTTAATGTAGTTGCGCTTTGCTTTATGTAGTTTTGTTTTCCTTAATGTAGTTGCGCTTTGCTTTATGTAGTTTTGTTTTTCTTAATGTAGTTGCGCTTTGCTTTATGTAGTTTTGTTTTTCTTAATGTAGTTGCGTTTTGCTTTATGTAGTTGCGATTTCCTTAATGTAGTTGCGCTTTGCTTTATGTATGTCATGGTGTCTGTGTGTGGCTGAGACTACAGGTTTCCAATCAGATCTCCAATTGGAGGGCGTGCCAACCCGACAGGTGATCCACCTGTTTCTCATCTGGTGCAGCTCTTATAAGGAGCAGCTGGACTACCCTTCACCGCCTGATTGTCCGACTAAGTTGGCTCCGCTGTTACTCCGTCTGCCTGCCCGCTCTCCATCGTTTGGTCTCCAGCCCACCTTTGCAATCCACAAGCCCCCTCCGGGATCGGCTCTTCTTCTGGAACAGTAAGCTTCCTCACGTACTTTTCCCCACTTGGACAGATTCCCTTCCCGAACCCCCAATAACATCTCCTCTCCGTTTTCAGAAGCAGCTGATCAGTCTGAACCCATCTTGGGATCTGTTTTCAGTTCAATAAAGAGATTGATCCTTCGAATACTGCTTGTGGTTTCCTGCATGTGGGTCAGAAAAATCCCCTCGATCATGACAGAACAATCAGGCCAGTTTGACCCAGCAGAACCACGAGCGGGCTCCTCCCCCGAGCAAAAGAGCGTGCTAACACAACGCCAGGAGATGTTGCGCTCGTTGTTTGAACAGCAGGGGTTTGCTGCTCAACGCATGGATCAGCTGACCGCGTCAATCCAGGAACTGACAAACAAACTCTCCATAACTCCCCCTTCTCCGGCTAGCGCAGCGGCCGCATCCCTCCCGTTACCGCCCCCAGGTGGTCAGTTCCGGGATGTCACCTCGCCAGTTCCCGAACATTATTCTGGGGAGGTTGGGAAGTGTGGAGGCTTTTTGTTGCAATGTTCCCTTGTTTTTTGTAGGTCACCCCATTCTTTCTCCAATGATGCCTCTAAGATTTCTTATTTAGTGGGACTCCTCCAGGGGAGAGCACTTCAATGGGCGGAAGCTAAGAATAACTCTAATTCTCTGTTTAACCAATCCTTTGATGATTTTGTTTCTGAATTCAAACAGACTTTTGGACATGCTGAAACCCAAACAGAGGTAACTAGGAGACTCTGGACCCAGAAACAGGGCCAGAGATCCGTTGCAGATTTTGCTATTGATTTCCGAACAATTGCAGCCACTTCAGGTTGGAATCCCCAGGCTCTCAAGGGGGCATTCATTAACTCACTAAACGAGCATGTTAAGGATGAGTTAGCCTACCGGGATGATCCCCCAGACCTCGAAGAGCTAATTGCATTAGCTATAAGGATTGACAACCGGTTACGTGAAAGGACAAGAGAACGAAGGCGTAGGCCAGCTTCCCCTGTTGCAACTCCACCTAGGGGCCCCCAAAGGGCTAGCCCCCAGCCAGATCTACCCATGGAGGAACCCATGCAGGTGGGACGTGCCAGGCTCTCACCGGAGGAGCGCCAGCGTCGCTTTGAAGCCCGGGCGTGCCTGTACTGTGGCCGGGCTGGACATTACATTTCAGTTTGTCCCCTTCGGCCAAAAGAGAGAGCCCACCAGTAGCTACGGGAATACTGGTGGGTGGTCTCAGTAACCCTGTTTCCCGTTTAGCCTTACCAGCTTCCCTTATCATTGAGCAGGAGTCAGTTCAGCTCCGTGCTCTGATTGATTCTGGGTGTGAGCAGAATCTGATTGACAGTGAGTTGGTACAACAGCTAAAGATTCCTACCATTCCCCTGGTTGCTCCCCTCTGTGTATCTGCCCTGAATGGTAAGGCCCTACCTGTGATTTCACACCAGACCGAACCTATAGAAGTCGTTGTGTCTGGCAACCATAGAGAGAAACTTAGTTTCTATGTTTTTCCTTCTCCTCAGTCTCCCCTAGTTCTGGGTTACCCGTGGCTTTCACTCCACAACCCCCACCTGGATTGGAGCAATGGTCGAGTGGAGTCCTGGAGTCCATATTGTTTATCCACTTGCTTGCAGTCAGCTGTCCCACCAACCTCATCCAGTGCCATGAAAGAGGTAAAAGCACCTGACATATCCAACGTACCCCCCGAATATCATGACTTAAAGGAAGTTTTCAGTAAGTCCAGAGCCTCGTCCTTACCACCACACAGACCATATGACTGTGCTATAGATCTGTTTCCTGGGGCTACACTGCCATCCAGCCGGCTCTATAACCTATCAAACCGTGAGAGAGAGAGTATGGAGAACTATGTGAATGAGTCATTGGCCACAGGCATAATCCGCCCCTCCTCGTCCCCATTAGGCGCGGGTTTCTTTTTTGTAGCAAAGAAGGACGGTTCACTCAGACCCTGTATTGATTACAGGGGTCTGAATCAGATTACTATAAAGAACAAGTACCCTCTTCCGCTCTTAACTTCTGCCTTTGAACCTGTTAGAGATTCCACAATTTTCAGTAAACTGGATCTAAGAACTGCCTACCACTTGGTCAGAATTAGGGAGGGGGATGAGTGGAAGACTGCTTTTAAAAACCCCCTAGGACACTTTGAGTACCTAGTCATGCCTTTCGGGCTCACCAATGCTCCTGCGGTTTTTCAATCACTAATCAATGACGTCCTGCGTGATTTCCTGAATGACTTTGTTTTTGTCTACCTGGATGATATCCTGATTTTTTCTCGCACACTAGAGGAACACAGAGTACATGTAAGACGAGTCCTCCAACGACTTATGGAGAATCGACTCTTTGTGAAAGCTGAGAAATGTGAATTCCATGTTTCCTCAATAACATTTCTCGGATTCATCCTTGAGAGCGGGCAGGTGAAGTCAGACCCCGAAAAGGTCAGGGCGGTTTTGGAGTGGCCAACTCCTACAACAAGAAAACAGCTGCAGCGCTTTCTAGGCTTTGCCAACTTTTACAGACGCTTCATTAGAAACTACAGCCAGACCGTTGCACCTCTGACCAAACTCACCTCCACTAAGAGACAATTTTCATGGACGTCTGAGGCTGAGCAGGCCTTTTCAGAGTTGAAACAGAAATTTTCGTCCGCTCCTGTTCTGACTCAACCAGATCCTACTAGACAGTTTGTCCTGGAGGTTGATGCTTCGGATGTGGGAGTTGGGGCAGTCCTGTCTCAAAATTCTGAGGACAATAAACTCCATCCTTGTGCCTTTTTCTCTCATGCCCTCACCTCAGCTGAGAGAAACTATGATGTGGGTGACAGAGAGCTATTGGCCATTAAGTTGGCTTTTGAGGAGTGGCGCCACTGGCTAGAAGGGGCTTCTCATCCTATTGTGGTATGGACGGACCACAAAAACCTTTTATACCTTCAGGAAGCTAAACGGTTAAACCCTAGACAGTCTCGATGGTCCTTGTTCTTCACTAGATTCAACTTCCTAATAACTTATCGACCTGGTTCTAAAAATACCAAACCTGATGCACTTTCTAGACAGTTCTCCTCAAATGACGAGACCCCTGTTGACACTATTGTTCCTCCTTCCTGCATCATTCGTTCCCTAACCTGGGACATAAGAGACAAAGTACTTGAGGCTCAGAGATCTGACCCTGGTCCAGGGAATGGCCCCCCCAATCGCCTCTTTGTGCCCGGTGCTGTTCGCTCTCATCTTATACATTGGGCTCATACAGCTCGCTTCTCCTGCCACCCAGGGGTAGGCAGGACCATAGCCCTGATCAGACGTCACTTTTGGTGGCCCTCCTTGTACAAAGACGTCAGGGAATATGTCCTTGCCTGTGTTGTTTGTGCCAGGAACAAGTCTCATAACCAGCCTCCCAGTGGTTATCTGCAACCCTTGTCGGTTCCCAAGCGTCCATGGTCTAGTATAGCTTTAGACTTTGTGACTGGTTTACCCTGTTCCAAGGGCTTTAATACCATTCTTACAATAGTGGATCGATTCTCGAAGGCCTGTCATTTGGTTCCGCTAAAGAAACTCCCCTCCTCTTTAGAGACTGCTAATCTTCTAGTGAAACATGTGTTTCGTCTTCATGGGATTCCCCTTGAGATCCTTTCAGACCGTGGGCCACAGTTTACCTCTAGGGTTTGGAAGGAGTTTTGTTCGGCACTTGGTGCCAAAGCAGCGCTTAGTTCAGGTTTCCACCCTCAAACCAATGGCCAGACTGAACGCATGAACCAAGAGCTTGAGGCCACCTTGCGATGTCTTTGTTCTTCCCGTCCCTCGACGTGGAGCTCAAGACTGGTGTGGGTGGAATATGCTCATAACTGCCATGTCTCGGCTGCCTCTGGTTACTCTCCATTTGAGGCATCTCTGGGTTATCAGCCCTCTCTATTCCCCCTGGAGGAGAGGGATCTGTCTGTGAACTCAGTTCAACAATATGTCCGTCGGTGCAAAGAAACCTGGAGGGCTGTCACAAAGGCTCTGAACCGTACTGCCGAGCGTAACCGCCGCATTGCTGACAAGAGACGTTCCCCTGCACCCCTGTACTCACCTGGTCAGGAGGTTTGGCTCTCTACCAGAGACATCAGGCTGAAAGCCTTAAATAAGAAGCTGTCTCCTCGGTTCATTGGTCCGTACAGAATAAGTTCAGTTCTTAGTCCTGTCTCTGTGCGCCTTGATCTGCCTCCAAGCCTGAAGATCCACCTAGTCTTCCATGTTTCTCTACTCAAGCCTGTTCTGTCTAGCCCCTTGTGTCCTCCTCCCAGGTCCCCTCCACCCCCTCTGGATGTCGATGGTTACCCAGCCTACTTGGTCAGGAGTATCTTGGACATTCGTCGACGGGGCAGGGGTTTCCAGTACCTCGTAGACTGGGAGGGTTGGGGTCCAGAGAACCGTTCTTGGGTTCCCCGTTCATTCATCTTAGATAAGTCCCTTATCAGAGATTTTCTTGCCTCTAGGTCCTCTGGATCTGGGAGGCCGCCAGGTGGCGGCCCTTGAGGGGGGGGCAGTGTCATGGTGTCTGTGTGTGGCTGAGACTACAGGTTTCCAATCAGATCTCCAATTGGAGGGCGTGCCAACCCGACAGGTGATCCACCTGTTTCTCATCTGGTGCAGCTCTTATAAGGAGCAGCTGGACTACCCTTCACCGCCTGATTGTCCGACTAAGTTGGCTCCGCTGTTACTCCGTCTGCCTGCCCGCTCTCCATCGTTTGGTCTCCAGCCCACCTTTGCAATCCACAAGCCCCCTCCGGGATCGGCTCTTCTTCTGGAACAGTAAGCTTCCTCACGTACTTTTCCCCACTTGGACAGATTCCCTTCCCGAACCCCCAATAACATCTCCTCTCCGTTTTCAGAAGCAGCTGATCAGTCTGAACCCATCTTGGGATCTGTTTTCAGTTCAATAAAGAGATTGATCCTTCGAATACTGCTTGTGGTTTCCTGCATGTGGGTCAGAAAAATCCCCTCGATCATGACAATGTAGTTGCGATTTCCTTAATGTAGTTGCGCTTTGCTTTATGTAGTTGCGATTTCCTTAATGTAGTTGCGCTTTGCTTTATGTAGTTTTGTTTTCCTTAATGTAGTTGCGCTTTGCTTTATGTAGTTTTGTTTTCCTTAATGTAGTTGCGCTTTGCTTTATGTAGTTGCAATTTCCTTAAAGTAGTTGCACTTTGCTTTATGTAGTTACGATTTCCTTAATGTAGTTGCGCTTTGCTTTATGTAGTTACGATTTCCTTAATGAGGTTTCGCTTTGCTTTATGTAGTTTTGTCTTCCTTAATGTAGTTGCGCTTTGCTTTATGTAGTTGCAATTTCCTTAATGTAGTTGCGCTTTGCTTTATGTAGTTTTGTCTTCCTTAATGTAGTTGCATGTTTTGCTTTATGTAGTTGCGATTTCCTTAATGTAGTTGCGCTTTGCTTTATGTAGTTTTGTCTTCCTTAATGTAGTTGCATGTTTTGCTTTATGTAGTTGCGATTTCCTTAATGTAGTTGCTCTTTGCTTTATGTAGTTGTGATTTCCTTAATGTAGTTGCGCTTTGCTTTATGTAGTTGCAATTTCCTTAATGTAGTTGCGCTTTTAGATTTGTAGTTGCAGTTTGCACTTCAGGGCCACCGTACTAACCAGAGTATTTGTTTTTCTCTACCATTCGTTACACTAAATCTTTTTTTTTTTAAACCCAACTGTCTGGCATCCGATCTGTGCATAATGGGATGGCTAACAGAGGAGCTGTGACATATAATTCATTACTATGACTCAACTTTTTTTAGAAAATGTTATCATAAAAACCCCAAATTATACTTTTCTATAAAAAAAAAGAATATAAATATATGAAAACAGCCGCTTAATTAATGTATCAGTGAATGTAAAGATAATAAATGCTGTCAGTTTCTTACACAATTCTGAATGTATTTAGGGGATCAAACAATGATAAATGTTGTAAGTCTAATGACTCTATTCCTTTGGTGAATATTGAATTTATGCTTTCCTGTTTGTGTCCCAGCTGCTCTGACTGTGAGTCCCAGCAGATCTCAGTTCTTTGAGTTAGGCTCTGTGTTTCTGAGCTGTGAGGAGGAAAAAAGCTCTGCTGGATGGACTGTATGGAGGAACACAGTCAGAAGAACCAGGACTCAGTGTGGAAAGGAATGGGGGGAATCAGCTGGTTCTACCTGTAGCATCAGCTACCTCCACCCAGCAGACAGTGGAGTTTACTGGTGTTGGTCCAGAGAGGGAGCAGCCAGCGGCAGCATCAACCTCACTGTCACTGGTAAGATCAGACTGTGGAGTTAGTGTTGATGAAGCTGTGTGGAAATGGATGAAATGCTGTAGTTTGTCTCTGTGTTGAGGTGGATCAGTGATCCTGCAGAGTCCTGTCCTCCCTGTGATGGAGGGAGATGACGTCACTCTGAGCTGTCTAACAAAGACCACTCCCTCCAACCTCCCAGCTGCTTTCTATAAAGATGGCTCCCTCATCAGGACTGAGCCCAAAGGTCACATGACCCTCCACCATGTGACCAGCTCTGATGAAGGCCTCTACAAGTGTAACATCAGAGGTCATGGAGAGTCTCCATCCAGCTGGATCTCTGTTGAAGGTAAGGACTATTTACTGTCAGTTTAACACAGATTTCCTCCACCCTGTCAGTAGACCAGACTTCTTTCTGAAATATTATTAAGAGCCACCTCTGGAGCTCCGCCCCCCGCCTCCCTCCAGCTCCTAGGACCGATCTGCCACCTGGTGGTGTTCTGTGTCTTCTTCACCTCAACTCTCCTGATTTCGGCCTATTAGGGACAGAGCCACAGGCATCACAGTGAGCCGCTTCATTATTCTATTTCTTACAGACAGTCCATTTATTTTACTGATCTCTCTCCAGCAGCTCCAAACATGCAAGACCAACACAGAACAGCTGAGGAGGAAAACGCCAACAATGAGCATCACTTCTGAGCTGCAGAGCTTATGTTAGATCCCTTACATTGTTATTGTAAGAATACAAATCTAAACCACTGATTCACAAAACATGTACTTAAGAGTTTTTATTGAGTGTAAGGTGAATAAAAAGGAGTTCAAAGGTCAGTGGCGTTTGGTTTCTATACATTTTATTAATTTAACTCTGAGTGCTGTACCTGCTGAATGTTAAGCTGAGCTTAATGTGGGGTTTTGCACGCTTTAACTGGTTACACTAACCATCCTTTTCACCATAAAATGGCCAAATGTGTGCCAACAGATTAAAAATGCAAATGACAAACTACTAAGCCCCAAAAAAGCATTAGAATGGAGGTCAAACTCCAAAACACACAAACAGCACTAGAGAAATAAATCTAGTAAAAAAAAAAAAAAAAAATGCCAAAAGCATATTTAAAGAAGCTTCAAACTCCTTCTAAAAAACGCTAATATTACCTATATAAATACACTGATGTTCCATAGTGATTTGTTTAAAAGGACATTTTAAAAAGCATTTTCTTTATATTCTTCAAAAATATATTCTGGGCATCAGGTTGATGGCTTTAGTTTACTTAAAGTGAAACTCACCCCAAAATCTTCATATTTTCATGATTTATTTTTAATCCTGCAACATCTCAACATCGTCTTTGTGTCGCTCTAAGTGGTATTTTACAGCAATTTTCCGATCAAATAGTTCATGCAGATTCAGGCTCTCATTATTACGATGCTGTGTTCCAATATGAATACAACTTAGTCAGCCATGAGCCTCCATGGTACGTCACCTAATGCTCAGACGCTGTTGTAGAGAAAGCAGCGGGGCAGAAACGAGGCCTGTAAATTTAGATTTATCTAACACAATTGAAAAACGATCTAGAAATAAGTAAAAATGTCTTAAATTATGTGTATTTACTGTTAATTTGAGTCGGTAAATGAGATAGTTTCCCAATGGAATGAGTATTTTTACTCTTAGAATAAGATAATCAGATAATATGCACTTGAAATAAGACATTGTAATTGTGTTTTCTTATTTTAAGTGTAAATTGTCTTGTTCCATTGGCAAAATGTCTCTTTTACCTCCTCAAACCAAGAACAAATGCAATGAAAAAATGACTTATCTAGTTTTCGTTTTTTCCAGTGCATCTAGATCACTGGTCCACTGGGTTCCACAAAGCTTCCCTCAACCTGTGTTGAGGTGTTTAAAAATCATTCACCTAAAAGATCTATCCATGACATAGCTACCAGGTTCCTTCTGCTCATTTTACCATGTTTCCATAGGGCTATGATATGCTAGGCTAAGCTAACTGCCACTTTGTGCTCAGACTGTCCCCCATCTTCCTCCCCACGCTCATCCCCACGCTTCATTTAGTCATTGGAAATTGAAACATGTAACTTCCAAGTTATCGATCTAGGCTGGAATACCCCCAAAGGTCAGAATTAAGAGTCAGAAAATCAGTGCAATAGGAGGATACCTGACATCCACATCCAAGGGGGATACTTCTCATTCCAACAGCTGTTAAACTTTGCAATTCTGTTTATTTCTAAAGCGCCAATTCACTAGCCTCGTGAGACCATCCTGATCTCGCAAGCTTTCAAGGTTTCACTCGCAGATCAGTCTGGCTACTTTCCGTTAAAGAAAATTTGGAGCCGTTCACCAAACGAACGGCATAAAACGAACAGGCATAAAAAGACCGACCGATAGCAAACAAACAATGATTTGGCCCTGCTAGCTCGGGCTGAAACAAATATAAAGATCAGACGCAGGTGGATGAGTGATAATTAGAAAACCAGGCAGAGTTAGGCAGGTGAGTGAAATTAACAATTAAAGTGAGCCATAAGGGCAGATCATGAGATTTAGGTTACGTTCACACTGCAGGCCTTGATGCTCAATTCCGATTTTTTTTTTTTCCGGATTTTTTTGCATTGCGGTTCACATTTCCAAACATATGCGACTTGTACGTGATCTCCTGTGTGAACTGCATTCATACAACATAAGTGTCCCGCATGCGCTGTAGAGGATGTAATGACATCACAAGCCAGCGTGCTCTGTGTTTACGGTAGTAAACATGGATGGTAGCGCTGGAGCGCATCTTGCAATCTTTCCCAACCTTAAAAACTCGATCTTTTCAAGATGGTTAAACATAAATATAACTCTTCGCATTATCGTCCACCATTGTTGTTGTTTTTCTTGCCGCTTCTGCGTAGCAAGACCCAGAATAGTGACCTTTGTCAGGTATTCATGACATTCAGGGCGGATGAATGCGACCTGGCCGTTCAGATACAGGTCGCATTTGAAAAGATCAGATTCGCATCGGATTCAGGAACACATAGCCGAGTGGTCGCATTGGAAAAAATCGAATCTGTGTTGTTAAGACTGTCATGAAAAGATCAGATCCAGGTCACATATGGGCAAAAAAAATCGGATTTGGGTCACTCTAGGCTGCGGTGTGAACGTAGCCTTAGAGGGTGATATGTTTTAGGGCAGTGAATGAGGGCAGAATACTGCATAGAACCGTGTTTTTGTCATTAGAGTAAAGAGGCAGGAGATGGACGAGGATCTGTTTAAATATAAAGATGTGTATCATCTGTATAAAAGATAACGCAAATCTAGAGATAAATCTTGCTAAGGGCATGTAGTGGATGAACAGTTATATGAAAGAGGAAAATAATTTAGCGCTTATTGTTTTTGTCTCTCAGTCCTTGTTGGAGATGATTCTGCCTCAGGATAACATCATTATTGCATCAGTGGGTGTAATGTACATAGCAAAATACAGCAAATGTACATAGCAAAATACCCCCAGCAGGGGGCACTCCTGTATTTTTTTACTGCTATCATGTTTGCCTGGAATTTTATGATTCTCAGATTCAAACATCAAGTATCATGTGAGAAAGTCTCGTCCTCTCTATATATTATAGGGCTCTGAGGCCTCAGATGATCCATGAGAGAGTGGAAACCTGCTTGTGTTAATTAAAAGTTTAAGTGGAGAACCTCCTCCCTCAGCAAATACTCCAACACATACCGCTCTGACTGTAAATCACAGGTTTGGCCTTCCTCACTCTGAGCTGGGGGTCTATAAAATCAGGAATCTGTGGAGCTCAGTCCAGATGGTTCTCGGTCTGCAGATGTTTGGACATAAATCATGAGGGATGTCCCCGCCCCCTCCTGTTTCTGAGGGCGGTGCAGGTAGAGGAGCATCTCCTCCTGCTCCATCACTGACCACCATCAGCATTACAAGCTCTCAACCTGTAATAACTATGTGAACAAAACATTTTTTTATATCCGTCATAAAACCATGAAAAAAAAAGCACTGAATATTGGAAAACTGTAAATCATATACAAGTCTTATGTTTACATTTGATCCACATGTTTACATTTTTTCACTGCTGCACTTTAGAAACAGAGATGTCAAGACAGCTGTACTGAACGAAATTTTGCTTTGTATACAAAAAGTCAATAAAGTCTGTCTAAAAGTTTAAAGTTGGTTACAAAACTATTTAGTTTTAGTTATTATCAGTAATTACAATTATAAGAAATTAATTTAAAATATTTTATTAACATAGATGGTCAAATTGATGTCATATAGAGAATTGTATTGTGTTTTTTTACATTAAAATCTATAAATTCTTCAATACTTTTGTCTCAAATACATTGATAAATCTACAGATTAGTAGATGAGAAAGTATCATGAATTTACTGCTGTTTTAGAGAAGGATGCTGCAGAGACAAGCTGCTCTAAATCAAAATAGAGAGAAAATAATGCTGACAGAGGAAATAGTGGGCAATGCTGTTAGGAGGTTTGTGAGTGGCTTTTAAATAAGCCATGTTAACTTAGAACTTGAAGGACTGTTTCGTATACCTACCTCCAGCACAGAGACAGATCTGTCCTCATCCCAACAAGCCGCTCATTCCGCCCGCAGGCTCCTCTGATCCTCATCGTTCTTCTGTCCATCACCAGCAGTTAGCCTCAAGATGCTAGCCCTGGCCTGCCTTAGTCTCTTCCTGCTCTGTCGCCACGCCAGGCTCCTTCGATGTCACGCCTTCCTCCTCACGGTAAACTGCAGCCCATCTCCCCTGCTTTTAGACCTCTCTCCACCCGGCGGACTAATCCGATCTTCCACAATTCCTCCTCAATCCTCCATGGGTAGCCTCTAGTTAACCCAGGCCAGCTGGATCCTTTTGGGGCCATCAGCTATCAGGCCTCTCCTAGCAAGCTGCCACTCTGGTTCCTTAGCAACAGCGGGCAGCATCGCTGGCAACCCGTCCCAGTTATGGAGCTATTGAACACTGATTCCCCACCTGCCGTCTCCCCTTACCTCTGTTGTCCAGGTGATTCATCCCTGTTTTAAGCACTCTAACCAAAACAAACATGGACAGTGACTAGTCTGTCAGCTCTCCATAAATGCAAACACACTCCCTGTAATTATAAATAGCAACCTCTAAGGCAAGGCAAACATAAAGATCCATAGGTGATAATAAATAACATACATATAGATAATATATTCGTTTATGTCAGTAAATACCTGTGATTATCACACACTGTACCTTTAAAAATAATTTCAACTCTTTTCTAAAATGTTTTACATTCTATTTTATCAGCGACTATTTAAAATAATCACTAAATAAACTGTAATAATATTAAAATGTATCAATTATAAAACAGACCAATCAGCTTTTTTTACATATAGATAACAATTAAAAAATAAATAAATAAAAAGAATAAAAAATAAAAATAAAAAAATCACCTTGTGTCTGTTAGCCCACCCACTGACTTTAATTAGTAAGTAGACAAAAGACTATAAAGTAAATACATAAATATTTGAACATATGATCAAATAAAATATTTTTTTATGAATTCCACATTAATGTATCAAGATAAATTAAAGAAATAGTCTAATTATTAAGGAATACATTTTTTTATTTCCTGCATTCGATGAGATTAATTTGTTGATTTGAAGAATGTGACTCTAAACAACAAACATTCCTTTATTTTGAATCTTCCTGATATTAAATAAATCTATTGAAAGTAAAACATGAATTAAATCCCCACATTTAGTCATATTTACAGATTTTAACTCACTTTAAGGAAAGATTTATTCAGGAAAAATAGTTAAAATAAACAGATTTATTGTCCCAAAAAACAAATAGTTTCTATTTACATATCAAACAGAATAATATGTTATACCAGCTCCCATATATAACAAGGTTTCACAATATGGACTGTTTTCAGATCTGCAGATGAAATAGATCAACATCAATGAGCTCCTATTAATCCAATGAATTTACAGGGATAATAATCTGGTTTGATCTAATGGAGGTTTCTTCCTGATAAAGGTCATTTTTCCTCCCTACTGTTGCCTAGTGTATGCTCGGTGTGAGGGATTTCTGCAGAGTCAACAACACAATGCAAATTAAGTCTAGAAGGAATGAATCCTATAAAGGCAATGACTGGATGCAATCCGCTGGTTTTCCTTAGACGGAAAATATTCAACCAATTTGGAAACACGTTGGGAACGACCAATCTGGAATCGGCCCATGTGAATCAATTGCTTTCACTCTTTAGTGAAGTTCAATGAGTCGACATGTGCTCTGCCCTTCTATATGTATCCAAGCTTTATAATGACAGTCAATGTAAATTAGTTATTGGTGAGTATAAACAGTGCATAATGAGAGCTCTGCGGGACATGAATAACCCCGCTGAGACACACAGAGATGGTTTTATATCAGGAGCTCTGAGCCTTTGAATCTGATGGATTAATGCTAAAGATCTTTTATTGTTTGGTAGTATTTTTTGTTTGTTTTTTTAAAGAAAATTACATATGTTCAGTTTGTGATTAGTCTGTTTTAAGGGAAGCTTCAGTTTTGCTGATGAAGATTACTCTCAGATAAAGGATACTAGAAGAGAAGTGCTTCAATTAACCTGTAAATCTTACCTACTTAGCAGGTAAGGTTTCAGTCATTAGTTACCGTGGTAACAGATGGCCAACAGTTGCTGTTTGTGTTCATTGTTGTGTCCTTCTTTCCTTTCAGATCTGCTGTCTTGTTGCTTGTTCTGATGAAAAATTCATTCACCAAAGTCAGAGCAGAACGTTCTGGTTTTAACAGCAACATGGTAAGAGTTGAGAAATAATCAGCTTTTACGCTCTAACGAAGTAAACAAACCAAACAAAACGGCAGTTGGCACAAGATGAGTCCAACATATTTCAAGGCAGAGACTTGGAGAAAACCAGAGGAAGGGAGGAAACGTTCCTGGTTCCAAATATCAGAAGATCTACATGAAGCCAGCAGCAGTCTGAAGTTCAGCTGCAGCTGCTAAATTCATCAGAATGGTCCTTTAAATGAGGGGTCTCCTATGATGTCATCGACACGCCCCTTGTCTCAGTGTAACATCATCAACCGCGATCTGCCCTCGTCGTCCATTCCTTCGCTCGGCCTTTAACAGCACCTGCACACATCATCATCATAACATCAGAGTTATAATTATTATCAGAATTAATAGCATCTTTGATAATTAGAGTTATCATCATTCCACCTAGCCTCGTGAGACCATCCTGATCTCGCGAGCTTTCAAGATTTCACTCACTAATCAGTCTGGAGACTCTCCGTTAAAGAAAATTTGGAGCCGTTCACCAAACGAATGTCCAATCAGTGTTGGCTTTGAGGCGGGTTGAGGTGTGACGCAACGAGAAGCGCGACACTTCAGTCTAAAGAACGTGGCGGCTTCAGCCGATAAAACTAGCGTTAGCGTGGCTATCGAGCAAGCTTTATCGGAATTACAGAGTATTTCTTCACTGAAAGAAGAGCAAAACACTGCTCTGGAGGCTTTTCTCAGAGGAAAAGATGTTTTTGCTCTTCTCCCGACTGGTTTCGGCAAGAGTTTGATCCATCAATTGGCTCCTCTTCGTCGTCGCTCTGTTAGTACGTCATATGCTTCGTTGATCTGATTGGTTTATTTGGCCCGTCTATCACCAACATAGGCCAATCAGCTAACCAGTATTTTCTCCCCTTCCCAAAATTACTTCAACGGAAGGTTTCCAGATGGATATGCGGAGCAAATCCATCTGGCGGAGTCAGTTTAGTCTCCACCATCATCAGTCATCAAAATGAGAATCATCATCATTACTATAATCATTTCTCCCCATCATGTGGACATCAAATCATTATCCTCTTCGTTTGTGTCATCATCATCATCATAATCATCATGATCATCATCATCACCTTAAGCTCAATTATCTAATTTTTCTTGTTTTCTATCCATCATTGTTGACATCACAATCATTATCATCATCATCATTGTTGCCATGTTAAATCACCATTACTGTAGAATCATTTTTAGTAGATTTATCACAATTATCTTAATCATAATGATCACCTGAATCATCATCATTACATCTCCACCAAAAATGACCATATCCGTCCTAATCTGTATCAGCAGAATTACTATTAAATTATTATCTTTCCTATCATAATAATCATCATTATTATCATGATCTTCATCATCATTTTTATCATCAGTACCCAAAATAATATGTATTTTCTTTAACATCATTAGAATTATCTAAATGATAATCATCACCATTAAAATTATTACCATGATCATTTTTATAAATATAATTTTCATCATTATTATAATTTCTGTCATCATCACGATCTTCATCACCAGCTTTATCATCTTTACATCACAATCATCATAACTTACTTTATCCACAGAATGCGCCTCTAAGGTGACCTGCGTCTGTCTCCACCCGTGTCTACCTGTCCTGCTCCAAACGGCGGCGCCATACCTGGAAGAGCCAATCAGAAGCTAGCTTTCATGGAGCAAACTTCAGAGGCATCACATTTGTTATAGGTTATAGCTGTGGTACCTTTGGTCTGCTCCTTTTTTGCGGATAAAGAGCTGCAGCACGCCGAGATGATGCCCCGTCAGCCAATGGGAGAAGGAGAAACACATGTCCCCCTGGTTCCACAGAGGGAGTATCTGGGTGGCCAGTCGAGCTCCTCGGATGCTCCTTTGCCCAGGCTTTAGGTCAGCGACAGACAGGTACCGCCCACCTAGGATATTAAACATAATCAGACTGAGTTTAAAGTTTAAAGAGACTTTAATGCTTTCTGGGGGGGGGGGGGGGGGGTTCTGTTGGCACCATGGTGTTATTACCTGCAGAACTACCCACAGTTTCCCAGTGCAGGTCTCCCTCTCTGTCCGAGATCCAGTCACAGAGTCCATGATCAAAGCTGCAGTGGAGCTCACCAACATCTACAGAAAATCAAAAACATTCGTATTTTAGCCCATTTGTTCCTTTTTGTCTCTAGTTCCTGGAGGAGAACAGGGGACTAATTTCTAAAAAGTTACATAAGATCCACAGTGAAAATATAAATACAAATAACATCCAAAAATGGTGTACCCCACAAAAAAATGACGGTACAGACAACACCAAGCAAATTTTCTTCGTAGATCACAATTGTACCTCAAAGTTTACATAGAAGGCTCCAACTCATACTTGGCCCTTTTGAGCACCACCATTTAACTAGATAGATAGTTAATGCAAAGCAAAAAAGCAACGTTTAACAAAGGCAGAAATACGTGTGTTATATTAACTCCACCATATAAGATAGCAGACAGAGATGTGCTTTGCGCTGACTATGATATCTCAGACCCATGATAAATTGTTCGGATTGCTTTTTTCCTAAAGTTGGCTTCAAACAGAGTTAATAATTGGTCAGAGTTGACATAAGGGACTGCTTTTGCACCAATTTTGTTTTTCAAAGGTCACAATATTTGTGTGGAAAGTGACATACACAAATTTCAGGCATTTCATGTAGAGCTTTCCTTGCTTGGTTTGACTCCTTACTAGGGGTGGAACGGTTCACAAAATCCACGGTTCACTTCGGTTCACAGTTTCGTGGTCACAGTTTTCGGTTTGGTTCGGTATATGTTGATTGTTAAGGAAAATCTATTATGTCTTGTATAGTATAACATGTGTTGCACAATGCTTGCACACTGTTGCACTTTTATCCACAACTTTCTTTCCGTCGTCATCGTAGGTCACTCTAAATGCAAAGTGGTCCCATACAGCAGACCTATAAAGTGCTGCTGGCGCGTCTTCCAACTCCTGTTCTTTCCCACTCGCCATACCCACACAATTCTCCAAAACAACTGATTTTTTTCCCTGCTACACCCGGCTACGCTGCTTCGCTTCTTCTTCTTGTTTACTACTTGTGGTTGGCTTTGGTCACAGTACCGCCACCTTCTGCTCTGGAGTGTAAACGCTTCGCCTATGAGAAAAAGGAGCAGCGCATGAACCGAACGCAACACACGCGAATCGAACCGAGACAGTCGAACCGAACGGTTCGGACGGTTTTCATAAACCATTTAATCCCTAGTTCAGACTCAGTTCCACCATATAGTTGACATTGCAGCTCACAAAGCTCATTCTGACCTCACAGTCTGTGTAATTGTGACAAAAAATTAACTCTTCCTCATATGTTTACACAGTATGTTAAACCTGTTTTAGTTGCGCCCCCTACTGCTGAATCTGCTGCACAGCAATGACTGGAGATTAATGAAGTTACAGCTGGAAGGTGAGAGATTTCCTAACCTAAAATTTGTTTTATTTTATTAAACATTTGGTTCAGTCTGCCCAACCCTCAACCACTAACTCCCTGGTTTCCCTTGAGAAACAGAGCTTTAGTTAAAAAAGGAGCACCTACCAGGATCATCGCGAGCGTCCTCGGCTGTGTTTCCCAGCTCAATGTCAAACTCCCAGACCTGGTTGTGCCCCGGATGCCGAGGTACTGAAGCATAAGCATAAACCCAACATTTATTAACCGGTGATGACCATCTACGAAAACTCACTTAATTACCAACCGTTAGATATCTATACAAAATTTACAACTAGCTTTGACCATATTTGATATTTAAATAAGTTGTTAATCCTTTACTGTGAAAATAGAAACCAGAAATTAGCCAACTGCTAAAACATTTTCTCATCATTCTATAAACTCCTTGAGCTTGTCCTCACTGTGAACGTCTCCTCTCTGTCTCTGCGTTACATCCTTGTTGATCCTGTTGTTCAACGTCGTTGTCACCAAGGAGGTGGTGGGCGGCGGCGTAGTCACTATGGCAACCGTAGGCTCAGTAGTAGGCGCAGCAGAGGTTGCAGTAGTTGGAGCAGGTGTGGTAACAGCTGGTGTTTCTGTTCTTGTGGTTGTAGGGATAGTTGTTTCAGGGGGTGTTGTTCGGGATGTAGTTGTCATAGCAACAGTAGTGGGAGCTAGAGAGGTTGTTGCAATGGCAGTGGATGACAAAGAAGTGGTTGTTTGATAAGCTGTAGATGAGACAGTGGTAGAAGTAGCAGTAGGAGTGGCGGTGGTTGTAGGTATGGTGGTAGTGGTTGTAAGCGTAGTAGTAGGTATGGTTGTAGGAGTGGTTGTAGGAGTGGTTGTAGGTATAGTTGATGTGGTTGTAGGAATAGTTGTGGTTGTAGGTATAGTTGATGTGGTTGTAGGAATAGTTGTGGTTGTAGGTATAGTTGTGGTGGTTGTAGGTATAGTTGTGGTGGTTGTAGGTATAGTTGTGGTTGTAGGTATAGTCAATGTGGTTGTAGGTATAATTGTGGTTGTAGGTATAGTTAATGTGGTTGTAGGTATAGATGTGGTTGTAGGTATAGTTGTGGTTGTAGGTATAGTTGCAGTGGTTGTAGCTGTGGTTGTAGTGATGGCAGGAATCGTGGATGTTGTGGCAGTGGTAGTGATGAGGGTTGTAGTCTGGGGTCTGTGTGGCTCTAGCATTACGGTGAGGAGCCCTAGAAAAGAAAATCAAATATGTTAGTAGGGATTATTGCTTCTGTGTTCATTTGTTATCTGTGGAAATAAATATTCCAAATGATAATTCAGATTAACTCTGATTGATGATGGCTGGAGTGTTTTGTTTACATCTTTATTTTTATGTCACCGCGGTTGTTTCCATAAAAACATTATTGAGAACAATGATTTGGTTCTGATCAGGACCCCACCCATGCTGCCTAATGTAAACCACAAATTGGGCCAGTTCTTCTACTTAGAAAGATAAGATAGAACTCTAATTTTTATTATATGTTCAATTCAACTATGAGAGACAAAATGGGAAAATAAATCATTTGTATCATTTGTAAATATTGGTGGAAAGTACATATAGTGGTCACTCACAGGAGTTCAACTCAATCCTTTGTATTATAACTTTGTTGACAATGACTGTTTCCTGTAAGTTTTTACCGGTTTGCACACACTGTAGCTGGTATTTTGGCCCATCTCCTCTAAAGGTGTGCTGTTTTTTTAAGCTGTCACTGACAAAATGGTCTTTAAACTCAATACTGAACGTATCTATTGGGTTAATGTCTGGAGACTGGCAAGCCGATTCCAGGATTTTGAAATGCGTTTAAGAGAACCAGCCCTTCATTGCCTGTGGGGTCATTATCATAATGGATTCAATTCAATTTAGATTTATCAATATAGCGCCAATTCAAAATGCATGTCATATCAAGGCACTTTACAGCAACAATTCAAGCAGAAGGTTGGTACAAAGTTATTTCATCTAAGGAAAAGCAGCTGATTGCATCGACTCATTGACTCGAAGGCAATAAGCATGCTTGTAGCGACAGTGGAGAGGAAACACTCCCTTTTAACAGGAAGAAACCTCCAGCAGAACCAGGCTCAGTGTTAGCGGCAATCTGCTGAGGCCGACTGGGGTTCAAGGAGACAGAAGCAGACCCCTGAGAAAACTCAGCCAACTTCATTCTCAACATACATTGCCCCTTCATTCTTCCTTTAAACCAATTAGTTGTCTAAGCCCCTTTTACAAAATAAAAAAGCACCAAAGCATGAGATTTCCACCTCCATGCTTCACAGTATGGTGCGCTTAAGATGCAACTCGGCTTTTCTTTCATCAAACATCATGAGTTTATGTAAAAAAGTTCAGTTTTGGTTTCATCTGACTATGTGATATTCTTCAGATCCTCATCCATATGCCAACATATATGTAAATTCTATGTAGTGCTTGTGTGACTGACAGACAGACAGACAGAGAGAGAGACAGACAGACAGAAAGACCGACAGACAGAGAGACAGACAGACAGTAGGACAGTCCCTTATAGGTGAGTAGAGCTGGTGTTTGTGATGAGGTGTTGTTACCTTTGCATCTTCCATCTTTACATTTGCACTTAGGTGAGGAAGGATTCAGGGAGCAGAAAGGTCGAGTGTCCTTATCTGGTTAGAAAAAGAGAAACAATCACTGACCAGGTTACTCTATATCATCATCATAACCATGTGATCACAAATCAAATACTCTACAGGGAAGAATATGGTGGAGGTTTCAGGTAGATTACTATTTAAAAGCTGCTTTTTTAGATCATTGTTAATTATTTAGTGGCCAAGGGCCAGAGAGGAAATCCTGTCTGTGTCTTCCCCGAAAAGATAAGATCTCATCCTTGCTTTTCACAGATTATATGGTCCTGATGGGTCCCTCCTGTCAAGACCTACAGGATTTACCAGGGCTGTTCACAGACAAGTCAGACCTGGAAAGGATAAGAATCAGCTACTCCAAGTCAGAGGCCATGGTACGCAACTGGGAAGAGGTGGTGGGTACCCTGCAGGTTGGAGGAGAGTTCCTGCTTCAAGTGGAGGAGTTCAAGTATTTTGGGCTCCTGTTCATTAATGAGGGGAGAATAGAGCAGGAGATCGATAGATCGGTGTGGCTGATGCTATAATGCAGATGTGGCACTGGTTTGTTGTGGTGAAGAGAGAGCTGAGAGAAAAGGCAAAGCTCTAAATTTACCGGTCAGACTACGTTCTTACCCTCAGCTATGGGCATTAATCTGGATCCCTGAAAGAATGAGATCCTGGATACAAGTAGCTGAAATGGTCTTTCTCTGCAGGGTGGCTGGGTCTACCTTAGAGGGAGGGGGAGGAGCTTAAGGAGAGACTTGGAGTAGAGCTGCACTTCCTCCACATCCAGATTCAGCTGAGGAGGCTTAGACATCTTTTTCAGATGCCCCCTGAACACCTCCCAAGGGAGGTTTTTTCAGACTAGTCCCACCAGGAGAGGATGTCCCACTAGGACATGCTGGAGGCACTATATCTCTCAGATGACCCGGTAACACCTCAGGCTTCCCCCAGCAGAGCTGGAGGAGGTGTCTGGGAAAAGGGAAGTCTGGAAGTCCCTGCTGAGAATGCTGCCCCTGCGACCCGGTCCCGGAAGAAGAGGAAGACGAGTATGATTAACTAAAAGCTCATTTAATCCTATCTAATCATTGTTTTTCTAACTGTTGTTAACAGGTTTTCAATCCTAATTTGTTTTTCCTTCTGAAATAAAATAAATGGGATCAAAATTTGGACTTCAGAGGGAATCAATCAGCTGATAGATCTATGTGACACAGAAACAGAAAGTCAGCTTCTATTTAACGTCTGCAAGAAACAAGGACTTCAAACTAAATATCTGCTTTTGTTTTTTTTTGTTTTTTTATGCTTTAAAGTCACCTGAAAAATCTAAAATAAAATCCTTGAAAACATTGATTTTAAATGTTAGAAGCTCTGAGAAGGTTGAAAGTACCCGGTTCGATCCCCACAGCCTCCACTCTGAGTCCCTGAGCAAGACCCTTAACCCCACACTGCTCCCTGGGCGCCGCATAATGACAGCCCACTGCTCCCCATTGGGATGAGTTAAATGCAGAGAGTGAATTTCTCCAATGTGAGATCAATAAAGTTCAATTATTTATTTTCAACCCTGTCAAAATCTATCTTAGACCTCTGCTAAACAGAAAGCTCACCCTAGTAAGCTATAAACTGTAGTTTGTAGAGCTTTGCTACTTTGTCGATATCTAGATGTTTTAAGCTGTGCTTAATTATTCATTAGCATTTAAATCCTGATTCAATTGATTATTATTGTTAATAAAATTATAACATAGAAAAATACCAGATCCTTTCTACAGTAGATCTTCAGAGGGTGTACTTTCCTCTTTTACATTACCGTAATTACTTTATGTCACTGACAGATACAGTAAAAATAGATGAAATTAGCAGATTAAGATTGAGATGGAGCTTTTATTTGTTCCTTATTAGAAAAGTTATCCATGAGGCAACAGTTTAGATTCAGAGGAAAATAGATCATCTTCTGTAAAGCGAATATTTCCTTAAAATATTTAATATATATTTTACATAAAGCTTTAACATTAATGAGCTCTATTGTGACGGCTCCGCTGATCTCCTAATAAAACGAAGGTATTATTGCTAAGCTGTACACCAGCAGCTCTGATTCTCTGCGCCCTGTGATGGATTTCAGCACAAGCTGCAGTTTGTTTAACCATCAGGCCAACAGAAGGACCGCTGGAATGTAAACAAGGCAGAAAACAGCCCACATGATGTCGTCCCGGGACAATAGGCTGAACCTGACGGTCAAAGACGAGCTGCTTTCAAAAGCGTCTGCGACACCATGCTAACGTTTTTTGCGACCTATTCACACTCCTAAAGTTTAATTTCATTTGTTGGGTTTTATCTGACAGACCAACAGGAAGTGAGGACAAATTTAAGATTCTGTGTTCATCTCACTGACCAGATTGTTTAGAGCTGCAGGTATGTTGGGTTAGAATCTACCTGCTCTGGATCTACAATCTGAAAATTTTCTTTGTAAAAAACCTCAGGCTCGGTCGAACGAGAGAGTGTCAAATTAAAAGTCTTCAATTCAATTCAGTTTTTTTATATAGCTCCAATTCGCAACACATTTCATCTCAAGACACTTTAAAGATACAATTCAGCCAGGTGACACTGTGAAACTGATTCAAAGTTTTCCATCTAAGGAAAACCAGTTGATTGCACTGACTCTTTGACTCGAAGGCAATTCCTCACACTAAGCCTGGTTCTAGCGACAGTGGAGAGGAAAATCTCCCTTTTAACAGGAAGAAACCTCCAGGAGAACCAGGCTCAGTGTGAGCAGCCATCTGCTGAGGCTTCTAACCAAACCCTTTCAGTTGGACTTGGGTCTGGCCTTTGACTAGGCCATTCTAACACTAGTTAAATATAAACCATCATATCTCTGCCTGATTTTGGGCCATTTGTCCTGCTGGAAGGAGAACCTTTACCCCTGTCTAAGGCTTTCTACTTCTACCAGGTTTTCCAAGCCTTCCCACAGCATGATGCCAGCACCACCATGTTTTAATGGTAAGGAAGGTGTTTAAGGATAGCTGCCTGCTGTTTTTCTTTGTCTTCTCTAATGTTCCTGGTCAAACATCTGGGGCCAGAAACAGAACATTTGAGTTTGGACTCAGAATAAGTAACAGAGAGAAGAATTCTTATTACCATGAAAGTGATTGCTGAGGACAGTTGGATCTACTGAGTTTAATTTGAAAATGATGTGTTGCTATCACTGCTTTGTGCTCCTATGTCCCTTCAGATCTAAATGAAATTTATTCAATTTGCAGCTGTAGTCTGATCAAATGTTAAAAAATTTAGAGGTATTTCTACTTTTAGAGGACAGTCATTACAAAAAAGTAAAAAAAAAAAGTGAAAAGACAATCCACTGGACTTTGTTTTCCAAGTTTGAAGATGCTTCGCTTCCCATCCAGGAAGCTTTTTCTGGATGACAAGCAAAACATCTTCAAACTTGGAAAATAAAGTCCAGTGGTTTTTTTTTTTTTACTTATTTAAACTTTTTTGGAAAGACTATGACCTGGATGACTTCACCAACACTTAGATGAAAGTCCTTCAGAATAAAGTCCAAATATAATCTGGATCCCACCCGTTACTGTAACCCAGCCATGCAGCCTCACCGACGCAGGCGTAGCGCCCGTTGATGTACATCAGCTTGAAGCCCAGGTGACATTTACAGAAGAAGCTCCCGAACGTGTTGTAGCACTTCCTGCGACGGGGACACACTCCACCTCCCTGAGAACATTCGTCAATATCTGCAGAGAGGCGAAGTCAGCCATGATGAAACAACAACAGAAAGGTTTACTGAGCTCAGGACCAGAGACTGACCGACACAGGAGCGTCTGTCTGGGCCCAGCCGTAACCCCGGAGACGGACAGGTACACCGCACCTCGCCTTTCATCACCTCACAGCCGTACTGACAGTTGGCATGGTAACAGGTTCTGACATCTGGAGGAGAAGATCTTAAATCAGATATGTGGGAATCAGGTATGTGGAAAATAATCTGCAAACAAGAAGAGAGGGAAGAGTTTCTGACTCCTGCAGCTGCCGTCGGGCTGCAGAGCGTATCCGTCCAGACAGTAACACTTGTAGCTGCCCGGCGTGTTCATGCAGCGGTGCTTGCAGGGCCGAGGCTTCACGCCGCACTCGTTCAGGTCTGAAACGCACACATAAGCAGAGGAAGGGGGTCAAAGGTCAAACATTAACCCGAGAGCTCCTCATCTTCTCTTTTCATTCCTGACGTCGGTTTGTTGGATTAACCTCTGACCTCCAGGCCACTTATTGAGCAGGAGAGCTTTCAGTGTGTGTCTGCATGTATTACTATTCCTGTGGGGACCTTAAGGTCCTCAGAGACTCAAAAAGAGACAAAAATAAGAGCAGTTTGTATAAAGAGAGACACATTGAGTGTTCAGAGGATGCTTGGTGTTTTAACCAGGGTCCTCAGATGGTTAAACCAGTGACTGCATCGTGTCCCTGAGCGCCCTCCCAAACATGGGTGTTACGTTACACCCTGCCAGGGTGTGAGGTAGCGGCCAGTTGCTGTTCAAAGTCAGGATATGAGTCAGAATGAAGCCTCTAATCAGTGATGCTGTGGGTTTGGTGTGTATCAGTGGGTGGAGTGAGTGAGCTGGAGCTGATCTTAGATTAGAGAGGCGTTTATGTCTCTGTGCGTTTTTTTCTTTTTGAGGGGTTCAGGTAAGACACGCCCTCAAAGGTCAACCAAGCATCACAAGAATGCGTCTGTCGACTCTTATAATATGAAAACACAGCAAGAATGCTCTCTCCTTGAGACCCACATAAAGATCTTCTGGATCCAGATGTCCAGAGTAGCACCCAGTTCTTCACATCTACATGGAAACTCTAGGTTACCTTGGTTACAGGCTTTGCCGGTGTATCCAGGGCGACATTTGCATCTGTCCGGTCCAACGCAGTCTCCGTGTTTACAGCCCTGCGTACAGTCAGCTACACACACAGAGAGGGGGGGGGGGGGGGGGGGGGGGGGGTTAATGTAAAAAAAGTGAGGGGTTCATCGTGTATGAACATGTAAAAGCGACTGACTCAGGATCAGCTTTCAGAGCAGCATCTAATCCTCCTGGAAGCCGTTCATGTTCGACACGTTTTAGCTCATTAACAGTAAAACCCAAACAGATCCTTCAGGCTCAGGACGCGTTTCCAAGCAGCTGCCGGTTTCACATAAATAATCCGTCAGACAACATGCGGTTTGTATGGGTTTGTGTTGACAGGCGGTCTCCCTCGTCTCGGCGCGTTTGTCTACCGCACAGCAAGAAGACCTCCTAATCTCTGCAGGTGGTCTAACTGGAACATAAAGCGCTTTTTCTGATTTTGGCAAGTTCACTGTTTATCAGAGCAAATGAACAGAGCTGAAACTAAGAGCCAGAGCTGCACATTACAGCAGGTAAAACCTGGGATCTTAACAGGCGGATAGGGCTTAATGTAATAGTTGGTAGGATGCCATGTTTTTGTGTATGGACGCGCTGAACAGTGTCGATAAAAGGGACATTTGAGATTTTATAGTGTATAGTAACTTCCTGCATCACTTAGCTTAATGTTACATTTAAAAAAAAAAACTTTACAAGTCGAGTTTGATACCAAATGGGACAAATGGACAACATATCGACCCTACAGCAGAGCCACCATGGGAGACTGAGTCTATTCACCATTGCCGAACTGCTCTTACCTAAGATATATATCACTGACACCCTTGTTCCTTTTCTCTTATGCAAAAGCAAAAAAACATTTGAGTGACAAAAAAATAATGGTTCTGTTCTGTAAAACCCTTTGTTGTTGAATATTCTTTTGCAATATAAAAAAAAAATATTTATATTGAGACCATTTCCTGCCAAGCAGAATATTTCCGCCCAATATTTCACTGTTTGACTCCGAGGACGCTGTTATAGAAGCCGAGTTTGATGTGGATTCCTGTGTTAGGACTTGATAATAATCAACTTTATTAATTTTTTTGTCATTTATCATAACACTGAAATGAAATCAATGAATCAGTTTTGGGATGAAAACTCATAGAGTTCATTTTAAGCCATATTGCCCAGCCCTGATCTGTATTAAGTCCACCTTAAGTACAAATAAGCAGGATTAAAGTGAGCCTTAACTTTCCTAATTGGCTAACAAGATGGATAGGAACTAGCTATATGAGACCCAGACAATATTCGGAATGATGTGGGTTGATTTTCATAGATGTTATAATTGCAGTTTTCATTTTGGAACATGACAAAGTGTTATTTTCAATAAGGAAATTAAGATCCAAGCAGATAATCTTTAACTGAACAGATGTATTGTAGTTCAGCTGATCGTCCAATGAGAAGAGTTTAGCTAGCATCTCTTTGGGAATCACCTGTTTGCAGGTGAAACTCTCTGAGAGTCAAACTGTGCCTTCTTCTCATTACCCCAGTCGGCCTCAGCAGATGGCCGCTCACACTGAGCCTGGTTCTGCTGGAGGTTTCTTCCTGTTAAAAGGGAGTTTTTCCTCTCCACTGTCGCTACAAGCATGCTTAATGTGAGGGATTGTCTTCGAATCAATGAATTGATGCAATCAACTGGTTTTCGTTAGATAGAAAACTTTGAATCAATCTGACTGGATGATCTGGTGAACTGGAAAGTGCCTTGAGATGACATGTGTTGTGGATTGGAGCTATAGAAATAAACTGAATTTAATTCCTAACCCAAGTAAATTAATACTGTTTAATAATCAGGATCCCGCAGAGCTTTAGCTTCAAAAAGGTAAACATTATGCTGATGACACTCAGATTTACCTATGGGTAAAGGAATGTGATCATTTTAACCAACCTTTATATATCTGTCAAAGATTAAACCTAAGATTGTTTTATTTTATTAAATAGAGAGGACCAGCCTCTCAAAGTTTTCTTTTCTTTGTTATCTGTAATGCTGAGCCTAACAGCAGAAAGAAAACAGCCAGATGAAAGAAAAGAAGTAGCAACTAGTTTGTTTCACTGACTGAGATTATTTTTTCTTTACTTCCAGAATAACAATTCTTCATTATGACCAACACAATGATAAAACTGGTAAGGATTAATATTCTTCTTTCTTTAAGGTGTTTCCTGTTCTTTTAAAGCACTTTAAACAAACCAGAGCACTATGTGTCGACCACTGTGGTCCAACTGACCCAGAAACATACATTTGGTGCTTACATCATGCGTACTGACATAGAGATGACTTAATCCTGTTGTTTTTCCTACCGGTTTTAAGAGTGGAGGTGTGAAAAACACCCACGCACAGTTTTTATTCCACTGTTAAATGTTACATTGTTTGACTATAAAAGGTAAAATGAGCTGCAGCTTTCTAGAGTGAGGCTCAACGCTTGGATTCCAACAGAAAAATGAAGGGATTACAAGATAATCCCCCATCAATGCATCAGCGTGTTCGTCCTTAACCTCTATCTGTTACATGAAAAGGTGCGGCAAAGACAAGGGTGTCTGCTGATAGGTTTAAAGACCAATGGAAAGTGGGAGATTTCAGATGTGCTGCATTTATGTGAACAGGAAAAAAAAAGATCAGATTTGTCAAGATTAGATCTGTTAATCACCAATTAGAGGGAATCCTGGATTATAGTGGCCCATAGATTGGTGCATCTTGACTTCCAAAGACTTGTGAAGGACTTGTTGAGATATGTTGAGGGCGCAGTATACAGAGGTACTTTGAGGACCTCTTTTAAAGAGTCAGAGAAGAATAATCTGGGGTTAATCCCACTTTATTCTTTATTCAATAATAAAAAAGAAAAATTTGAGCCTTTCAGGCTTCTTTTTAAAGGTTCAAATAAGTAGGGCCACTAAATCTTTGATCAGCTCCCAGAGTTATTATGTTTATAGCAGGCTAACCTAGTGTCGGCCCTCGGGGGGCGCTGTCCTGCAGGTTTCAGAGGTTTCTCTGCTTCAGCATGGCTGATTCTGATGATTGCAGTTTAGAAAAATCCTGTTAATCATCGTGTACGGTTCGTTCTTAGGTTTTTTTCGTTTTAAAACAAAAACGAAAAAACAAAACAAGCATGTGGTTTTTTTGTTTTTCCGTTTTTAAACGAAATTTAAAAAAACAGCATTTGCAAAAATGAAAAACAGTACAAAAGGGTACGTTTTGGGATTTTTTTTAACTGCAATAGTTAAACCAAAGACAAACTTTTATTTTGTTGTTAATTCAACGGACCTTATGGCAGAACCGGAAATGAAGACCTGAACTCCCAACACAAAATATTTTAAGTTACCAGTAGGTGGCGGTAATGTACGCCTTAAATTTCTTGCCAACCGCCATTACAATCCACAAGAAGAAGAACTTTTTCAGTTAGCACTACCAAAATGGAAACGTTTGGCTCTGTTCGAAATCCTGGGCTGCATCCTCCAAGGACGCGGTCTACCTAGACTGGATCCTTCCAAGTCCGTGAAAATAAGGAGACCAGAAGTGTTTTAGCTGTGAATTCGAACAGGTCCACCCTTCAGCGGGTTTTACCGCTGTATGCTCTGTTGCATAGCAACCGTGAAAGTTTACACACAAAGCAGGAAAAGAATGAAAACCGAAGTTTTCAAAACTGTTCATCTAAATTTTCATTTAGATGGCAGACAAAACTCAAACGCTGTTTATTTTCTATTAATGCGATTTTTCATTTTTTCGATTTAGGTTTTAAAAACGGAAAAACCACATGCTTGTTTTGTTTTTGTTTTGAAACGAAAAAACCAAAGAACGAACCATACACGGATTATCATCTATCAATGGAAACTGCTGTGCTGAAGCTGGGAAACCTCCAAAATCTGCAGGCCAGCAGTAACCTGACTCCGCCAGATGGATTTGCTCCGCATATCCATCTGGAAACCTTCCGTTGAAGTAATTTTGGGAAGGGGCGAAAATACTGGTTAGCTGATTGGCCTATGTTGGTGATAGACGGGCCAAATAAACCAATCAGATCAATGAAGCATATGACGTACTAACAGAGCGACGACGAAGAGGAGCCAATTGATAGATCAAACTCTTGGCAAAACCAGTCGGGAGAAGAGCAAAAACATCTTTTCCTCTGAGAAAAGCCTCCAGAGCAGTGTTTTGCTCTTCTTTCAGTGAAGAAATACTCTGTAATTCTGATAAAACTTGCTCGATAGCCACGCTAACGCTAGTTTCATCGGCTGAAGCCGCCATGTTCTTTAGACTGAACTGTCGCGCTTCTTGTTGCGTCACACCTCAACCCGCCTCAAAGCCAACGCTGATTGGACTTTCGTTTGGTGAACGGCTCCAAATTTTCTTTAACGGAGAGTCTGCAGACTGATTAGTGAGTGAAATCTTGAAAGCTTGCGAGATCAGGATGGTCTCACGAGGCTAGGCCAGCAGCCCCCGAGGGCCGACTTTGGGCCATTCCTGCATTAGGGTTAGGATCCCCTCTGCTACAGCTCTTTATTTAACCCAAACCTCATCATGTGATTGTTTATCGGAGCACTGACTCCCTGTTCTGTGGTTTATTTCTGACTTGCATTTAAAATTAACCTTCTACCACCTTATGTGACCTCTGATCAGTCTGCAGGCTGCTACGGGGTCAATGGACTCCAGTTAGTAAACCAAACATCGGACCCTGCCTGTTTTCATTTCAATCTTAACAGAAACTTGAGTTTAAGAGCTCATACAACATGTTTATTTGATTTATTTTAGCAATATCATGCAAGACTTAATGGAAATGACTGTATAAACAATTAACTACCTTAATTACTAATAATCTAATTCAGTTTCTGATTTACTGGACTGAATCAGAGCCAAAAAGCAGCCAAAGTTTGAAGAAAATAACATGAAAAACCTACAGAAATTCTGTAGAACTGATGATCAAAAACACTTTAAAGCGTCAGAAGAAAATCCGGCTGCTTAGAACAGAGACATAAAGAATTTAGAGGGCGTATCCGAGCTTTTAACCCGGCTCGTAAATCCTCTCAGTCTCATATTATGCTGTTATATTGGGAGATTAAATGAGGATCATAAAAACCCAGGAAATGATCATAATTCCTGAAATCAGAGTGTCATCATGGCCTCACGTTGACACCGTCCCCAGTCCGTCCGTCTCCAGCCCCAGCAGCACTCCACGCTGTTCCCATAGCGACAAAGACCGTCAGACAACACCGCCCGGTTGGTCCAGCTGCAAACACAGAGACACAACTAATAATGAGCATGTTTGTGTTTCCTGTTAGGGGCCGTCTTTTCTTCTTCTGCTGCAGCTGGATTATTAAAACACAAACAAACAAGCAGAGAGTCGTTCATTTCCTGTGTGGGACCAACATGGAGGAATATCTGCAGGGTGAGCAGTGATTCCTGGGTTTCTGGCCTGCAGAGCTGTCCCGTCCTGCTCAGTGTTTGGTTAATGTCAGCTCTGCTAGTCCAGACCGGCAGAGGAGCATCCTGACATCTCCTGTTTCCTCCAGCCTGTCCCAACATGAATGATAGGAGCCGGAGACGAGGGGAGGGAGGGTGGCGTCGCCCTCGGTTTACACTCCCTCTGCATACTTTCCATCCCTCTGTCACACTTCAGCAATTCCTCAACCTCTTAGCCCCAAATTGTTTTGTTTTCCTCTCTTCTGTTTGGAAATCAGCACTGACAAAGCTTTTTCACATTATCAATCAGTAAAAACACAAAGAATACAAAATATTTCAACGTTTTTGTTTTTTTTTATTAATCAACCAACAAAATCTATGCAACATACTGATTTTTCTTAATAAATGATGCAAGGTTGTGTTTTTTGTTCCACAATCCATATCTGAAATGTGTGGTGCAGATGTAAACTGTAAGGAAACAGTAAAGAACCCTGCAGAGCTGCAGAGATCTATAGCTCAGCTGGGAGAGTCTGTCCACCATTATGCAGGAGAGGCAGGAAAGAAAACCACAGCTGAAGGAAAGCTGAGGGAAAAGGGCCATTTGTAGTTCGCCATGAACCGTGGGGAGGAAGGTGGTCTGGTGAAATAAGCTGAAGACTGAACCTTTTGTTCAACATATGGCAAACAGCTAATGGGACGAAAACACTGCTGTTTAATGAAACATGGCGGCGGCAGTATTATGCTGTGGGAATCCACCTGTCAGATTAACTTAATTAAGTCCAGACTATGAATCTGTTGAGGAATTTAAAACCAATGTTTACAGCTGATCTCCCTCTAATAAGACTTAAAGTTTGAGCTTTTTTGGAAAAGAAGATTTTAAAATAATCATAATAAAATAAAATTCATAACCATTCAGTTGTTCTTTTGTTTTTTTAACAGTGTCCTGTCTGGCAATAAGAATAATTGTCTTGATGCCAAAAAGAGCCCAACAGATTTTACTTTCACAAGTGAGCAGTATGGCTATCGCTATAGTGTTCTGCTTGATTTATGCATGTAAATTGCTTTATTATAATTAATACAGGGAGTATTACAGATGTTATGGACACTGCAATGTAAGTAGAACAGGAAAAAGGAGAAAAGATGAAAGAAAGAGGAGATAAAAGCCAGATAAAGACAAAACATCTTCAGTCGGCTTCATCACCTGCATAGAGATGTAAAAAGAACAGCACAACCGATGGATAGATACAATAAAGTAGCACCTTGGTACCACCGCTGAAGTATTTGTAGTTTTATTCAATCTCATTCACTCGTTTGAGTGGATCTGTAACAAATTATTATTATTGCAGCAAAAAGTGAAAAATAATTCCTCCTTTGGGTCAATGTTCAGTTTTAGTAACCTTGCATATATATTCGAATATTTTTGCATTATTTATGTTTTTTATGTTTTAAATTACAGACTCAAAAAAATAGAACATTTCAAATTTCAGAAAAACTTAAATGAACTGCTATAAAACTGCAGAGATGCAATAGAGAAACAACTCATAGTTAGGCTGATGCAGACGCTGAAGAAATAACTTTATAATTAATAACTATTTGAATAATAAAACCGTGTTTAAAATAATTTTGTAAGTTAACATAGTTATGATGACCCACAAATAGAAGTAACTCCAGCAGAATAAAGACAATAACAAATACCAACATACCTGTCATGGTCCAAACTATGTCCCTGGATCAGCATCCAGAACCAGGACAGTAGAACCAGGACCAGCATCCTCCTTTCTTAGAGCCCGGGGAGATTTTCCCCTAAATAATCCCAGTTCTCTCTGTTCTACTGGATATCAGGGTCTAATCCAGCTCTATGCATCCTCTGGATTAAACAGCGGCTGGTGGAGGTGGAACAGGTTAAATGGAGCCCCTTAAAATGTTTAACCTAACCAGTTTAACCATTAAAACCAGTTAAAAAGCTGCTTCATTCCTGCTCCTCTGTGGATCAAGCTCTGTCTGCTGAGCGCGAGCTGCAGCGGGAGCAGCGCGCGCGCACCGCTGTGATTGGTCGCTCAGTAGTACCGGTGAGAGTCGCGTGCCGGATGGAATAAAACAAAGAAACTGGATTGTTTCTGTTGTTTCCTCACTGGAACATGTCTCTTCTGCCTGAACATGCGGGAAACATGCGGTTGGTCCGGGTGTTCCTTCACACTGACAGCCGCGTGAAACCCGAACCCCAGAGATGGGAGGAACCGGGAACCTTAGAACCCCCAGGACTCCCTCCCTGCCCCCGGCCCCATTACTCACTGAACAGTTATAGAACCGCAGACTGCTCTGTAATTATGTTCTAGTTAACCCACACAGAGCAGAACACTTTATCAGGGTTATTTATGGCGTCTGGAGCAGCTTTAATCCTTTAAAGGGGTTTTAATCAATAGTTCCTTAGGCTTTTTAAAGCTTTTTAGACAAATGAGTTCATATTTAAAATCTAATTATATCCAAATGAAAATCAACCCAACCAGTCATATTTAGACTGAAAGATGAAGCAGTGAAAGCAAAGATGTTTCCTATCTAGCAAAAGCATATGGCGACAGTGCAGAATATCAACTGACTGTCAACTGGAAAAATATCCCAGCAAAATCAGGGTGAGCACTACTGCTATGACTGGCCTAATGACAGGGGAGTGTTGCTTTGTGGGTTAGAGCAGGGTGCTTGTGCTCTGAGAAGGTTGCAAGTACCCGGCTGACCCCCACAGACTGCCACTCTGGGTCCCTGAGCAAGACCCTTAACCCCACACTGCTCCCCGGGCGCCGCACAATGGCCGCCCACCCCAAAGGGATGGGTTAGATGCAGAGAGTAAATTTCCCCATTGTGGGGACAGGAGTGAAAATCCACTCCTGTGTCAGTCTCTACACTGAAAAAAAGAATTCAACCCCCTTTGGCATTTACTTAATCAAATTTAGTTACTTTAACACAATTGTTTTATGTCCTACCCTGCTAACATGAAAGAATTGTGTTAAAGTAACTATATATGATTAAGTAAATACCAAAAACTGTTGCATTACTTTTTTCAGTGTAATTCACACCCAAACACAGAGAATCTTTATGAAAACAAAAGTTAAAGCACCATGTTTGGCAACAGTGACTTTATTCAGGAAACAGACATAGTTAAAGTGATGCAAGATTCCTTCTATATGAAGAGAGATTCCCCCTAGAGACTGACACAGGAGTGGATTTCACTCCTGTCCCGTCCCACTCCCACAGGAAAAAATTGTGTCCCGTCCCAATCCCGGGCCAGAGTAGAAATCTAAATCCTGTCCCGTCCCACTCCTGGTGAAATTACTCCCACTCCCATCCCGCTCCCATTCAGAATGACTCCCGCTCCTGCACCACTACCATTCAGCTTGCGTTGCAAATCAAACTTTTCAAAGTCGAGTTCGCCACTACCTGTTGGTCCCTCCATTGTTGTTTTTGAGCGCGGGTGAAAAACTCAGAGCGGAAGCACTGTTGGTTTTTGGCTCGTGTAGTTTTTTTTGACCCGCATTATAGTGTAGGCTTCAAGGAAAAAAACTACAAAATGGCGGCGTCAGTACTGGATTTTTTTTCTTTCTATTTAAATTTTTTTTTTGGCATCGATCCTAGTTTTTTTTTTGTTACAATTGGTTTGCTCCCGCTCCCGTCTGCTCCCGTTAATGTTTAATCCTGTACCGTCCCAATCACGTGATCGTTACTAATACTGACTCCCATCGCACGGGAATCCCACGAGATTCCTGAAAAACTGTCAGTCTCTACTTCCCCCCATGCAGCGGACTAAACATCTCGCCTGGGCAGCCAAGCCACCAACTGTCGCTTTCAGAGGCAGGCTAACAAAAAACCCAGAACCACCCCCATTCCTAAGGGGTGGACCCCTTCTTCTTCTGGTTCAATTTGCATGTTTTCTAAGCCAAAAGATGTTTTTTGGCTACTATATAAAGCTTTGAACTCAACAATAATAAAAAAAGCTTCCTGGATGGGAAGCAAAACGTCTTTAAATTTGGAAACCAATTCCAGTGGATTGTTGCTGTTTTTTTACTTTTTTGTAATAACTATGACCTGGATGACAGAGAATCTTCACCAGCAGGAAGAGAGAGTTGAGAAAGCTAATGTCAGCAAGATCTCCTTTTTCGACCAGAGACACAGTTGAACACATAAATGATGGGCAGGAGGGAGTCTCTTTAAATAAAGACAGAGTCAGGAATTAATGGCAAAAAAATCTATCTTTCAGGAAAAGACACAACTACGACACAACAAAGAATTAAAAACAGCAACAGCTCAATAAATGACTGAGACTAGAGTGGTATTAATTTCTTTTTTATATATATTGGTTTATGAGTGCTGATTTTACATTTACTGATAAAAGCATTAATTCAGGTCTCAGAGCTGCAAAGCTAGAGAGTGTCTAAGGGAGAGGAGTTGTTTATCCTATTAGGGAGTTTGAGATAAACTCATCCTTCTCATGACACACTATGGGTTTATTTATAACATTTTACTGTTTTCTCCAACTGTCTGTAATTGTTTTGATTAACTGCGCTCTGACAACCTTCACAGCCTTTCTGCAGGGTTTAAGTTAGTGTGCTAACTGGTGATTGTCTTGTTCTCTTTTTGTAAAAGCTAATAAAAGGGATTATTTAACGGGATTGCACAGTTGAATGCTTTTTTTCCCACAACAGCAGAGAAAGGAAACAGTTAAACAGAATCTCTGAACCAGGGGTACTTTCTTTATGAATGACACAAACTCAAACTGAGGATCCTCCTTAGATGCTGTACTTTATATATGAATACCGATGTTTTAATGTGATTCACAAGCAATTTAAAAAACGTATTTTACTTTCACTTTAAAAATATCCTCGTTAAAGCCTTTACAAACTGAGTCGCTGAGCAGGGGAACAATGTTGATACACCCTCTAATTATAGCTTTTTTCCCAGCTGCAGTTAAGTTTCTATTTTGGCATTGAAATCTTCAAATCGACAGGAACACAGTCATCCATATTCTGCAGCAGTATAAAAATCAGCAGGTTTAAGCAGCAATCAAGAGCCCAAAACATCACAAACTTAAAGCAGTCAGCAGAAAGTAGGCCTCACCCAACTGACCAGGTATCAGCAGACAGGGGTTCCCTGTTCTCCTCTGTTCCTACCTGACACAGAAAATCAGTTTCTATGAAAAGAAACAGGACCAGAGGAGATATAATCTGAATATTTGTAACTGATGTATTTCTGTTCTCCTTTATTCTCAGATTAAAGCATCTAGATTATCTACAATCTAACAGTTGGTCCAGGACTGCTGCACATATCATCTTCTTAAACTGTTCCAGAGCAACAAATCTCTTTCATTTACCCAAAATATGCTTCCTATTTTTAATAGTACGGTAAGTAATTTTATCCTCAGTCATTTTAGGAATTGGAGAAAACTATAAAGTACTATTTAATAACCTCAAAGGCCTTTTGATATTTTATAAACACAGTGTAGTAACTGTTTCAACCAGCAGAGGGCAGTGAGGATTCATCAGCTGCAGACTGATGTTCTCTCTCTGCTCTGGCTTCATCATCATCATCTTCAGACTGAAAGGTTCAGGAGCTTCAGATCTCCTGGTCTGTCAGTGGATCAGCAGCAGCAGCATGAAGAAACAACAGAGACTTTGGTTTCTGTTGTGGGTAAGAAAAAATCCTCAGCTTTTATTATTATCATTATTATTATTAGCAAAATATGACAATACTGGCTGCAAGTTTTCTGGAGGATATTTTGTGTTTAATTATTATTATTATGGTTGAATCTAAATGGTTTTAATCTCTGTGTGTTTGTAGATCAGCAGCATCATGTTATTGTCCTTACTTTGAATTCTAAAATGTTTAAAGCATAAATGTCTTTATTATCCATCATCATCAGATGTTTCTCTCTCTTTATTCTCACTGATGTGTTTTTGTGTCTCTTCTTCCAGGTCTGTGTTTTGCGAGTCCTTCCTGCGTTCTGTTGGCACGACCTGGATAACAGCGAGTATGACTGCTGGCCTCTGGACCGACCAAACGAATACAACATGATCGACTGTGGAGGTCAGACACTGATCCACATTAATGCAGACCTCAGATTAAAAAAACGAATAAATAAAGAGTTTATAGCAGTAATTATCTTAATACTTAGAGTTAAATAGAAAATGAGTGTTGTTTGAATTAATTTGTAATTACACACATAAATGTTTTAATGAAAAATTAAAAACTCTGCTTTAATTTGAGAGGATTCGGTAAATAGTGAACAAATGTTATTGTTTCAAATTGCATTTTAAATATTCAATGCCTCAATTGAAATCTTTTTCAAAAAATCTATGAAATACATGAAATACAAGGCATAATTTTTTGGAATTAGGCAGATTTGCTATGATCTTCTGTCCTGTAATCTGTGACTGAGGTTGAAATACGATGAGAGGCAGAGTCTATTTGACATTTACTTGGAATGACAGTAGAACATGGTATTTTTATTGAGGCAGCAAATGTCCGTAAGATTGTTGCTAAAATAGCTACTAAACAGCATTTAGGTAAAAATAAACAAAAATTGCTTTTAAAAGCCTGGATTATTGCAGATAGTGGGTTTTGGCAGAGTTAGTCTCTAACTTTTTGTTTCTAAAATTCTCACACTGCAAGTCTATAAAAGCAGTTTTTTATTATTATTATTATTATTTTATTTATTTTTTTATTTTTTTTGTAAAAAGAAAAACTTTTCTTGTGGTGGAACAAAAGGCATTATTGCATATCAACATTTCTGTCTTATAAAACCTCTTCTGAGTCTGAACAGAGACCAGAGAACTTGTACTAGAATTCACTCCATATTTAAAGGAACAGCTTGATATCGAACAAGCAAATCAATCTAAAAAAAAATCTAAATTATGCCCGTGTCACAGTTAAGCTTTAAAAATAAAACCATGTTAATCACATCGGTTTGGAGTCAGTGTCTGAACCCTTTTCCTCAGCTCCTTTTTTCCTTTTTTAGATAAATCTATAAAGTTCTCTGGATGATAAAAAAAAGTGTTACTTTAATAAAACTCTGTTTAAAATAACATTTTGGTCCAACTCCTGATGAGTGTAACATTTAATCTATATAAAGTATGAACTTTTTAGAGTTAACTTTATTCATTTTATTGTCTAAATCCAGACGTTCCCTCAGAAATAATCGACACCTTATAGAGTAACAGTTACACATGGAGGTGACATTTTTCACTGACTATTAAACTTCAACACCGGAGCTGATTTTCACTCAATAAAGGTGTAAATAATCTATTTAGAGTAAAATAGGTTGACACTGAATTTTTAACATCCAATTTTAGGTCTGTTTCACTCTTTCTTCTAATTACTGGAAACTTTCACACAAAGTTTCCAGTGATTTCCCATAAGTTTGACGTCAGAATGTGTTGATAATAAACTCATTAGTGTAAAACCCTGCAGGTTTAGCAGTTCATCTGTTTTTGTTGATTAAAGGAACTTGTTTCCACTTCTGAATCAAAGCTGTGTCACAACAGAAGCTCCAAACGAACAAAGTTAACTATCTACATGCATTTAGTTTTAGTTCTTTTATGTCAAGTTTTGATTTTCTTTTTAAATTTCTCTCTTCAGCTTAACCCATAGATGTTGTTGAATCTTTAAGACTGGATTAAAAACATGTTTTAACACAATAGATGGGCTGCAACTAATGATTATTTTGCAAATCAGTCAATTCATTTTTTGATTAATAGCCAAAGATTCCCTAAAGAAGATTTTTAAAAAAAATAAATCAGTTCTGTATAGAGTATATTGACAGACATTTTTTTATTTAAATTGTAAAATAATTTTTTTTTACAGATTTTATATAATAACTGCTCTAAGTGGGTTTCTCTGTCAGCTAAAAATAATGTTTTAGTCTCTATACTCCATTTAACGATTAGTTGATTACTAAATTAGTTGACGATTATTTTTAAAATCAATTAATCACTATTAATCTGATTGTTTCAGTCCTTACATTAGTTATTATGCAGCTAAAGATGAGTTAAAGGTAAATACATCCAAATCTGTAGATTCCTGTGATCATCAGTGAATATTAATCCTGTTGAAGCTCTGATGGTTAAATCGTTATTGCAGCAGTTTAAGGTTGCAATAACAGAAATATTTCAACATATAAAACTGTTTGGTTTAGGAAAATGAAGGAAACCCAAATTACAAATATTCTCCTGTTAAAATCTGTTTCACCTCTGAATTAAAAGACCAGATTAGTATAAATAATTCCATTCTTCTGTGTGCTTTGATCTGCATGTTTATCCTTAAAGTTAGCAGGTTTAGAAATGATTTCCTGCTGGGTGTCTTTCTGTAGGGATGGAGATGGCCTGGGTGCTCCGACCTCCAGAGACGGTTAAAACCGGGGAGATGTTTACTGTTATCTACTCCGTCACTGCCCGGGACTCCTTCTACCACTGGGCGGTCCAAAACGGCGTCTTCACTCAAGGGTGACATATATCTGAGGTCTGTTGACGTGTTTGTTCACTGTAATCTGAGTGGATTATTAATCTGGAGCTGCTGTGCTTCCAGTTCAATAACAGACGCTGCATCGGCCCAGTGGTTCTGTGAGCATCAGGATTGTCCAGCCAGCTGGGCAGATGCTAACGGGGAAAACTGCTGCATCCATCACGCTAACATCCACTCCTGTCCAATGGGATACATGGTGAACATGGGCATCGTTTGAGTTGATAAAACCTTATTCACATAATTTAATGTGAAAATGTCAAATTCTATCTTTTTATTCTGAACACTAAGGGCCGGATTTATCAAAGGTTTGCGTGTATTAAAACGTGAGCTATTTCACTGCGCACGCTAAAAAATGTACAAACTGATCTATCAACAGCGTGCTAAAAGGATTTGGTCTTTAAAACGTGCTAAATAGCGCCTCTTATCCATTTAGTACTTTTTCTGCAATGAATATGCAATATGGGGCGTTTACACGCAAAAGTGCGCCTTGTGGGAGGTGAACATGTAAATATATTAATTTATCACTCGCAAAGTGATTTATTAAACCTGAAAGCAATTTTGCTAACGGTATCTGACTCTATATTTAACACGTTTCAAAAGAAGGTACAAATGGTCTGTATGCGTAATTGCGCACACATGGCAGCAATTGTCGCAAGAAGGAGACATTGAAATGAAGCAAGGAGACGCAGAGAACGCATTTTTTCACTCCGTGTGAATATTTTTGGAATGAACGAGGAAACGATCATCAAAACATATCGTTTATCCAGCATTGCCATTTTGGAGCTCCGAATGGATTTGGAGCCAGCCACAAGGAGGACCCACGCAATACCAGATATCACAAAACTCGTTTTTCAGAAGTGCTCTCCGACGGGGTCGGGGTTCTCCACCTGCGCCTGTGGAGCAACATGCCAATGCTGCGGGGATGCGTAATCTCATCCACAGTCACTTCTTGTGAGCCATTTGGTATGTGCATTTTTCTGCAGGCCAATACAAAACACCTGTTTTTTGGGGGGGGGGTTTTTTGTTGTTTTTGTTTTTTACTGCAGTGAAGTAGAAATTCAGCCACATACCACCTTAGGGAATAAAGGTTGCCGAAGTTTTTTCTTTATATCACTGTAAGATTTAAATTTCTTAATTGCCGCAAACCACAAAACGCGCAAAACCATCCTTTAAATAGGGCGTCTCCAACAGTTTTGCACCTGCCACCAGTTACGCAATCGCTCTTGTTAAATCACCCGCAAACCATGGTTCAGCCCCTCGCGCAAAATTCCAGTTTGCGAGCGCAAATTACTGCACGCAAAATTGGATCTTGATAAATCCGGCCCTAAGTGCAAATTTTGTAAAAGAAAAAAAAAATTATAATAAAAACTTCCACAGCTTTAAGGAGAGAAAAATAAATTAATCTGAAGTTATTTGTTAAAGTTATACCCCCAGTCTTATCATACTGGTTTCCGTGTTGGACAGACGGAGAGCATCTGTGGTCCCTGGATTCCTGATGATGGAAAAATCTTCACTCACACCATCTCCACCACTGGTAAGATGTCCCAGATCAACTGGACTGCCAAGGTGAGATGATCAATTAATCCGTTGATTATTTTTTCGATAAATAATCAGATAGGAAAATAATCCTTTAAGCAATTTTCTTGCACAATCAAAGCAGGTGAAAGTTAAACTTTTCCACTTGAGGAGTTCTGGATAGAGCAGATTGACAGACATTTTTTTTTCTTCTTAAATTCAAGATTTTTATGTATTTTTTTTGCAATAATTACTACTCTAAGTGGGTTGCTCTGTTAGGTAAAGGCATGTTTTAGAGGCTCTATATTCCAGTTAATGATTAATCAATTACTGAATTAGTTGATGATTAATTGAATAATCGATTAATCAGAATTAATTAGCATCAGTGTGTGAGTGTGTGCGTGAATGGTTGAATGACTGATTGTAGTGTAAAGTCAGGAGACTTGACCCAAGCGCTTTATAAGTAGAGGCCATTTACCATTTACTAGTAATCTGATTAATTGTTTCAGCCCTACACATGATTATCACTCTTTGGTTCTTGTTTGGTTTCTTTTTTTTTTTTAAGAATGTAAAGTCCAAAAAACAGGAAAAAATAAAATCTCGAAATACAAACAAAATTGGGTCAAATTCTAAAATTTTGGGTTTTTAATTCCTAAAAGAAATATGAAAGAAGTTATGCTGATTTTATGCGGTAAAATAGATGCATTATACTGTATTGAATTAGATTTTATAATTAGTTTTTTTAATCAAGCAAAAGAGAAGTTATTGCTATTCGTTTATACCATTGTATGCAGATGATATTTTCATTTATGTCTCAATGGATTCTAGGCTACAGTTAAGAGCCCTTCTTTCTAGGCACATACCTAAAATAGTGTTCAGTTAATTTCAGGTACTTTGACATTAAGTCATTAAGATTTGAAGAAGATTCCTTTATATACCTCCTAATGTCATCACATTATCTTGCAGGTGGTTCTGTTCCATCCAGGTTTAACCTCACTCATTGCTCACATCAGAGTCGGGACCATGCAGGCTGCATTAGAGGCAAAGAGCACCGTTCGGCCAGCTGTGGGTAGGTCCATCACTAACATAACTAACAGTAAAAGATAATCTGATGGACAGATAGGGGTACAATAGGGGTACAAAGTTCATATATTTGTGCTAAGTGTTAATCTAAACTCTGATCATGGGGTGACCTAAGTGGGCTCGTCTGTCTCAATAAATCCTTCAAGAGGCAGCTTGTCTTGTCTTTAGGACAGTGTTATTTACTTTTGCCATCGCCTTTAGAGCTAAGTGAGCTTATTGCTTGGAAAAAAAATCTTTCATTCCTTTTGAGACAGCAGGAAAAGTCAACAAACAAAACATATAGAGAAAAACAACAAGCAAAGGGACAAGAAGAGAGGGACAAAACGTGGAACAATTAATGTATGTCTATTCTATAAAAGTGTCTGTATCGTATAATGGGTCTGTTTTATGTGTTATCTTCTCAGTTGAGAGGGCCCCCTTTCTGTCTTTGCCTAGGGCCCCAAATTTCCTAAATCCGCCCCTGAATACATGTCTCCATTAATGAGATCTTTAGTTCTTGGGTGTGAATGCAAAAAGTAGTCTGGCTTTTAGGCCCCGTCCACACGAAGTCAAAACGAACACGAAACGCTGATATTTTCCAAAACGTTTGCCGTAAAGACGGAGACGTAAAATAAATGTGAGCGTCCACACAAATGCATGAAAACGCTGCAAAATGTATGCCAGGCCTGTAAGTGGCGCTGTGGTGCCAAAGCAAAAATAAGCGACGAAATGTTGGGCATGTGCACTAATATTTATACATGGTTGCCCTGCGGGTCCATTTTCGTGGTTCAGTCAAATTCAGGTGCTGAACTATGTCGTCGATATTGCTCTGTTCTTCCTGGAGATATTCCAGAAGAAGAAGATTCTGTTGTAAGCCCGACAGCAGGGTGAGTAGCATTAGCAGCAACGGCGCCATTGTTGTTGTGATACTGTGTCGCGCATGCGTGTTTAGAGGCGACGCTATGACGCATGCGTGTAAAAAAAAAAATGCGGTTAGAGCTTAAAGATGGAAACGCGAAAACGGTGTTTCGAAATCTTCCCACTCTGAAGGCTGAATAAAAAAAAGATCGTTTACAGACCCCCGAAACGCCGGCTTCGTATGGATGAGAGGCTGGTTTGGTGAAAAATTTGTGCGTTTAGGCCAGGGTTCGGCTTCGTGTGGACGGGGCCTCAATGCTGCTCTTTGAGTAATGGATTCTTCCTCTCTGAGTGGTACATGCCTGGTTTTAGTAAGGCTAATGAACGCATCTTACCAGCCTTAGTACATCTTCAAAGTATCTACCTTTTATTTTTGTGGGGTTGATTTTCACATTTTTCAACTAAGTCTGTTCATCTTTTGGTCTATATCTGGTGCTGTACAATGGCGTCTATCATTTTTTATGATTTCACATAAGGAGGGAAGCAGTTGGTTTGATTTGTTACCGTAAGATAGATCCAAGCTAACAAAAGCCTGACATCATATTCTGTTCTAATCTTAGTGTATTTATTTGACTTAATGCAAAAGAATAAGAAAATTCTCTCTGTCAGTTTTCTTGCATGCAGAAAGGTAATGTTAATGGCACAGCGTGCTAAAATAATGCCAGTGTGTCTTTTAATATTGTGTTTGTCAATATCTGGTTGGAACAATGTCCCCTAAATGTTTTCCCGTTCAGTTTGCGGCGATAACGTCTGTGAGGAAGGGGAGCAGTGCTCCACGTGTCCAGCTGACTGTGGAGAATGTCCCATGAGTCCCTCCACTAAGGTGGCCATCGGCCTGCCGCTCAGCCTGCTCTGCCTTTCCTTTGTCCTGACCGCTGTGGTAGGAGCTCAGACAACACAGGCTCTGTGAACAGACTGGTACAAACCCTGTGATTTACAATTAAGCTGAGACTTCTGTCGCTGCAGTGGCTAAGGTATCAGAAAGAGAAGATGCTGTGGGACGAAAGCTGGATCATTGACTTCTCGACTATTAAACAAGGTACAGTTAACGTAACGGTTTATAACAAAATGATGTTAATGCTTTGATCGTGTTTTGTTTCTTTTAAAACGACAGAAACCAGTTTAACAGTTGATGGACGTGCGGATGGTCTGTTTCTCTCTAGATCAGGAAACCAATATGACCATGGGCAGCATCATGAGCGTTCCTGTCGGACACACTGACAGCAATGTGAGCTGTGTGACCGCCCTCAGCACCTGTACAGGTCAACCAACCAGCTGGAAGGGGCCGTTCACCTGCACCGGGATATAGTACAGCCACATGTTCAACCAAATGTCCGACTATTGAAATCGCACGATGTCAGGTTTTATTAAAAAAATCTCTTTCCTCTACAGTGACGGCAGAACGGTGGCCATCAAAAAGATCCAATCAAAGTCCTTCTCTCTGTCCAAAACCATCAGACAGGAAGTCAAACAAGTCAGGTAAGACTCACACAAACTAATTCTCATTTAACTTTCTTTTGAACAATATCAGACACTGCCTGTATATCTCTTTTCAGGGAGCTTGATCATCCAAACCTGTGTAAGTTCATTGGCGGATGCATTGAAGTACCAAATGTTGCCATAGTAACAGAGTACTGCCCAAAGGGGAGTCTTCATGATGTCCTTCTGAATGAAGAGATCCCCCTCAACTGGGGCTTCAGGTGAACCTCTGATTTGGAGAGGGAGCAGCTTGTTTGGTTAATTAGACATGACTATAACGATAATGACTTCTACTTACTGTGGCTGCCAGGTTCTCCTTCGCTACTGACATCGCCAGAGGAATGTCCTACCTCCATCAGCACAAGATCTGTCATGGCCGACTCAAGTCTCTGAACTGTGTGCTAGATGACCGCTGGGTGTCCAAAATAACAGGTCATCTGAGCAAGAGTTTTAACATCTATCAAATGAAGGCAGCCTTTACATTCATGTCTTAACATGCATTTATTTCAAAAACTGGAAATCATCAACTTCACAGAAGTAATATCAACTTTTTTCTTTAAAAATATAACTGGATGCCAACAGTAAAAGTGTATTGTGTTTTGATCAATTAGGCTTTTGACTTTTCTTAATATCTTTGAGAAATCAGGGTATATGCCACCAACATCATCATATCCTCTGTCTGTTTTATACGACTCTTACATTAGAAAAACAAAAAAGATTTTGCTAGATTTCCTGTTTATTTTCTAAAATGTAAAGATGTGACACTGTAATATGGAAGAGGATTAAGGCCACTGTACAAATTTGTTTAAGAAGTTAATTGATCTTTTATTTTATTTGAGTTTAGTGTGGGAAAATTTTTAATTCTGAGGAAAAAAAAGTTTTTCCCATGTTAAAATCAAATAAATAAATAAAAATCTGCCCTAATCCTCTTCCGTAATATAACTTTTGTTAGTTAAAGCTGGGAAGTTTCAGATCATTGCACTCATATAATTATATTCAGATCCCGGATAAGCCCCCAATCATTGTATACAATGTATGTAGAAAGGTTGCAAAGCATTTTTTTTTTACATGAATTTGTCTCCAATTTCAGACTACGGGTTGAGGACATACCGGAGGGGCGATGGGGCGGAGCCTTTGTCCTCTTATCAGCAGAGGCTCCATGAGGTATACATGCCACCGGAGTTTCAGAACTCAAGAGTGGAGCCGACACTCGCTGGAGATGTGTTCAGGTGCTGCACTCTTTACATGACCAATACAGACTACCTGTTTAAAATCATCAAGAGATCACATCTGAAAAAAATTACAAATTGAGACTGTGAGTAATGCCAATGGTTTTCTGGTAATAAGTTAATTTATGTCCTTTCAGCTATTCTGTCATTCTTCTGGAAATCGCTACTCGCAGTGACCCAGTCCCTGTAAGTTGTGGTCTCTGGTGTCTAGTTTCACAGAATAAAGTACAAATGAACAGGAAAAAAAACAAATAACTAAAACTAATTTGTTTGCAGCCAGAAGAGTCTAACTTGGAGTGTGCGTGGTGTCCTCCTTTACCAGAGCTGATCTCCAGTAAAGCTGACAAAACCTGCCCCTGTCCTGCAGACTATGCAGAGGTGTGAACACAAGCCTCTTTACTTACAGGAATTGCCTGAAATGTTATTGTTAAAATAAAAAGGCCTTATCCCACATTTGTTTCCTTTGTTTTAAAAACATGCTTATTACAGACATACACAGGGTATTGGTTACTTTATTATTTCTTCTTAATAATAAATCCCTAAGACAAAGTATTCATGTCAATTTTGTGGTTTGATTATTTTAACCTCACTCTGACTTTAACTCTGCTTTTATCTGTGTTTGCCTGCAAAGCTGATTCGTCGATGTCGCTCTAATAACCCCGTCCATCGACCTACGTTTGAACAAGTAAAGAAGTTTGTTCACCGCATCAATCCCATCAAAGTCAGCCCAGTGGACATGATGATGAACCTGGTAAATACACAAGCTTATCATGAAATAAAATCCTTCTTTAAGGAAAAAAGTTACTCTTATCAGTAGGTTATAGCAGAGCCGCTTCACAAATTACAAAAAAATGTCTACAATTTAGCTTTCTTTCTATTATTTATTTTAGTATGAGATCATAATAGTAACTACTTTATAACCTAACCTAACTTCCCCAACCATAGGATGAATAGATGGTCTTCGTCGTATCGACGGATGAACAGGTGGATTGCTTACACAAATCATTACCGGTTTCTACCAAATTATCACATATATTTGTTTTTTTTATGCTAAAATTGTTTTGTTTTCTTGCTTTTTATGTTGTGAAAACTGACAAACCAAACTAAGCAGATGTCTAAACATCTTTTATGATGACGGAGGTAGTCTAATGCTAATCTGTGAGGGATGTGGCTTTAGTCCATCTTAGTTTGCTTGGATCTGCTGAACTGAAGAGCTCTCCTCTGTCTTCCAGATGGAGAAGTACAGTAAACACCTGGAGGTCATTGTGGCTGAGAGGACTCAGGATCTGATGCTTGAGAAACAGAAAACCGACAGACTTCTGTACAGTAAGAGGCTCAAAAACTCTTTTTGAGTTTTTTGTTACACTTTGATCTATGTTATTCTGTGTTTTCTAGGTCATTGGTTTTATTTTCAATTACTGTCATTCTAGTTGTTTTCTGGTTGTATTTTAAGCACTTATGTATTTCTTGTTTACTCTCTGCTGCCCCCTTCTGTCAGTCTCCTTTCCCCTAGATCCCTTCTAGCTCCTTCTGTCCACACCTGCTCCCAATCAGTTGATTACTCCATTCATTGTTCTGTTTAGCATATATACTTACAATGTTTGCTGGATTCTCATCATTATCTCATACTCCCTAGTGTCTCCTAGTGTTTGGTTCCTGAGTTTGTCGTCAATCATTTCTGGAATATGGCTTCAGTATTTTTAATTCTCCATAAAATGTATCAAGAAATCATCTCTACTTCTTCAGCTCCGGATTATATCCACAATGTCATCATATCTTCCCAATGACAATACATAATATCAGCCTAATCCATTCAAGATCATTCTGAAAATACGACAGGTCCAGTGGGGAAACCCAAACATTCCTCTCCCTTGCACATTCATTGGCATCCCAGGGTGTTCTCTGATCCAAATGGTTATTTAGTCTTTGCAGAGAGTTATGGTTTACCATTCAGAGGTTCTTGGAGAGGCTGCAGCTGCTTACAATCTTCAGTGTCTTGTATGCCTGCAGTGTCCCCCAATACTACTCAAGGAAATTAGCTTTTTACTTCTATAAAACATGGTTAGGCTGTGGATAAGAACCATGTCCGCTGTTCCACAGGCCAACCTACTCCTCCTGAATTCTGTAGAGCAATCATCCCCAAAGCTTGTTCTCGAGGGCCGCTGCCCTGCAGGTTTCAAAGGTTTCCCTGCTCCAGCACAGCTGAATTACATTGATTGCTGATTAACAGGCTTTTACTGAACTGCGATCATCAGAATCAGCTGTGCTAAAGCAGGAAAACATCTAAAACCTGCAGGACAGCGGCCCCCGATAATAGACTTTGATGCTGCCGTAGAGGTTCCTTCTGGTACTCTAGAGAAACTTTCACAGCACGGCTGAAAAAGATGATGCCTCTCAGGTTTCCTCATTTTAGCAAAATGGAGCCAACCCACCAGGTGCTGTCTATCCACTCTCCAGGAGCTGGTCTCTAAGGTCTAGTTGTAATAGCGGGATGTTGTTGTGTCTCCTCAAGGTATGCTTCCTAAACAGGTGGCGGATGATCTACGTCAGGGGAAACCATTACAGGCTCAGAGCTACGTCAGCGCCACCGTCTTCTTCAGGTAAACTTCTCCTCCCTAAAGATGCAGAAGCTTCATTTCCGTCAGCGTTTTCTAATGCGCGTTTTTGAAGTATCGCATCAAGAAAAACTTGATGGAAAACCGCAAAATTCAAATAAACTCTCTTAAATTCGCAGAACAATTGTTTATGTTTGCATGTAGTGGTTTTTAGCTTTTGCAAAAAAGGGTTAATGTGTAAAACAGGAGATGGAAACACTTTCTGAATCAGCTCTGATGTAGCCAACTTTTACTCACATGACTGATCAGCGGTTTCTGCTGTTGAGTCTTCCTAGATGTTCCTTAGATGCTAGCAGACATGGTTTGAAACAGAGTTTTCAAAAGTATTAACAAGTAGAAGTATAAATCTTACAGTTTAAATATGCTTTAGTAGAAGTTAAAGTATCAACTTAAGCTTTTTACTCAAGTAAAAGTGTAAAAGTACCATTTTTAAAACTACTTAAATTATAAAAGTAATCAGGAAAAAAAGGACTGATTCTTTACACCTCATATTGGTCACTGCTCTACCCTAACAAAGGCACATTTTTGTACAATTCTGGATAATAACTTCCCTATACTTAATTTTCTTAGTTTTTTAGTTTTATAACCATTGGTAACTCTGTCAAATTTAACTTTACATCATCTTGAAAAACTTTATTTTGGTATGTGGTGAACAACAAGTTGGGGCAGCACCGAGTCCATCCGCAAAGACATTAATTGTCTGGATGAAACAAATTATTTTAATGGTTTTTATTTTTTTCATATACCAGAAGTCCATAACGAAAATGAACTTAAATGAAACAAAACTAATGAGTCTATTTTAAAAATGTAAGAAGTAGAAGTAAAAAGTTATCTAAAACATATTTACTCCAGTAAAGTACAGATAGCTAAAATGTCTACTTAAGTAAGGTAACAAAGTTACTTGACACCTCTGGTTAGAAGTAACATCGCCATTATTAGCTGACATGTTAGCATAAAAACAACTTCCCTGATCTCAACTAGGGTGGCCAGATGTCCGGCTTTAGGGCGGACAGTCCGGATTTTCATTGCACTGTCCGGCGTCCGGCGCCACATCCAGCCGGACGTGTATTTGCCCTCGTTTACCCCCAGAATCCACATACTCCGTCAGTGCTCCGCTCCGCTCAAGTACTTCGTGCGGAGTACTTGTCTGTCATGTAAATCAATGAGAGCTGTTCCACATCCTCCACTACTCCTCCGCACGTCTCTGTCCACGTACGTCTACTCCGTCCTTCACTGTCAAAATACGGAACTGAGCTCTTTTTGGCTCCGCTCCCGTCAGTCCAGATCAAGACCCGCAATTGCAATCACACCAAACAGGATAAAGAATGTAGAGAGGACCCGGTTTGTCAAATTAAATTATAGTAAAAACAGGTCGGTTACTAGAAATTAGAGCATAGTTCGTATATATTCCCAAAATTAAGAGCAATTAATTAAATAACTGGACCAAAAAATTCTTATTGCAGGAATGGATGAAGAGATGATGAGTTTGGAAGCGGAGAACAAACATAGTTCATACAAACTATGGATGATTCTGTTTATTCCTGTTACAAAAATCCACAACAGAAAGAAAATATTTGGGCAGAAACTGAACATCTGCTGGATGATGATGGGGATTTTTTTTAATATGTCATATTAAATTAAACGTTCACAGGGTTTATACCGGAATGAGGAACTCTAATTTAATGCTCTTTTAATGCTATTAGAAATAATTTTAATTTCATCAACAAGTATCATGTACACAAGTTATTAGTATACATGAAAAAAGGAGCTGTAAGCACAGTTCCATGACTCAAGTTTGTGTATATATATATATATATATATATATATATATATATATATATATATATATATATATATATATATATATATATATATATATATATAGATATATATATAGATAGATAGATAACATGGTGAAATCATCTTTACTCTCGACAGGCTGCAGCCATGTCACGAATTCCTCTTTTCCAGCCACTTTTTGATATTTTTATTGTCCTATTCTCTAGCTCTCTCTCCGCCTCAAGCTTATTTTCCAAACAACTGCTTTATGATCAATTGCAGCAGTTCTGCTCAAATTAATCGTGTCAAAAAATAGTCACTTTTTAAACACCACAATGTATTAAATAAATACAAATGCTGGGAACCAATTCTTTTTTTACATCTCTTTAATATTTTGTTCTATTCAACTACACAAGCATCATCTTTAAACTACTAAGAATTGTACTATAAATGTGACTTTACCCGATTCTTATGTACACCGTAGTAATTTATTGATATGCCGCACAATGTCCTCCTTTTTGGTGCTATAGAAATGGCCACCCTAATCTCAACACATTCATTAAAATGATTATTGATCTGTGGTCCATGCTATACTGCAGGCTCTACTTCCTGTTTATTACAGCCATGTGTGACGATATCGGGCAGATATACCCTTTATGATGCTTTGTTGATTCGTTTCTAACCAAATGGAAACATATTTGCATTTCCTTTTCTTCAAAGTTTGCTTAAAATTGGAAATTAATTTGTGTGTGTTTGGTCTCAGTGACATCGTAGGTTTCACCCAGCTGTCCAGCAGCAGCACTCCTTACCAGGTAGTCGACTTCCTCAACAAGCTGTACACCACGTTTGACGACATCATCGACAACTACGACGTCTACAAGGTGGAAACCATCGGAGACGCCTGTGAGAATAAACCCAGACACACCCTCAGTTCCCTGCCTGGTCAGACCCAGGTGAATCTGACCCGTTTGTCTGGTTTACCGCTGTGCAGACATGGTGGTGTCGGGCGTTCCTCAGGAGAACGGCATCCTGCACGCCTCAGAGATCGCCAGCATGGCCCTGGACCTGGTGGGTGTCTGTCGCAACTTCAGGATCCCCCACAAACCCAACATGCAGCTGCAAATACGAGCAGGAATTCACTCAGGTAGGATGCAGAAAGCAGGAGAACAGAAACCCTGTTCATGCATCATTCTTTGAACGTCTCCCTTCATGCCGTCTAGGTCCGGTGGTGGCTGGAGTCGTGGGCACCAAGATGCCTCGCTACTGCCTGTTTGGTGATACGGTCAACACAGCTTCCAGGATGGAATCCACAAGCCTGGGTAGCCATATTTAACCAGCAAACACTGATTTAACACTGAAACTCTGTCTTTACCAATCTGCCTCTGGATCCTTTCAGCTCTGAAGATCCAGAGCAGCTCCAGCACCTTCTACCTGCTGGAGGAGATTGGTGGCTACGTGTTGGAGTGCAGAGGAACGATGCAGGTCAAGGTGAGCCTCCCACCTTCAGCACCTCTATCACTACTGGGGGAGCTGGGTCCAGTAACAGTCTGAAACTGTCCCACAGGGAAAAGGGGACATGGTGACGTACTGGCTGGAGGGGAAGAAGACCCCCGGGGTCTCCAAGGACGTCGGAAATGAGATTAGAGAAACCAAACAACACAACGTAGAAACCGAGGAGAAGGACCTGTACTCGTCCATGCCAGGGTTTGTCAGCGAAGATCTCCTGATGGATCCAACCTGATGGGAAAACGTCTCTGCATACGATCCATGTCACTAACTGCAGCGTCATCAGTTTTAGTTCTTCAGTCATCATTAAGAAAAATATCTCCAACATCAAAGCAGTTATGTTAAGTTATCTCTTTATTAAAAATCCTTTCTAAACTCACCAATAATTAGAATTCTTTAATTTATTTATTTGTAGATATTCTATTGTCGGTTTAACAAATTATGCATGGGTTTAAATGTACAATTATGTTGACTTATTTATTTTATTCATATGTAATATATACTGTTTCTGTCTGTGTGTGTTATGCATTTAAAAAAAAAAAGTTCTAAAAAAAAAAAATGAAGCGAATACTGACAGTTATTGTTGTGCGAGTTACCAGGAAATTAGCCTCGTGAGACCATCCTGATCTCGCGAGCTTTCAAGGTTTCACTCGCAGATCAGTCTGGAGACTCTCCGTTGAAGAACATTTGGAGCCGTTCACCAAACGAACGTCCAATCAGCTTTGGCTTTGAGGCGGGTTGAGGTGTGACGGAACGAGAAGCGCGACAGTTCAGTCTAAAGAACATGGCGGCTTCAGCCGATGAAACTAGCGTTAGCGTGGCTATCGAGCAAGTTTTATCGGAATTACAGAGTATTTCTTCACTGAAAGAAGAGCAAAACACTGCTCTGGAGGCTTTTCTCAGAGGAAAAGATGTTCTTGCTCTTCTCACGACTGGTTTCGGCAAGAGTAGCCTGGCTTGTGGTTGTGTTTTCGTCGATGCTCTGTTAGTACATCATATGCTTCGTTGATCTGATTGGTTTATTTTGCCCGTCTATCACCAACATAGGCCAATCAGCTAACCAGTATTTTTGCCCCTTCCTAAAATTACTTCAACGGAAGGTTTCCGGATGGATATGCGGAGCAAATCTATCTGGCAGAGTCAGGTCACCAGGAAATAGGGCTGGGTAAAAAAAATCGATTTAATCAATTTTGAATCGATTCCTTCACAATTTTGCAAAATCAATGCCTAGGGAATGAGATTGATTCATTTTATAGTGACCCGTGTGACGTTCACATTAAGATAAGCAGGAAAGATACACTCAAAATGACTTCAAGCCAGACAGCTGCAAATATAGCCATAGGTTGACTGAAGATATCAACAAATGGGGGCTGAGCAGCAAACACCCTGTAGTTGTTACAGACAACGCTGCAAATACGGTTTGTGCAGTGGAGATAATGCACACTGCAAAAATGTGAATCTCAATAAGTCATTTTTTTCTTAAAATAAGTGTATATTTTCTTGAATTAAGGAGGTAAATGAGATACTTTGCCAATAGAACAAGACAATTAATACTTAAAATACGAAAAAAGCAATTATGTTGTCTTATTTCAAGTGCATATTATCTAATTATCTTATTTTAAGGGTAAAAATACTCATTCCATTGGCAAGTCATCTTATTTACCTGTTCAAATTAAGGGTTAAATTGACTTAATTTAAGACATTTTTACTCATTTTTAGATTGTTTTTGCAGTGCAGCTCATGCATGTCTGCCGTGTCACGTCTGCTTGCTCGAGTGAGGCTTCACTTTTTCACTTTTCACAAACAAGTTTGCACTTTTCAGACAGTTTTGTTCACATCTCAAGTTTAAACTGTCTGATTTGCAAGTTTGCACTTTGTGTTTAATATGACAGGAAATAAAATACATGAGTAGTTTGAAACACAGTGGAACCACTTTCATTATTGTAAAAACAGATCGAATTGAAATTAATCGGCCCTATCAGGAAATAGTACTGCGCTCAGTTCAAAGATGTTCTTCCGCTTTTCCTTCAAAGGCTGGTGTCTATCTGGTCCCCAGTCTATCGCAGGTCTCGTTTAAACATAATAAAACGAAACATTTGGAGTCTACTCTTCAGAAGTAGTAGTTGTAACCTCCTCTCTGTGAGTTCTGGTAGTTATTAGTTGCGCTCCTCTCAGTGGTTACTTTTTAATGTACCCCGAGCTTCAACTGAGTTGGGAAAAACTTCATTCTACTGTTCTGCACCTTTGGGATGGAATAACCTCCAGAAAGAGCTCAAATTAGAAACTCTCGTGTCCATTAATGAATTTAAAATAACCATGGAGAATGTAGTGATGGAGATATGTGCTTGTTTTTCCTGAGATGCTCAATGTGTTTTAACATACTGCTCTGATTTTATTATGAAAAATGTGGTTTGGTAACTACGTTGGCCAGGTCTCTCTTGAAAAAGAGATTCTGAATCTCAATGGGACTTCCTGGTTAAATAAAGGTTAAAAAAAAGAAGGTTTCCGTGTCCTAAAAAAGGTACCAACAGGTTTGCACGGACGGAGCAGACCTTCAAAGAAAGCTCAAAGTGATTTGTGTTTGCAATTCATCAGACAGCTTGCAAACCTTTTTTGCATATTTGCCTTCATCAATATGCAGATTGTATTTTAATGACCAACCGTGCGCATTAATGGGAGGAAGATAGGAAAACGTTACCATTTAATACATGCAAAGGGATTTTCTTAATCTGAAAATAAAGCTGCAGTTTTATGTGTATTTTTTTCCACATTTCTGAAAGAGAGGTTTAAACTCACATGTGAAAAATATCTAATGCCGCAAAAAGATTCCATGTGCATGTAAACACATTTGGACCATCAGAAATATTAGAATTATATACAGGTGCTGGTCATAAAATTAGAATATCATGAAAAAGTAGATTGATTTCAGTAATTCCATTTAAAAAGTGAAACTTGTATATTATATTCATACATTACATACAAACTCATATATTTCAGATGTTTATTTTGTTTAATTTTGATGATTACAAATGACAACAAATGAAAATCTCAAATTCATCATATCAGAAAATTAGAATATTGTGAAAAGGTTCAAAATTGATGGCCCCTGGTGCCACACTCTAATCAGCTAATTAACTCAAACCACCTGCAAAAGCCTTTAAATGGTCTTTCAGTCTAGTTCTATAGGCTACACAATCATGGGGAAGACTGCTGACTTGACAGTTGTCCAAAAGACGACCATCGACACCTTGCACAAGGAGGGCAAGACACAAAAGGTCATCGCTAAAGAGGCTGGCTGTTCACAGAGCTCAGTGTCCAAGCACATTAATAGAGAGGCGAAGGGAAGGAAAAGATGTGGTCGAAAAAAGTGTACAAGCAAGAGAGATAACCGCACCCTGGAGAGGATTGTGAAACAAAACCCCTTCAAAAATGTGGGGGAGATTCACAAAGAGTGGACTGCAGCTGGAGTGAGTGCTTCAAGAACCACCACACACAGACGTATGAAAGACATGGGTTTCTGCTGTCGCATTCCTTGTGTCAAGCCACTCTTGAACCACAGACAGCGTCAGAAGCGTCTTGCCTGGGCTAAAGAGAAACAGGACTGGACTGCTGGTGAGTGGTCCAAAGTCATGTTCTCTGATGAAAGTAAATTTTGCATTTCCTTTGGAAATCAAGGTCCCAGAGTCTGGAGGAAAAGAAGAGAGGCACTTCATCCACGTTGCTTGAAGTCCAGTGTAAAGTTTCCACAGTCAGTGATGGTTTGGGGTGCCATGTCATCTGCTGGTGTTGGTCCATTGTGTTTTCTGAGGTCCAGGGTCAACGCAGCCACATACCAGGAAGTTTTAGAGCACTTCATGCTTCCTGCAGCTGACCAACTTTTTGGAGATGCAGATTTCATTTTCCAACAGGACTTGGCACCTGCACACAGTGCCAAAGCTACCAGTACCTGGTTGAAGGACCATGGTATCCCTGTTCTTAATTGGCCAGCAAACTCTCCTGACCTTAACCCCATAGAAAATCTATGGGGTATTGTGAAGAAGAAGATGCAATACACCAGACCCAACAATTCAGAAGAGCTAAAAGCCACTATTAGAGCAACCTGGGCTATCATAACACCTGAGCAGTGCCACAGACTGATCGACTCCATGCCACGCCGCATTGCTGCAATAATACAGGCCAAAGGAGGCCCAACTAAATACTGAGTGCTGTACATGCTCATACTTTTCATGTTCATACTTTTCAGTTGGCCAACATTTCTATAAATCCTTTGTTTTTATTGGTCTTCAGTAATATTCTAATTTTCTGATATGATGAATTTGAGATTTTCATTTGTTGTCATTTGTAATCATCAAAATTAAACAAAATAAACATCTGAAATATATGAGTTTGTATGTAATGTATGAATATAATATACAAGTTTCACTTTTTAAATGGAATTACTGAAATCAATCTACTTTTTCATGATATTCTAATTTTATGACCAGCACCTGTAAATAAAGAAAAGAAATGTCTAGACTGGTCAACATAAATAAGGAACCAGAACAAACAAATAACATTGGAGCTTCAACATTGTTTCATGTTTATAAAACGAAACAAAATAGAATATTAACAGCATTAGAGAACCTCTATTACAGAGCCTTTAAAGGACATAAAAGTGTGCATTTCTTAATCAGGGTCAGAGGTTTTTTGTCTCCTTTTAAGTCCTTTAACATTCCCCACTCAAAGCAACATTAAATCTTGTTTTTCTGCATACTGGAGCAAAGTGCAGCTGTTTAAAGCTTAATCTGCTGTGAATCTGACTGTGGCTCCTTCTCTATCAGATGGGATGGGAGCAGCAGACAAAGACAACTTTCTCATGTTTTAGGACATTTTATTATCTATATTAAACTATTTTAAGACAGACTACCTATATGAAGTGCACTATACTGTCATGGTTTGTTTGGAGGTTTTTATGAGGACCCAAGTGCAGAGGCTGACAGGCAGGGGTGAGTTCTTAAAAGGTTTAATGAAAGATCAGGCAGAAAAAACAGGAATCCAAAAATCCAACTTCAAAATCAAACACAAACCAGAACCATGGAGACATCAGGGGGGAAACCATCAAGGAGCCAGGGTGAGAAAAAATAAGACGAGGAACCAGCAAAGAGGGGCTGCAGAGGGAGTGTATTTATGGCTGACTGAACAAAGGCAGGACTAATGAGCTGATAGGGAGCAGGTGTGACCAGAGCTGATGAGGAAGCCAAGGGAAAAGAACACAAGGGGGCAACAGAGGACAGACAAAGAAAAACCTAAGAAACTTAAATGAATCTAGACACACCAATAAAGCTAGAAAACAAGGAAAAACCTGGATGAACATAAAACTGAAAACTTAGAGAAAAACCAACAGAACCAAGATCATTACATATTGTTATGTGAGTCGGGCACATTAATTATTTTTGTTTCTTTTTTTTCCCTTTTAGTGTTATATAGACCTCAGTTGAGTCACTTAAATTTTAGAGTTGATAATTATTTCTTTTTTCTTCTGTAAATCGTTCTTTACTAGCAGAGGCTTCGACGGCCCTGTATAGGGTTGGCCCTCTACTGTAACGTTTTGTTTCTTTGGATCGGCTCACCAGGTCCAACTTTCTGTTCATACTTTGGGGGGGTTTTTCTCTTAGAGTTTTTTTTTTTGGACACGGGGAAACTGGGAAAAAATCTGACTCTCTGTTTTTTTTGGGGGGTTTTTTTGGCCGAAGTTCTAGAGATTAAAAATTAAAATAATTCTTTTGAACCTCATGTTTGTCTCGTATCCTTAAATATGTGTTGGCCTGGGTGGTCGTAACACATATACATAATATTTTGCTTTTTTTTTTAGATAATCATAATGATAATTACTGTAGGAGCCTAAATGCAGTTTGAGTTAGAATAATTTTTTTTTTATTTAAAAATATGCAAATTCATAAGTAAGATAAATATTGTTTTTGATTTAATGATTCATTAAAAATTTTTTTCATATGTTCAGTTCATTGATATTATGAGTAAGATGTGACTTTTATTGTGAACTTAAAAAAAAAAAAAAAACCACGAAGGGGAGGGGTTTATCCTCATGCCAGGTGAGGAATGCAGTGGGAATCAGAAGGAGATTGGAGCTCAATAGTTTTTTGACTTCAACCTTCCCAGGCTTCATTGGACTTTAAAGGACTTATTTTAGTGGATGTATATTATGTTTTCTGTAATGTTGCGTTAAGTTTTCAAGTAAATTAAAATCAAGAACTGGACTCGTGGATTTATTTTCAGTGTTTTGGATACAAGGGAGTCTGACGAGCGTCAAGCTAAAGCTTCAATAAAGACAGTAAGAACCTATTATTACCTTCGGCTACATGTCTCAGACCTTCATCTTTCCTTTACAGTTACAATCAAAATAGCAGAACACAATCTGCTCATTGAGGCTGTATGAAAACAGTAAAACAAAAGAGACATAAAAAGAGTTAAAAAGTCTAACAGAGACCTTAGATACATAAATCTAATGGAACAAAAGCACTAAACAGCAGAATAAACTAAGATACTAAACATAAAAGCATGGCAAAAATAAACTTAATACAGTAAGATCTTTATGAATATGACTAAACAACAAGACAATGCTGAAAACATGAACGAATAAAGAAACCAAGAACCAAACACCTGTAGAAAGTCACACGTTCACCACCATGGTCACCATGGTCACCGCTTAGGTCGCAAACTCCAGCCATGTTATCTGAGGATCCAGCTTAATCTTCATGATGGTCAGGATAAAGAGATGACTCCTCCTGAGCTCTGTTCACCTCTGGTTTGCTCACATCCATGAACGCTCCAGCTTCAAAGATCAGTTTAACTTTAACAGCTTTATGCAAAAGAAAAGTCCTTTTTTCAGGATAAATCCCTAAAATCAGTCAGAAATTCTCTGCTTTGACAGCAGCTGCTCACTCATAGAGGGTTTAATCAGCAGACTATTATGTTTGTGCTAAAGTAAAACATGGAATAAAGTTTATCTGGAAAAACGCTCCTCACAAACCATCCTGTTTTATTTTAAACATATAAAACCAAACGTGTCATTGGTGTTTAATGATGAATGAGTCTCATTGTCTCTCTGAGGGAAACTTAACTGATCTGGATCAGTTTCTTACATCCTGAAGCAGAAGGCAAACAAAGAGAGGTGAGGATCCACTGAGGCTGATTCCTGATATGTTGCTGGGTCAGAAACCTGTTAACTGGTCTGTAACATGCAGCTCAGATCTGTGTGTTTTTAACAGAGAGGCTTCAGGCTGCTCTGGGCTCATCTGCATGAACAGCTGCAGGAGGCAGCGCGCTTTCTAAGGAACAAACAGAGCGACAGAAACAGAACCTTCATCCAGAACCTCTGCAGGCAGAAGGTGAACCCAATCAGACACCAAGGAGCGGAAAAGTTAGAGGGAGTTTAATAAATAAATCTGATTAAAACGTCTTTCTTCTTCCAGCCAATCATCATCATTATTTACATTCCTTAGAATAGAAATCAGAGCTGAGAGCTGAAAGTTTCCTCCCGCAGTTAAAAACGGGAACATTTTAATGTTTCCCTGCAGAATCTGCTGCCTTTTAAGGTATATAGGAGAAGCTGGTATAAAGTAAGCACTCCCGTGATGCATCATTCTGTAGTTTTCTCTTCTTTTAAGTTTATTAAAGTCTCTGAGATCTGGACTTTGACTAGGCCGTTTAAAGCCCTTCATTATTTTCTCTATCAGCCTTTGTTTGTAGCTCTGCTCTGATCTAGGATGGATTTTCTCTCAGTGACCCAGTTTGGTCAATCATGGATGGACTCGCACCCGAAGCTAACTTTGCTCTGCAGAGGAGCTCATAGCAGACTGCCTTCAGAGAAAAGCCCCAATGATCATCCCTCCACCGCCGTGCTTGATGGTTCTATTCATCATGGTCCTTCTGTGGTAATGTGGCCTTTTTGCCAAGTTAATTGCAAGTCTTTTTTCTAATTTGTCTCCCTCCAACCAAACAGCTGCCTTTTTATCAGCGTCTGCACGCCGTTTGGCTGATAGGGAACACCTGTGCCGCTGCTGTGGGCGTGTCCAGGGGTGAGCGGTAATGTGACCTCCAAACAAAATCAGAAAAACACATGCAACACACAAAAATGAAACTAAGTTCAAAATAAAGCAAATCCAAAATTAGAAAAAGACATGCAGTTAACTTGAGAAAAAGCCACATTACCACACTTCCCCTCCCCGCATTGTTTCTCTTCCCGGTTCTCTTTTTATTCACTTTAATATTCAACCAGCTGCAGAACCTGAGAATTTTGAAGAAATTTTTATTTTTTTTATTCTTATTTAATTTCCTGCTCTGACCTCAGGCTTATTCTGCTAAGACATCCATTTCTGGTTATACTGGCAGCTTTCTGGGATTTTTTTCCTGTTTCTCTTTGCAGACAGATGAATTTCCTATTATTTGGACCCTCCTAGATGGACCATTAAGGTCTCATCCTCCTGCATCCTTTCTACAGATCATGTTATAAAGTGTGTGATTGATAAAGAGGAATTAAAGGAGCTATCAGACGCTGCAGCTTTAGATGGAGGCAAACATTAAGGAAGTGAAGCAGCATTTCATCACCAGGAGCTGGGTGGTGGTGATGCATGGAGGAGGCGTCCAGGTCCGAAGCCTCAGGATGACTCAGATCAGCACAGCTGAAGACTAAAGGCTCATTCCCATAAACCAGACAAAGAGGCTGATGAATATGTGGGGAAAAAAAGGCCCCGGGGCCACAAACAGAGGCAGGGGACTGAAGAGGGATGGATTTTAATTACAGCTAACAGAAGGCGTCCGTGTTTGAAGTGTTTCTAATAGAATGGGTGCTCAATCTTTCTCTCTCTCTCTCCTCATTTAGCAAGCAGCTTGCTCGCCCTCTCTCCATCACCCATTCTGTTGGCAACATTTACACATCTGAGGAGCCGCATCAAAGACGGCGCTGCGTGTGAAGGAGCAGAGACACGACGTGGAAACAAACCTGTAACCAACCCACCGCATGGAGGCTGCTGACAGCATCGCTGCTTCCTGCAGATGTTTGAGCTCCAGATTCCAGCTGAGCTGGAAGATCTGATCAGTTTTATATTAGTTTATTTAACTTTATTTTTTATTATTGATCAACTTTATTTCTCCTTTGGGGAAATTTTGGTTCCAGTAACTTATATAGAATATAAAGCTTATATAGGGTATAAAGAGTTAAAGCCAGATGCCAATTAAAGATAAAGATACAACAGAAAATATAAAAATTGTATAGAGTATCAAAAAAGCATAAAAAAAAAAATAAAAAAAAAAGTTATACTTTCCTGGAATGTGTTTCCCTTATATATAGAAATATCTGCACTATAGAGCACTAAGGAAAGACACAGTACTTGACTTGGATTATTGCACTACAGAAATGTACTGACCTTATAATATAAATATATACCGGTAATATAAATATAATGAAGGTTAAACAGACTTTATAAACAGTTAGATCCATGCATCAGGTTCCTCCATCACTCAGCTTCTGATCCATGGTTATCATCTGCAGACGTCAGTAGGAACTGGTTTGATTTACAAAGAAATTACTTTTAGGAGCAGTTTTACTGCATTGTGCTTTTTTCTTGAGGTAAAATGTCTTAAATGTGATGAAACTTGTTTTAAGAGAGAAAAAACACCAACTGTTTCTGTTTCAGTGATTCTTTAGTTTATCTCTCAGGCTCGTTGGTTTTGATCTTATATTAAAGAACAGCAAATACTTTAGGTTTGTCCCGATACGAATTTTTCCATCCCAGATCTTTGAAGACAACAATACTGACCTGATAAAAGGTCAGCAGTAATTATACACACTTTTCACTAGTTGTTTTATAGAGTGGAATGATAAAAAGGGGGGTGACTGAGTGATATTTCGCAAACAGAGAACAATAATTAAAGCATCAGGTATGAGAAGAGCTGAGTTATGTTTATAAAATCTTGTTATTCATTTTCTGGCTGATATCAAACTGATTTCTGAAATAAATATCAGGACAGCCCTATAACATCCTATACTCATCCTACAACCATTGATTATGAACGTTTTATAACCAAAGATAGATCAAATATACTAAACTTGATATTGTGTATTTGCTGGATGAAATATGTTTATTTATTCAATGCTTACAAAAGACTTTTATCACCTAAAGAGTAGGGTTGTCAAAAGTATCGATACTCAAAAAAGTATCGATACTGAAAAGTTGTATCCAGATACAATACTCGTTTTTAAAAGTATTGATACAGTTCCACCACCAGTGGCACCTAAGCAGTCATTCATCTTATGCGCAGATTAGAAGACAATGCACTTTCAGAACACTGTGTGATTGAATAATTCTGTGCACTTTTCAGTTTCAGACTTTTTTTTTGTAACAGTTGCAGCTGCTGAGAATTATTTTTGATTTTTAACCAGTTTGGCCAGTGTCATTGTTATGTGTGTAAAGCATAGCCAAGGAAGGGACACTTAACTTTAATTTTGTAAGTTTTTTATCAAGCTTGCTTAATATTGTGCACAGCATACAACCTCAAAATATTATTTATTGTATTTATTTATCTATTTATTGTATTTAATTAAAGCTACAGTGTGTAATTTTCAGCGACATCTAATGTCCAGACTGTAGACTGCAGCAACATGAACATTTCCCCCCCACCGCTTCTCCCCCCCAACAGTACGGCGAGCGTTACGGGACAAAATGTCTTCCACAACGTCCGCATCACCTACCTTCTCAAGTGATGAGGTTTGTTTACATAGATAATTTTAATACTGCCATCTATTGTTCAGTACCGTCTCAGTTCATCTCTCTCAACTTGCCGTAGTTACTTTCGAGCGTAATGGGCGATCTCGCAATCGCTAGTTTATTGGCTCTGGGCTGCCGTAGCGCAAAGATGTCTGCCTCCATGGCTGCGAGACCCGCTCCTATGTAATTATAAATAACGAATTCTAAGGCAACGCAAATATTAAGGTTAAGAGGCTGAGCTCGTAGATGATGATAAATAACATAGTTATGTATAATATATTACATTTCTGACTGTATATCCCTGTAATTATTACACACTGTAGCTTTAATGAAAAAAAATTCTGTTGAATTTTGGAGTCTTTGTTTTTATACTTGTGGTATCGAAAATGACATCGGGTATCGAATATTTTACTTAGTATCGGTATCGAGTTGAAAAGTTTAGTATCGTGACAACCTTATTAAAGAGCATCTTCAGGATTAAAGGACCAATGTCTCTTAATAAACATATTCCTGCTTTGTTCATCTTCAGTAGAATTGATCCCTGCAGTGGATCCAGAATGCTGCTGCCTGCATCCTCACTAGAACTAAGAAAGTAGAGAACATCAGCCCAGTTCTAAAGTCCACTGGCTCCATGTATCTCAGAGAATTTAATTTAAAATCCTTCTGTTACTCGATAAAAATGACTGAATGGCTGAGGCACAAAATATAAAACAGACTGTTTGTCAGTGGAGGAGCAGCCACATGTCTCAGATCTACTTGAAACAGCAGGATTTTTAAAATAAATCTGTTTATCTTGTGGAACTTTAAATCATTTCTAACAAACCAGATCTCATGTTATGATGATGATAAGTGCTTACGTTACCTTTTAGCCAAACACTTTTTTAAATGCTACTTCTTACTTTTACTGAGAAGTGATGAATTAGTTCTGTTGTTACTGAAGGAAATGTCTGATCATTTGTCCTCAGAACTTTTTAACTGTTTTAATCTTCTCATATAAGCTTTAAATCATTCAATGTCATAAACTGATTTAAAAAATTCTAGAAATTTTCTGAGCAAACTGAGTCTAAATGCTGGTAAGGAAGCAGGTTTGTTTTAATTCTGCAAGGAGCAACAGGAATTATTTCTGCATCATTTATCCAGGAGAGACTAGAGGAAGATCCTCCTGAGGAGCCGTGTGGTGAGGGATTCTAGATCTGTATTAACGTAGAAGCTACAGAAACATAGAAACAGATCATTAATTCCCCGGTTTAAAATGAGTGAGGGAGCTCCCCCTGCAGGACAAAGCCTGTAACAACGTCCCCAGTGATCAAACAGAAACAGGTTGGTTTTAGACCATCAGGGTTAAAATAATGATCACTGGTTTCCCTCTAGGCTCAGAGGCTCCATGTTTAGTCGTGTTTCTCTCCCAGATGAAGCCGCTAATGAAACTCCTTCCTGTTTCACATCTCAGTCAGGGTGTAGAACCTGAGCTTTAACAGATGAAGCCCTGCCGCCTCCTCTGACTCACCTGACTGGAGAATTTCTGCTAATTTCTTAATCAGACCTGCAGCTCAGCATCTAACAAGAATGTTGTGGTTCTGATTCTGAGCAGCAGGTTCCTGTTTAGCTTACAGACCGTCCAGCTGAGGTGAAGCTTTTCTACTTGCCATACAGAGGATGAGTGTTTGGGTCCAGACCTCAGTGGTTCTGTAGGATCCTCTAGTTTTAAATGCTGACATTTGAACACATGGACCCCACAGCAGCAGGTTTCTGCTCCTCCTATAGAACTGAAGGAAACCCAAATCCAGCTCAGATCAAACAGATTTACTGAAGCAAACATATTTACATAAAAACTGATGACAGTAACGGATCAAACTGAGCTCAGTTCAGTGTTTGTAGCAGTTCTGAAATGTTCTCATCGAACTGAAATCCAGTCCTTTTGAACCAGAATCCGACAGGGTTTCCATGGAGATCCTCAGCAGGAGGATCTACTCCCTGTCCGCTCTGTATGAACACTCCGGATTTGGACCTCGTCTTCACAAACAGCAGAATCCCGCTACGTGTTCCTTCCGACCAGAACAGCTCCGTGCACCGACGTCCTCAGTCCTCCGGCAGGACGGTGGTCCTCCTCTCCAGCAGCCAGGTCGCTGCGATCCTGCTGGCGTAGATCACATAGGACCAGGACAGAACCACCACCGCCAGTAAGACCTGGAGGATGGAGAGGAAACCAGAACCCGCTGATCAGAACCAGCTCTGATGAGAATCTCTGGAGGCCTGCAGCTGCTCTAATCCAGAAAGAAAAATAAATGATTTCCACCTTTAGACCTGCCAGTCTTTAATCAGAGCAGATCTGAGGAAAACAGTCCTATAATGGGAACTTTATTGTCAGCTAAAAAAATTAAATAAAACTTTTAAACTGTTTTGAATAACTAATCCACATCCAATCTGGGTTTTTTTTTTTTTTCAGAGAATTTCCATTAATCAATGTCACTTCTCTGGCTGTATAAACTGACAGGTTCATTTGCTGGAGGGTTTAGTTTCTATTTGTATTCAGGTGAATTTAGTTAGTTTGCAAAACTCGTGTTTGGTTTGGTTTGATGTTAACTAGTCTCTTTTTGTGTGCAATTTTTCATTAATTTATTGCTTGTTTCTTAAAAAAAATGTCTGAAATAAATTCCTATTCATTCATTCAACATTTAGTGACAAGATGGAGCTGTTTCCACCTGGTTGCCATGGTGACGTCAGCTCCTCATCAACCAGGAGAACTTTATTTATTTCAGGATTTCATTTCAACATAATTACTTTATGTTAAATTTAATTATCGTCGGATGCATTAAAATAACTTTAATTTGCGTTAAAATGGGGCTAAAAAATGTTATAAAGAAAGATTTAAACAGGAACAATCAGCTAGCTTCCATGTTAGCATAGCCATGAGGATATTTCCACTTATTTTTCTAACGTTACTTTAAACCAGGAATCATCATCTGTTTTTTTTTTAAAGGCAGATCATATCAAAGTGTTTTTACCACAGAGTAAATCCTGTCCAGGGTTCTTCTGCTCACAGTCTCCATGGTTTGTTTATCCTGAAGCTCCTGCTTCTTCTTCTTCCAAATTCCAACACCGCTGAAGGCTCCACAGCGCCACCCAGCGTCAGAGAGGATCAACTGTATGTTAGAGTTGGTTTTCTTCTTAAATATTAAATTAAAATTCCTTACTATGCTGTATATCTATTGTATATATATCTGTTATTTTTAACACACAAATATACAGACAGTCTAGTGGATAACTGTGGTCGCCATAGCAATTTGGAATCCGTCAGTTAATGTTAATTGCTACGAGCTGATATTCTGAAGATAAACTAAGGAGAATAAATTACAGACACGCAGCATATTTTTATCTATTGTTCATGAAAATTCAATAATACGCTATTTATTAAATGATATCAGGTTAATTCAATTTTGTTTAAAGCGCGTTAAACTGTGGAATAAATTGAGTTGCTTCTGCGGATAGTACAGAGAATACATGTGTTACTATGGTAACCAAACAGAGAACTGAACAATAGGAGATGCCTCACTTTGAGCCCCGGCGGTGCTTGTTTTTTTTTTTTTTTTTTTTTTTTTTTTTTTTTTTTTTTAAAGACATAACAGTCACCGTTTAATAAGTGTAAAATAGTTTGAATTAGTGAAAATTAGATAAGATTTTCATATCTTAGCTTCATACACTACCTCACAAGGATATTCCAAAATAAAACGATTTACTGAGAGAACCTAAATTAGTTAAAAAATATATATAATAGGTAATAAATATAGATTTAAAGATATATTCAGAAATATACAAATAACAAACTTGCTCTAAGATTCAACGAAGCAGCCGAATAAGCCTCATAAATAGTGAGCCCTCTTTCTACCGTGACGATCTTTGGCTTAACAGAAAAAAACCTGACATTGGTTGTTTTCCCATCATCCCCCGCTGCTTTAGCCGCAGTTGGGAACACAGTCGACCGTAGACCCTGATGTTTCGGTACCCAGCGGTCTCCAGGTTCTGAACGGTTCTGGATATCTGAGCTGGAGACAGCGGGACATCCCTGCTGACGGTGGATGCCGCTCCCGGTGCGGAGGTCGACCCGGAGAGGAAGGAGAAAAGGCCCCGATGCGGATTGTTTAGCAGAGGTCTGTGGAGCTAACAGAGTTAGCATGCTAACAAGCTATCAGGAAGACAGGAAATCCAACAAAGGCTTTTAAAGTTTTAGTATCAGACTCGTTATATCTAACTGCTGGGATGAAACATAATGGGTTTAAAACAAAGACTTCTGCTTTACAGCTGTTTCTTTAAATATTTACATCTGTTAGCCTGATGCTAACTGGTTAGCATTAGATAGTTAAATATGCATTTCTAGGTTTAAGTTTAGATTGTCTAATAGAAAAAAGACATATAATCTTATAGATTCTTATCCAAACAGATGATTTAGATGTTATACATGTAGTTCAGTGGAATTTCAGCCTGTTTGTGTTTTTAGATGAGCTGATTTTAGAGGAAGCTGTGGTTTGTTTTGGGTTCTAGGCAGAGCTAATGCGGTTATAACAGCAGGATGGGACATATGATGATGTTTATTGTTGGTTTGCTGTCATTCATACTGTAGAACCCAAACCTTTACATTTATCCAGGGCTCCTGTCTGCTTGGTTCCCTGCTCAACATGATGTTTGTTTCCAAAGCTCTGTGGATCAAATCCAGATTGTCATTTAGATCAGCTTCACTAAAGGTGGAGAATTTTTCTTTCTTAAACAATTCTCAGACTCACACAAACAGACTCTGTTGGCCAGTCAGGTGATGTCTAAAAGCAGATGGTAGCACTGGATGTTATTTATAAGGATGTATAGGGAGTATAGGGAAAGCTTTATCTCTGCAACCAAAGGAGATCAGTGGGGATCTGTTAGACAGAGCTTTATAATCTTAGTAAAGATGATTTGAAGTAAAGAACAACAGAACAAACGTTCAGTTTGGTATATAGACAATATCCTGATTCACATATTTTAAAAAACACCTGAACTGACTGTTATTTCTTTCTTTTTTCTGTCTTAATGTTGGCAGTGGGCTTTAGGCTGCCCTGCAAGGCTTTAAACCTCGGTTTTAATGGAGACTAAGCCATTCTCAAGCACATATCAAGGAGCTCATTTTGAACCTGGATCCAGATTTATTGTTGATTCTGTTCATGGTGGAGAATCCTGCTTCACAGCAGCAGGTTGAGCCAAACATCCTCTAAATATGCAGGGTCATCTTTGAGCACCATTTCACTTTTCTTTCACCAGTTCACCACAGTTCTTCCAGCAGTCCACACTTTCTCTGCTCTCTTTTTCTCATCGTCTTCTCCTTCTTTCCCATCGCCCGGCTTGCCACAGGTTTGCCTGCTGTGTCTAAAAGTAGCAGCAGCAGCAACCCAGACTGACAGCTCATTGGCTCATTTGGATCACGTGTAGCCTGGAGCCGGACGCTCCCCAGGGCTTTACTGTATTAACAGGAGAAGCGGCGCAAGTGAAGTTAGATACTGTCATCAGACAACATGCAGTAATTTACTAACATTTTAAAACAGGTTGGGTCTGGATTATCCAGCAGGTGGGTCTGGATCTGGACACTGCTCCACTAATCTGTGACCTCTGTGCTATGTGAAGACCCAGAACTAACCTTGACTCTGAGGGAGACATCTCCAGGGCCTCAGGTGTCATTAGAAAAATTCTGGTGTTTACAGCAGCAAAACAATTATAGCAAACGGTCACACAAATGTGTACCTTAGAAAACTGTTTAAGAATAACATAATAGTACAATACAATAAAGTACTGTACTGTAAAGTGTTTTAACAATATAAAACTGTGCACCTGGAGAATAAATAGCCAATATGCAGCTATGGGCATTTTTACAGTAATTGATATTTGAAAATAGCAGCAACATCAGAGATGTGCAGAATGACAGCAGCAGGTTATTTAACTGACTAAGATAGAAACTGTGCAAAATCAGCATGAATGCAACAACTTATTGAGGTTGTTGGGAACAGTGGCGGTTATAGAGTCTAGCAGCTGCTGGGAGGAAGGATCTGTGATAACGCTCCCTGGTGCATTTAAGGTGCAGCAGTCTGTCAATAAAGGAGCTCTCCAGTTCAGCACCAGCTTCATGCACGGGGTGGGATACATTATCCAACAGAGATGTTCATTTAGTAAGGATCCTTTTGTTTCCCACTTCCTACACTACTGCAGTCAAGTTTATTAAGATGAGCACCCATAGGTTTTAAACCGTACCTTTGGAACCAGGGATGTTAGAAGTTAGCACAGCTGTTATTGCTGAGGGAAACAGCCCAGTAAAATTTAGACTTTAATTTTGTCCTACTTTTGATGTTCTATAATTTGAAACAGTGAACCCAAACAAACTTAATTCACTAGTTTGTGGCGTTTCTCAATATGTCTACTTGTGCGTTCTCGTGTGCTCATGAAACATGAGCATTATTTCACGGTAGCTGAAATGGAAGTCCCAAAAATCTCATTGTATCTGTTGTAGAATATGATGACAATAAAGGCTTTTTAACTTTTTTTTTTTAACTTAAACGTCATCACTATTAGCCCTAGTACTGTTCCAAATTAAAGGAACAGCAGACCGAGAATGGACAAAGTCCCCGGATGTTGTTCTCGCCCCTCCCTTGTTACCCAGCATGCATAAGGGCAGCCTTGTCCGTTCTTGAGACTGACAGCCATCCCAGCATGCACTGCAGCAGCAGCAGCTTTCAATGGAGCGCTCACAGAGCTCAGAGTATTAAGTTAAAAGTTCTCTTTTCTGTTGCTGTTGTGCAATAAAAGTACGTTTTAAGATCATTTGCAGCTAGAATAATATACTTTAAAGTGTCACTATGTGGTCCATTTACCGATTTAATGCATAAATTAAAAAAAGTTCAGATGTTGAGAGGACCACAGCAACCAGCGCACCTCCAAGGCTAACAGCAGCCCGTCTGCAGCAGCCCTCTCTCCATGTGTGAAGGACCGCTGGCTATGATGGCGATTTTTTTGTTTGTTTTTTTGTTTTAATTGGCAAAATGTCCATTTAATTTGTGTTTATCTGACTGTGTTCCTTATTGTTCCCCCACTAAATGACAAAAATAAGAATTTATTATGTAGAGACTATTAATAACAGGAGGGTTAATGCATTTCTTCTCAAGAACATACTTGGTGAGGACTCAAGTCCGTACTCACGTTCTAGTGAATTGAGAAACGGCCTATGTCTTTCTTTTATCAATAACTACATTACAAATGTGAAATATGTAAAGGTAAATAAAAACTCCACAAAACTTTGTTTTAGTATTTTTGGTAAAGATGCCGCCATGTTGCAGTACTTCAGACAGTGATGTCACGGGGTTGGTCGATGCTTCAACTAGCAATTGTGAATCTAGCGATACATCTCTACCATAAAACACTTTAAATGTTTGGTATGATGGACGATGAAGCAGGTTTGTTCACCCTGATATGGCTGCATTATGGTGCCTTTAAGGGTCCATAGATTATAGGATATCTGAGTTTCCTGTGGTTCCTCTGTAGATATTGGGACGTTAACTGGGATCCTGTGATTCTTTGTGCTCAGGTGATGGCGCCAACACGGATGAAGCTTCGTGGGCGTCGGCGTGACGCCCCGGCTGCAGCTGCTCCAGCAGGGGGCGCTGCACTAGAGGAAGATGAAGAGAGACCCAGACGGAGCAGCAGAAGAAAAACCCCTAACAAGGCCCCGCCGTCCGCCGACGCCGCCCCCTCCTCCTCCGCCTCTCCTCCTACCACCTCGTCCGGAACCGTGCGCCCGGCGGTGGCTGCTGAGGCGTCTCCGGATTCAAAATGTCCGATCTGCCTGGACCGCTTCAACAACCTGGCGTACCTGGATCACTGCCTGCACCGCTTCTGCTTCCCCTGCATCCAGGAGTGGTCCCACAACAAGCCCGAGTGTCCGCTCTGCAAGCAGCCCTTCGCCTCCATCCTGCACTCGGTCCGAGCCGAGGACGACTTCAAGGAGTACACGCTGCAGCCGCCGCGCGCCGCCAACCCACTCACCGCCTCCACCTTCCTCACCACGGTGGCGGCCATGACGTCGGACGGCAGCACGCAGCACCACCTGAGGCTGATGCTGAGGAGGCACCTGGTAGCCGCCGATAGGGAGGCCCTTCGCAGGCGGCGCCGCAGGGAGCGGACCGCCGGCGGCAGGAGGTCCAGCGACAGAATGGGGGACTGGGAGGTCTTCATGCACTCCCCTCCCCTCCCTCTCTCGCCGTACCACATGTCGGAGCTCATCATGGAGAACATGGGGATGGAGGAGGCGTTCCGACGAAGGGATGAGGAGCAGCGGCTGGTCCTAAACGAGCTCACGGGGCTCCGAGGCGCGGCGGCCCCCAGCAGCCGGGTGTCCCGGCGGCTGATGTGTCGCCTGGCGAGCCGACAGCGGCTGCAGAGGGAAGGGGGGCTCGCCCAGATGAGCGAGGGGGAGGTGCTGGGCTTCCGGAAGGCGCTCTACCAGTGCGGCATACGGGTTAGGAGCGGCAGCTGTAACCCTTGGCGACAGCGGTCCATCAACGCCGAGTCTTTCCGCCGCAGCAGCAGCCATTTGAACAGACTGCAGGCCTGGCTCCAGCGGGAGCTGGGGGTCCTGCTGGGCTCCCACGCCTCGCTCGCCGACGTGGTCCAGCGCACTGTGACACGCCGGGCCCTCCACAGCGGCCTGGAGGACACCGCCGCTATAGAAGAAGACCTGCGGCCGTACCTGCTGACGCACACCGAGCACTTTGTGCACGAGCTGGTGAACTTCGCCCGCTCCCCGCTGGGGATGGCGAGCTACGACCAGCAGGCAGTGTACGAGCCGCCGTCCAGTGCCATGGAGCTGGACCAGATCAGCACGTCTTCCGACGGCAGCTCCGTCATCGCCATCTCCGAAGGCGAGGAGGAGGGGGAGGACAGGGGAGGAGTGTCCGAGGGGGCGGCAGGGGGAGGTAACGACGATGTCACCCGAACAGGAAGCAGCCTCAGCCTGTCCTGTTGGGACGACGAAACGCCGGGGCCCTCGTACACCTCAGCCGAACCATCGCATTCCTTCACATCGCCGCCACCAATCAGCCCCGCCCCTCAAGAGCCAGCCAATCAGGAGGCAGGAGCGGGCCGCGCTGAAGAGGAGGAGTGTCTGATTGTCGGCTACAAGAAGCCGATCGCTGAACGGACTCCTGAGCTCGTGCACCTGTCCTCCGACAGCGAGGAGGAGGAAGCAGAGAAGAAGAAGAAGGAGGAGGAGGTGGAAGTAGAGGTGGCATCAGCTGCTCCTGAAAAGGCTCCTCCCCCTCTCTCCCCCGCACCTCCCTCTTCCTGCATTCCCGTCATCCCTCCGTCCACCTCAGGCACCTTCAGGGCGGAGCAGGCGGCGGGTGCCAGGGAGGCGTGGAGGAGGCGCTCCCGCTCCTGGTCGGGAAGTTCGGACAGAAGCAGGAAGTCCGTCTGCTCGCTGAGCCCGGACACCCCTGAACGGAGGCGAGGGGGCCGGGAGCAGCGTGGGGAGAGGAGGAAGAAGAAGAAGAGGCGAGGGCGGGACCGTAGCAGAGAGACCTCCAGGCGGAGCGGCTCCTTCTGCAACCCAAACCGCTCCATCTTCCCCCCCATGATGGCGCGCTGCGCCTTGTCGCCATATGACTCCAGTGGCGACTCCGCCAGCCCGCGGGACCCGGGCTGGGAGTTCCGCTTCACCCAGGTGTCCCCCCTCTCTTCCTCCGTCTCCTCCCGTTCCCTCTCCCCTCTCTGCACCTCCCCCCCCAGAACGCCGCCCACCCCCTCCTACTCCCCCAAGCGCCATCACGTAGACAAACCCGGCGGCAAGAGGAAGTACAAGAGCCGCCATCTGAACAGCAGCAGCAGGGACCCCTCCTGGAGGCCGCACAGCAACCGGAGACGGAAGAAGGAGAAAGGACGCAAGGAGGGCGGGAGGCGGGAAAAAACAGGAAACAGGTCGGAGCTCAGATCTCACACTTTCTGTCTGTTCCCATCCATCCAGCTCTGCTTCCCTCATGGACGGTTGATGCTAATTAGCCTCATACCGGTTCTGGTCCAGATGGAGCCAAGCTGGTCAATAAATACCACCGATTGTTGCCTCTCATACTGAGGGTACTATTAGTGCTGCGCTCCTGCCTAGTGGTCGTAGTGAGAACTACACAGCGTCCATTACAGGGCAAACTGGGTCGATTATACCGTCTGAATCTGAGCACTAAAAGTATAGACCAGCTTCCTGATGTCTTTTACAAATTAAGCTTATAAGTAAAAAACTTTAATAAGCTGCATTGAAATTTTTTTTGTTTGTTTTACTTCAAGAACCGGGTCCTTTCTGCTGTCCAGATGGGAATCATTTCCCTTCGGATGTGGTTTTACCCGGTTCAGCTCATGGCTCCAGGCCGGTTCATGGCTCACGGTTCTTGTTCTGGATTCCAGGCCATAGGGTTTGAAAACCGTCCGAACCGTTCAGTTCGACTGTCTCGGTTCGGTTCGCGTGTGTTTCGTTCGGTTCATGCGCTGCTCCTTTTTCTCATGGGCGAAGCGTTTACATTCCCGAGCAGAAGGTGGCGGTACTGCGACCAAAGCCAACCACCAGTAGTAAACAAGAAGAAGAAGAAGTGAAGCAGCTTAGCCGGGTGTAGCAGGGAAAAAAATCAGTTGTTGTGGAGAATTGTGTGGGTATGGCGAGTGGGAAAGAACAGGCGTTGGAAGACGCGCCAGCTAGGCCTGTCGCGTTAATCAATAAATCAATTAATCGCACAATAAATAAAAACTATCCACGTCATTTCATTTATCGGCTATATCGTCTCTGCCTGTGCTATCCACTGACCCCTCCCCTTCCTCATTTTTGAGGAGTGAGGAGTTGACTATCGCATCAGGTAGTCAGCGCGCATCATTTTGTACTTCTGCAGCTTTAGAGCCCCGTGAGGAGTTAGAGGAGTTAGCGAGGTAAAAAAAAAACACATCTTATGTTGGGGGAAAGCTCGAAATGGAACTGGTTTGAAAGCCGAGCGCAACAGCCCCAGTGTGGGAGTATTGCGGATTCAAACCAAATGAACGAGGCGAACCGCTGAACCTATGCTAGCCAGTATGTCGCATTTGTCATAAAACAGTAGCAACTAAGAGCAGCAATACAACCAACCTACACATGCACCTTAAGCACAGACACCGAATAAAGTTTCTCCAGCTGGAAAAAAAAAGTACAAGCGGTGGCCCGTCTGTGTCTTCAAGTTTGCGACAGTCCACCATCACTGAAAATCAGTGTAAAAAGGTCTTCAAACAATATTATCGTTCATCGCAATAATTTTTGAGACAATTAATCTTTCTGCAAAATTTGTTATCGTGACAGGCCTAGCGCCAGCAGCACTTTATAGGTTTGCTGTATGGGACCACTTTACATTTAGAGTGACCTACGATGACGGCGGAAAGAAAGTTGTGGATAAAAGTGCAACAGTGTGCAAGCATTGTGCAACACGTTTTGTTTATGCTAACAGCAACACGACCAACATGTCAGGCTAACAATCAACATATACTGAACCAAAAACCGTGACCACGAAACCATGAACCGAACCGAACCGTGGATTTTGTGAACCGTTCCACCCCTATTAATTATATGGAAATCCATCTAGAGCTGCGGCTATACTAAACACTGCAACTAGCTAGGGTGCGTTGTTTTATGAAATAAAATATTTTATAAGAGAATAAATTATGCTTTGAATCCGCTTTATTAAAGCTATACAACAGAGAAAACAAGCCACTGATACTCTGGTATATTGAATCCAACTGATTCTGTGAGAGTAGGATGGATGATAAAACATCTGCCCTGATGTGATCCAAACATAGTTTGCTGTATCGGTTTGGACAACACAGAAACTTCGGTTTTTGTCTAATCGATTTACTTTCCGGATCAAAATTTGACGCAAAACTGGGTCCTTCGGATTATTAAACATTCTTCTTCCCAATCCAAAGCCATTGGCAGCACTACAATACATGTAATGAGGTTTTAACGGTCCTTTTAGAGTGCTTAACACTGCGTGGAGTGGCGTTTCTATACACCCGCCCCAGGACGTCTGATTACACAGCTGGGTTAGGTCATGTGACTGCTCTAGAGGCGCCCAGCATACTGTAACATTCTCTTGATTTTTATTACTTGGAGAATTTTAGCCCGATTTAGACCAGCCACAGAGAAGAGAAGGGATAATCTACCATCACACACAATGAAACTGCTCTAGACGCACTCCTTTTTATTTGACCTTTAATATCGCCGCCTAAAGGGCTGTAATTAGAAAATAAATGTCATACTCTCATTTAAAAACTAAATTAAGGACCTCTGTGATTTGAAATTAGCTTTTAGTTAAACTGTGAATTTATTTCAAATTCAAATAGCCGTAAACCCAGCCCAATCTGAGATCATGAATAAGGTAATGACAGTATTTTCTTCTGAGAGTTTTTAATCTCAGTATCAAAATACTGAGATTAAAAACTCTGCTTTATTCCATAGGTGCTTGATGTCGCTAATTAGCATCATACCTAAAATGACTAGATTTCCACTGCAAAGCTCACATGAATAATCCATAATAATTTTTATAAAAACAGGGAGGATTCAGTTTGTGATCATCAAATCCGTGTATGGTTCGTTCTTTGGTTTTTTTCGTTTCAAAACAAAAACGAAAAAACAAAACAAGCATGTGTTTTTTTTTTTTTTTTTCTGTTTTTTAAAACCTAAATTGAAAAAATGAAAAATGGAATTAATAGAAAATCAACAGCGTTTAAGTTTTGTTTTGCCATCTAAATGAAAATTTAGATGAACAGTTTTGAAAACTGTGGTTTTCATTCTGTTCCTGCTTTGTGTGTTAACTTTCACAGTTGCTAAGCAACAGAGCGTACGGCGGTAAAACCTGCCGAAGGGTAGACCTGTTTGAATTCACAGCCAAAACTCTTCCGGTCTCCTTATTTTCAAGGACTTGGAAGGATCCAGTCTAGGTAGACCGCGTCCTTGGAGGATGCAGCCCAGGATTACAAACAGAGCTAAACGTTTCCATTTTGGTAGTGCTAACTGAAAAAGTTCTTCTTCTTGTGGATTGTAATGTCGGTTGGCAAGAAATTGAAGGCGTACATTACCGCCACCTACTGGTAACTAAAAAAGTTGTGTGTTGGGAGTACAGGTCTTCATTTCCGGTTCTGCCATAAGGTACGAAGTTAACTGATTTTTAAATTTTGTTTCAGTTTAACATGGGAAAAAAAGTCAGAATTCTGACTTTTTTTCCCATGTTAAATTCAGAATTCTGACTTTAATCTCAGAATGTTGGATCTTAATGTAGACGGGCACCATGAAAGAAGAGATGTGGAGCACTAAGCTTCACTGACAATGATGTGAGTTGTTTCAGAGGGCCAGTGACACACTGGTGGAAAATGACGGAATTAGGCAACTTTTTACGTGCAACTTTTTTTTCGTTTTAAAAACGGAAAAACAAAAAAAACACATGCTTGTTTGTTTTTTTTGTTTTTGTTTTGAAACTGAAAAAAAAAAACAAAGAACGAACTGTACACGGATTTCATCAGAACCCTGTGGTTCTAAATCTTCAGTTTTTCCCATTCAGCCTCAGCGGTTTGGTTTCTCTCTGTGAGAACTGATGAACATGGACTGCTTCTATGTTTGCTTCTGGATCAGCAGGAGGTCCAGAGAAGACCGGAGCCCCAGCGTGGAGATCATCTACGAGGGAACCCTCACCGCCGGCACCGCGCAGCCCCCGGCACGCAAACGGCGGCGGAAACGCCACCGCAGGACGCAGCCCACCAGGTACAGCAAGCAGTGGGCGGGGTCAGGGACCTTGGTCTGCTTAAACGTTCATTTTGGAGTCGGTCTTCTAGAGATGTTTTCTAAAATTAAATAATTTTAATATTTGCTTTCTTTTCTACCGGAAAACATTAAATACATTTGATTTCAAATGTTTTTTTAGTTTCATTGTTCAACAGATGATTGATGGTTATTCCTTGTTTCCTTAAAACTCTTATTCTCTTTTGGTTTATCTATATTTCACTTCTTTGATTTTAGTTTTAATGATGTTTTTATCATAGAGACGCACTGATGGCTTATTTGTTATTAATCTGGCTGAGGTTCGGTACTGCTGCTGCAGCTGATGAAAACTTGTTCATTACTCAGGATTCAATCGATTAGTTTGGGATCTTTAGAGAAATCAGATCAATATTCAGTCAAATATTTGATTTAAATAACTTCTGCTTCTTTTATAAGTCATAGAAATACATGAGAAAGAGTAAATGCAAGAAAATACATTTTTAAGAAGGAAAATCATTGTTTTCTTGCTTAAAATGTGACATTAAAGCCTTTGGCTGATGTGAACTTGACCATTTGTACCAAAAGATGCTTCAGCAGTGAAAACGCTAAAAAACGCTTTTTTGGCCAATTCTCCGGTCATTGTGCATCATGCGTATAGGGGGTAATGAGGGAAGATCAGCCTCTCTGGATCACCTCCCCATCAGGAATCGTGACGTCGGGAGAAAATTCAGTTGGCGGTCGTGAGGTGTTCGTGGACAAATCCAGCTTTTGAAGCAGAGCTACGAGCGTCTACCATTTAAGAGAATCTTAAGCACTGTCCATGTGCAAACATGGGAGTTCTTCTTCTTCCAGATTGACGAGTAATGAGGAGTCCAACATCTGGGTTTGGGACGTACACTGTGAGCAGTTAGATCGCATCAGAGCGTCGGGCCGCACAGTTTGAGAACATACGTCGTGAGTTAAAAAAACAATCCACTGGACTCTGTTTCCAAGTTTGAAGACGTTTTGCTTCCCATCCACGGGGTTCCCGCAGGTCCTTAAAAAGTCTTAAAAGGCATTGAATTCTTCAAAATAAAACTAAGGCCTTAATTGGAATTAAAATGTCTTAAATCAGTCTTTCGTAGGTCTTAATTTTTAAAACATCGTAAATAGGATTATTTTTATCACTATTTATTTTTGTAATCTAAATAAAATGTTAAAATTTACCTTTTTTTTTTCTTTTTATAAAAAAAAAACGGCTCGCCATTATTGCTTTCGTCTCGATAGTGGAACCAATAAAAGCGTTGTTGCAGCCGGGACATTTGGGAGATGTGCCATTTACTTTTTGTCTGGAAAATATGAGCAAGTGTAAATGTAACCAAAATTGTTTTCTCCATGGCTGAAACCAGGGAACATACATGAGGCACAGTGGATTTAGTGCAAGAAGTCATTCAAGCTCAGAACGATGGGAATTAAGGCAGTGGAGTCGCACATGCGAAGCACTAAACACAAAACGTCAAAATGGAGTTACTGAGAAACAGCCGGTATTTCTCAGTTTAGTTCCACCCTTGTCTCTGCAACGCCTCCACTTATCACCAAATCAAACATACTAAGAAAACCATACAATGAAAAATAGCTGCAAAAAAGACTTAGCACTGGTTATGTTGTGGCTTTAAAACTGATTTGTTTTGTTCCCTGCTAAAACAAAGTTTGTGAATTCAGTTAAATAATTGTTAAAATATATCTGTCATTTGTGTGTTTTTAGCTTTCTTCCTGTATGGGAAGCTTTTCAAAATTTGAAACATTAGTGTAGTGGTTTATGTTAAAATAAACCTTTGGGTTAAGTTGTTGCAAGCAGGTTTTTCTTGTGTTTCTTGTGAATTTGGTTTTAAATTTTTATTTCAAGTGGCATTAAAAAGTCTTAAAAAGTTTTGAATTCAACTGGCCTTATGCTGTAGGAACCCTGCATCCAGGAAACGTTTTCAATTCAAAATGTCAGAAATAGTGTTGAGTTCCAGGCTTTATACAGCAGCCCAACAAAGCCTTGTTTTTGGTTTAGGAAAAGCAAGGCAAATGTCTGATATTTTGAATTAAAACAGCTTCCTTGATGGGGAGCGAAGAGTCTTCATACTTGGAAACAAAGTCCAGTGGATTGTTTTTAACTTTTTTTGGAATGACTATGACCTGGATGACTGAGGAACTTCACCAGCATACATTGTGAGCTCTGAACTTTTAAACCCTGCGGTTTTCTCGTACAGTTCGATCTGTATCTGAGTACAATGACTGGAAATATTGTACAGTGTATGCCCGGCTTTAAGCTTCTAACATCGACATGGGAAAGATCAGCCTTCTATCAGTGCAGAACCAGCAGCTTCTGAAGGGAAAAAAGGCCAAAAAGCTAAAATTAAATGAAAAGATCAGATTGGATTCTTTAACAACTTTGAATCTATGGCTGAAACAATTAATCAGATTGATCTTAATTAATCAATTATTGACATAATTGTCAACTAATTCAGTAATTGATTCATTGTTAAAGGTATTGTGGAGAATTAAAAAAAAAAACCCGCCCTCTCCTCTATAAAAATAAATGCGCTTGCAAGAGCATGCACAAGCCCATTTCTCTTCGTGCACGCTCTGTTTAAAATGTGCTGTTCACATAGTTCACACAAACTCACTGTGTCCACACACAGCAGGGACTGTATAGTGAACTTTATAGTGAACTTGCTTAACTGACCGTTAGGACAGATGATCACTACTTTTTGCTCTGTTGGTCACATAACTCCTCCTCTTCATTGCTGTCGGGTAGCAGCAGCCTATGGCCACAGCGGGCTGCTGTGACAGAAAATCCCATAATGCTTTGCGAAGAGAGCTCTTGGTGCAAAGCATTCTGGGATATATATCTGCCTCTTCTGAGGCCTTTCTTTTCTTCTCATACTTGGTAGACACTTTTTCTCTTACGACCCTCGGCCATTTTCAAAGAAGGTGAGAAAGGTGAGCTTCAATGATTCTGAAACCGAAGCTCACTACAGATATAAACCTTCAAATGCGCACAAAAATACAGCTAATGGGGACGAGCACGTAGGACGGCCTTACGTAAACATATTACCAGAATGACTGACAATAAGAAGGACCTCTTATTTAGATGATCCACCCGGAAATAAACGGTTGTCCTTTAACTGGAGCATAGAGCCTCTTAAACAGGCCTCTAGCTGACAGAGCAACCGACATAAGATCAACAGATTAATCTATTTGCAAAATAATCGTTAGTTGCAGCCCTTCTTTAAAGTCATACAGTAAATAAATTGTACTTGAAGAGACGTAATCAAGTCCAAATAATAAAGTTCTGATGCTTTTTAGCTACTACTAGCCACAGCTGCTTTACTTATAGTCAGGATTTAGTTCTATAAAGTCTGAGGTTTCTAATGGGCTTTCATGGTGTTTCAGGGTTAATTTAGACAAGCCTTAATATTTTCCATTTTTTCTTTGTATAATCACCTATAAATCAGACATGATGACATTTAAAATAGTGGTTCCACCTGAAAAATGTTCCTCAAAGCCTTCCTGTCGTACAAATACAAACAACAGTATTTCCAATTTATAGTTTGGGAGCTGGACTTGTTTTGATTCAAATATGGAATATTAGTCAGAATTTGCTCCAAAGACACTCAGGACTTTAGGGGTTAATGGACGTGTCTCGTCTAGAAGCGTCTTCCTGTTCTGACCCGGTTCTGTTTCTGTCCCAGCTCCCCAGTCATCATCACCCTGGACAGCGACAGCAGCCATGACGGCGCCAGCAGCAGCCCCCTCAGCAGCCAGCAGACCATCGACTTCTCAGACATCCCCCCCCTCCCCCCGCTGCCCACGGCCGGCGGAGGCGGAGCCACGGACCCGGACGTCGGGGAGCTTCCTGTCGACATCCTGGATCGAGGGTCTGACGGGTCGGAGTCTGAGGCGGTGGGCCGGTCCGGAGCGGCCCGTCCGGTCAGCCTGGAGAACATGGAGGACAGCATCTCGCTGCTGGAGACGTCTGATGACCAAACAGCTGCTGAGCCAATCAGAGCGCCCGGTGCTGAGGGAGCCAATCAGGATCAGAGGGAGCCTGCTGCTGCTGCTGCTGAGCGGAACGGGCCGAAACCTCTGAGCAGAACCGACCCAGAGGAGTCTCCGTCTGACAGGAACCTGCTGGAAGCCATCCTCCACGACCTGAACCGGGTCACCTCACACACGGACCGGGACTCTGGTTCTGGCTGCCCTGCTGAGAAAATGAAGCGGACCCAACAGGAGAACATCCAGAACTCTGACTGCTGGCTGGAGGAAAGGACGGGTTCTGGTCCAACTCCAAACATCAGCCGTCAGCAGAACCAGGAGTCCAGCTCCCCGATCAGAACCTCCCCTACCATCAGAACCTCCCCTACCATCAGAACCTCCCCTACCATCAGAACCTCCCCTACCATCAGAACCTCCCCTACCATCAGAACCTCCTCAGCCCTGAAGGACAGCAGGGAGGCCCCTCCCCTCCTCAGACGGGCCAGCCCGGTCCGATCCAACCTCCGGAACACGCCTCCTCCTCTGAAGCACAAAGACGGTGGGAGTCCACAGCGCGGCGCCGCCTGTCCTCAGAACGCCGGGCCTCACTGTCCCTCTGGTTCTGACCCGACTATCGGGGTGTCCCCGGTTCTGATCCAGCACCCCATCCCCCCCATCACCACCCTGAGGAACCCCCTGACCAAGGCGATGAACTCCTCCTCAGGTTCTAATCCCTTCCCAGCTCCGGGTCTGGGTTCTGTGGCTCCAGCAGAACCAGGACCCAGCAGGGACCATCTGAAGCTGACTCTACCGGCTGACCTCCGCTCCCGGTTATCGGACCTCCACCCGCTCCACCGCAGCTCTACCTCTGGAGGCCCGGCGGGCCCGTTGGGTCTGGACGCTCCCGGCGCTGTCCATCTGTCCAGCTGGGGGGTTTACTCAGGGATGAACTCTAGTTATGCGTTCCCGAGCCGGGGGGGGTCAGAACCACCAGCAGGCGGCGCCTTTTCTGAGATGCAGAACTTTGGAGTGGACCTGCCGTCGCTCTCTGGCTCCGCCTCCAACCACATGGCCTTAGCCCCGCCCCTTTCCCATCACTCCTCTGGGTTCATCTTACCAAACTCTAACTCCAGCGCTCAGTCTCAGGCCCGTTCTGACCGGTTCCAGCGCCCCGAGTCCAACCCAGCCCCTCAGAACCACTGCTCCTTCCCCCAGCCTGAGGTCCATCCTCACTCTGACTCCTCCCACCTTAAAGCGGCAAACAGAACCTTTAACCAGACCGCAGACAATCCGCTGTCTGACCCGCAGTCATAACACCGCTCCTCACAGGTTCCCCCTCCCTAAAGGTTCCCCCTCCCTAAAGTTTCCCTTCCTTAAAGGTTCCCCTTCCCTAAAGGTTCCTCCTCCTTTAAGATTTCCTCCTTCCTAAAGGTTCCCTTCCTTAAAGGTTCCCCCTCCCTAAAGATTCCCTTCCTTAAAGGTTCCTCCTCCTTTAAGATTTCCTCCTTCCTAAAGGTTCCCTTCCTTAAAGGTTCCCCCTCCCTAAAGGTTCCCTTCCTTAAAGGTTCCCCTTCCCTAAAGGTTCCCCCTTCCTAAAGGTTCCCTTCCTCAAAGGTTCCCCTTCCCTAAAGGTTCCTCCTCCTTTAAGATTTCCCCCTCCCTAAAGGTTCCTCCTCCTTTAAGATTTCCCCCTCCCTAAAGGTTCCCTTCCTTAAAGGTTCCCTTCCTTAAAGGTTCCCCTTCCCTAAAGGTTCCTCCTCCTTTAAGATTTCCCCCTCCCTAAAGGTTCCCTTCCTTAAAGGTTCCCCCTCCCTAAAGGTTCCCTTCCTTAAAGGTTCCCCTTCCCTAAAGGTTCCTCCTCCGTTAAGATTTCCCCCTCCCTAAAGGTTCCCCCTCCTTAAAGGTTCCCCCTAAAAAATTCAGAGGAGATCTGATGAAAACCCAAAAGAATTTTATTGTTTCAGTTTTTTTGTCCATACGTTGTTTCTAAATGTTTGACTTGTCTTTTATTTCATAACCAACATCAAAACATATTTATACATTTTTAATAATGTTTTTTTTTATCTTAAATGAAATGAAATGTTTGTGGAAAGACAGAGCTTCTCAAAATGAAGACCTTAAATGTCGGGGTATTAATGGAATATTGTTATTTTCAAAGCAAGGGTTGGTTTGGATCGGCCATCTGTCTCTCCAGATGTTTTCAGCTCTGTAGAAATGTGGAGCATAGACTCTGAATGAACTCTAATGGTTCGTCACACCAGAGGCGGTGGATTCACATAGAGCTCTATAGAAACCGCACAGGAAACGGGTCAGAGACGAACAACCTGCAGGACTCACCGACATCCTGGCGTTCAGCGCCTGCAGTATGAACGCACCATAAAGCCTTCTTCCTACTGTGACGGCTTAGAGGCCAACGTCTGACCAGAGCCATCGCTCAGAACAAACCCATGAAATGATGCCAGGTTCTGGAAGGGTTCTGAATAAATGTTTGATCAGAAAACTGTCTGGTTTTGTCATTTTTGTCACTGAAACAGCTCATAGCTGCCATTGGAAAACAATAAATACACATAAAAACAAATACAAGCTGAAAACGCACACAGGCTACATACAGACTTGTTAGCATAACATACAATACTGAAATAGGCAGAACACAAAGTTATTGCAAACTTCCCTTACAGATCTGTTTAAAATGTTGATTTAAATGTTGTTGGGGTGGTTCTATAGGAGCATTTAAAGAGGTTCAGTTTGGTTTTATTGAATTCTGAATACGGTTGTCACGATACTAAACTTTTTAACTCTATACCAATACTAAGGAAAATATTCGATACCACAATAAAAAAAACAAAGACTCAAATTCAACAGAAATATTTTCATTAATAAATAAAATACAATAAATAAATACAATAAGAATAATATTTTGAGGTTGTATGGTGTGCACAATATTAAGCAAGCTTGATAAAAAACTTATAAAATTAAAATGAAGTGTTCCTTCCTTGGCTATGCTTTGCACACATAACAATGACACTAGCCAAACTGGCTAGGAAACAAAAATAATTCTCAGCAGCTGCACCTCTTAAAAAAAAAAAAAAAGTCTGAAACTGAAAAGTGTGTAGAATTATTCAATCACAGTGTTCAGAGAGTGCATTTTCCACTATTCTGCACTTTAGATGAATGACTGTTTAGATGCCACTGGTGGTAGCACTATTGATACTTTTAAAAACGAGTATTGTATCCGGATACAACGTTTCAGTATCGATACTTTTGACAACCATAATTCTGAACCTTCTGCCAAAAGGAAATGGCTTGTATTCCTTATAAAGGATGTGGGACGGGTCCAGCAGACTGCTTATAGATGGACTGAAGGGAGGGCTTCATTCCTCCCCATCACCTTCATAGCAGTCTGTACCAGGAGCTGCAACTTTGATTTGGACTGTGGAGAGAGACACTAAACTGACACTAAACACCCTCACTATGCATAAAAAATACATCCTTTGCTGTAAACATCAAAATGTATTCAACATGATCTTCCCATCTTAAAAGGTTATCCAGGTGGATACCCAGATACCTATAAGAGGTGATCTGTTTGATCTCCTCCCTCTGATTGGACAATGGGGTATGAACCCTGATGACCCCAAACACCATCTCCTCAGAATGTCACACCACTAAGCAAATGTTGGTAACCTCAGGGAGGTGCATCGACGGTCTGAGTTCTGGTGAAGCAGGCTGAGAATGGCACTGTCGTTAGAAAAAAAGAAAAAAACTGGTTGCCCGGGAGACTATTCGTGGTGTCATTCATGTAAGGTGTGAACGGGACAGGCATCCTGAGGTACGCCTGTACTGATGCATCTGTATTCTGAAACTGAGTCATTAATCCTGATAATTTGTTTTAAAAAAAAGAATAAAATGACTTAATAATTAAAGGATTAATATTCATCTGGGTCATTTTCTGTAAGAGCAGATGAGGCTGTAATGCGTTAAAAGCAGAACTATGATGCTGAAGAGCCAGGTGGGTGATGCTATTAACTGCATCGTCTGTATTCTTTCCCTGCCTATAAGCAAACTGAAGTGGGTCTATACTTTCAAAGCATTTCATAACAACAGAAGTTAGAGCCAGTAGTCTTTAATCGTTGTTTTCTAAAGGACAGGGTTTCTTTGGAATGGGTATGATGGTCGATTTTTTCCAGAGGGCAGGAACCAGATGGGAATCTGCTGACCTCTGAAACACAGAGCACCATGCTGGGGTCAGCTCTGCAGCAAAGGTCTTTAGGGAAAAGGATGCTATCCAGGCCTGCAGATTTCCTTTTCTCGCATCTAAGTGCATTGTAAAACGGCTCCGCTCTGATCGGCATACAGTGGGAACATCAGACCCCGGTCGACCCGTTGATTTACGTAACGCCATTCAGTCTAATTTACGGACATAAACACGCTGCGGCAACTCTGCTTACATTCCATAAACATGGGGCAGCACTGGTGAGAGGGATACGGATGGACGAAAAACAAAAAAAAACAATACAGCTCACTTAGTACGTCTAGGCTTCCTTCCATGCTGCTCTCCATTGTTTACATTCCTGATTTCTGTCACTCTGGTGAAATCATCAAGCGTGATGCCCAATGCCAGCGCCATATTGTTTTCATAAAAACAGGCGTTTCTCCTTCGATCTATCCATATTAGCCTTACCTGCGATGACCTCTGACCTGTCAGCTTAGCATCAATTTCCATTCCTCACCTCATCGAATGCTCTAACATGGACTGGATCAGCTGCTTCTCTGGAGTGTTGCTTGGATCTTTCTATCACTCCAAATCAGGCATCCTCAAAGTCGGTCCTCGAGGGCCGCTGTCCTGCAGGTTTTCAAGGTTTCCCTGCTTTAGCACAGCTGATTATGATGATTGCAGTTGAGCAAAAGCCTGTTAATCAGCTTTCAATTAAAATCAGCTTTGCTGGAGCAAGGAAACCTCTAAAACCTGCAGGACAGCGGCCCTCGAGGACCGACTGTGGGGATGCCTGCGCCAAATCCTCCAGTTTCTGCTTTTATAGACAATAAACAGTTAATAAACAGACTTCCTGATCATCCTCTAAGTGTTCTAACACCTCTCTGCACATGATTAACATTTTTCTTTAATCACCAGTGAATCAAGAGGTTTATGAAACATTTTATTGAGGCTTTAAACAACACATTCATGTGAAACAATCTAAGCTGCTCAGGGAAGTTTCTGCGTTTTACCAGCAGGTGGAGCATGGAGAACGCCTCTGTGTTCTTCCTCCTGTGTTTACCTCCTCCTCCTCTTCCTCTGGGAAGCAGGAGGAAACTAAGAGGCCTAATGAGCCTCGGGGGATCGGTGGAGACGGAGTCTCTGCTGCAGTAATTAGGCCCATCAGGGGGCCATTAACTGGCTGTTAAACACACAGCCAGGTGGATCAGAACCAAGGCCCGGTTCAGCAGTCAGTGACAGTGGGATGCAGATGGGATCCATTCCAGAAATCTGGGGAACTGGTTTCTCTTATTTAGCAGAACTATATAACTCATGGAAGGAAGGTTTTCTCTCTCTGGTAGTTTTATGTTTTACAGACAGAAATGAAGGAATCAGCTCTCTGACCTCATCTGTTGCTTCGTAACGTCTGTCAGCTGGTATGGAGAGGTGGGCTACAGTTCTGTGGTTTAATCCATCCAGAACCACAGCGGATGGAGCGGCCTCTGCCTCATCCACAGCTGAGACAGCAGGAACAACCAGACAAGGTCCTGCACCAGTAATGGACCCTGATCCAAAGTTAACTGCATCGTTGAAATCCCAAACATTTCTTGGATGGAGGAATCAGGAGAACATGGGTCCTTCATCAGATGAGCTCTAGAGTCTGATGCTCTTCATCGTTCAGTCTTTTAAGGTTCTGATGGTCAGTTTTCCTTCTTTATTCAGCTGCTCATTCTCTCTCAGTCCACTTCTTGGTTTCCTTCTTCTCTGTTTAGTGGAATCGGTCAAGTATTAGATTCAGTTTGTTTCTATAGCACCAACTCACAACACATGTCATCTCAAGGCACTTTACAGAGCCAATTCAATCAGATTGGTTCAAAGTTTTCTATCTAAGGAGGTCTAATCTATGATCAAAGGTGTTGATAGCAGCAGCACAGCAGATATTACTCTCTAGGATGGAGTCACAGCCAAACAGGAACAGACCAGATGAAGCTACTATGGTGAGAAACAGCAGAGAGAGCATAAAGTTAGAAGTTAAACTAACAACTAAAGCAGATTGGGATAATAGAGATACAACGAAGAAAATGATGAAAAAGGGGTCCCTATGTCCTCCAGCAGTCTAAGCCTATAGCAGCATAACTATAGAGATAGCTCAGGATAACCTGAGCCACTCTAACTATAAGCTTTATCAAAAAGGAAAGTTATAAGCCTACACAGCAAACTGAAAAATGTTAAATAGTATGGTGTTAGTAGACGTTGTTCAAAGACAGTGTTAATTTAGCTCTTAATAGAGTTATATTATACAAATATAACTCTGAGGTGTCACATGTTAGTAGTTAAAATGGACTGTTAAAAAATACATAATAAATCTGGAGGTGTTAAAATGGAAAAAATAACTCTTTGTCTATCAACTCTGAACTCCTATAGTGGATTTGACACCCAAAGTTTACATTCACAGACTCCAATGCTACAGGTACCGAACGAAGCTGAGGAAAACTTTACTCTCCATTTTGCTGCCATACAGACCTTTTTACCCAGCCTGGTAAATCATTTCTCTCAGATGGTTTAAATTTCTTATTTGCTTTCTAACTCTGTCATTTTTTTGAGTCACAAAAAAAAAAAAATCGCCCCCTTTAACTAAAGGTTTTATTTAACAGCTAAACCATGGCTTTTAAGGAAAAGCCCAGTGTTGTATAAAGTACTGAAATCTTGGAGTCAAGTAAAAGTATAAGTACCTCTCCAAAATATGACTTTGGTAAAAGTCCAAGTCACTGACTGAAATGTTATTTGAGTAAAAATCTTAAAGTATTTGAAATGGGTTGTACTTAAGTATAAGAACTACTGTAAAAATAGATGTACTCAAGTAATGTAGTGAAAAGTAAAAAGTAGGTGCAGTTTGAATGACATTTTTTTTACATTTTGGTAAACTTTGGAGGTTAAATCCACTTAAAATAATCTAAACAACCAAGTGTAGGATAAATTTAGACTGGCTTTGCGAAACAGGCGTATCCTATTGGTGTTGATGAACAAGCCCAGGCAAGACCCGACTTTGTAGTCAGTAGGTGGAGTCAAAACAAAACACAGGTAAGTGACCGCGATCATCTGACAGAAGATTATCTGAGTTGGTCTCTTAACTGGTTTAACAGTCCAGACCAAGAATGTCCCCAAGTGCTGCAGTCCCAGAGGTTATGCTGGAAGCTGATCCTGGTCAAGGATCCAGAACAGACAGGAACAGAAACAGGTGGCAGGATCCAGACTTCCAGGCATCCACAGGCTCCCAGGAGGGTTCAGAGTCTGACTGGGACCAGAAGCATGACCAGGTGGTCACGCACAGGAGCAGACAGGATCAGGTGCAGACAGGCAGGCTCAGTGGAAGAGGGTAGCCAAGACAGGACGTGGAACCAAAACTTGATGCAGGACTTTAAACTGGTCTTCTCCCTGGAGCCAGGCTTACTGGATAAAAACTGAACCTCCCCACATAATGAGCCAAAAACCCAGAGGACTCCGCAGGGGAGTGAAAGTTCTCAAAAAAATGTATACTCTTAGAAAGTATAAAGTACTCCAAAATATACTTAAGTACAGTAGTGAAGTATTTTTACTTCGTTACTATACAACACTGGAAAAGCATACATGTACTTCAGGAGGTTTTAGGATTAAAAACCTGATGTCTGACATGTTTGAAGTTTTTCTACTTTAATTTACTGCACCCTAATAAAACTTACTGCAATCAATTGGTTGCAGTGGCCATATTAGTCAATTATTAAGTGTTTGATTCAAGGTTGGTCTGGCCTCATTAAGATCAAGCACCATAGCAGAAAGGTCAGAGAGGATTAAAGCAGGGTCATGTTCTAAACCAATATCCTAAAATTTAAACATCTAGTTCTGTTGATCAGATGATGTAGTTCGGGATAGACCGACTGTAAAAGATGTGGTAGTCCGCCTAAACTAGCAGCCAAGAAGTGTGACTGTGGAGACAACAGCACACAGCTCAGGAAGGAAATTTATCATACACCAAAAACTATGTAATGGGAAAAAATGTTCACGCTCTGTTCCTGTTTGGACTCTGCTTAATAACTGATTGTGAGCTTGTTTTATTTGTTGCACAGAAGTATTTGCTCAAGCAGAACACCTGCTAGATGTGAGTCTTATCTCTGAGCTGTTTTACAGTGTTAGATGTTTTGGTAAGAAGCCAGACTCCTTTAGACTCAAAGTTCATTCAGCATCTTACTGTTTTCTTCAACTTTTTTTCTTCCAGCTTTTATTGTCATTACACAGCAGTCTTGGGTTAAGGGTCTTTCTCAGGGACCCAGAATGGCAGTTGGTGGGAGTTTGGCTTGAAATCAGAATTCTTATAACACTCGCCAAATGGTTGTTCGTGAAAAAGTAGCAGGAGCAGAATCAAACCCATCGTTAAAGATGTCTTAAACATCACTAGCTGTGTTGGAAAGCTTGCTCTGCACATGAAAACGTGGCCTGTGTGAAACACGGAGGCGGTAGCATCACGCTGTGATGCTGATCTTCTTCAGCAAGGTCAGAAAAACTGCTCAGTTTATGGGAAGCTGGATGGAAACAAATCCATGATGCAGGGATGGAGGTTTACCTTCCAGCAGGAAAACCGCCCTATAAACATAGAGAAGTGGGTGGCCCAGTGGTTAGGGCTCACAGAGGTTCTGAGTTCAAGCCTCACTCCCACTGACTGCCACACAGGGTCCCTGAGCAAGACCCTTAACCCCACACTGCTCCCCGGGCGCCGCACAATGGCAGCCCAGTGCTCCCCAAGGGGATGGGTTAAATGCAGAGAGTGAATTTCGTTGACAATAAAAAGCTGGAACAAAACAAAAACTAAAAAACTAAAAATAACTAGAAATGTCTTCTGTCAAAATGTCTTCTGGAGCGTTACATCTGGTGCAGACATGATGACACTATCTGGTAGAACCTCTGAGGTAGAAACAGCGTGTTTTTGGCTGTTATGTAGAAACCCTGAGGTATAAAACCATAGAGGTAGAACCTCTAGATGTCAATCATTGAGACAGACTCCTCAAGGAGCTGAGCTTTTTTCAAACATGCTCCATAATTATCTGATGTTTAGAAGAAAACATTTTTTCTCCATAGCTTCGCTTCGCTGTGTAATCCTGACAGATTAAATCCTGGTAATCTACGGCATCCTGTAACTCTTCAAAATGACGGAAAGTGTTAATATTTGTTTATAATCCAGTGGTTTGTGGTTCTGTTCGGATCCAGGATGATCCACCATCCTCTAATCTAAAAACCCAACCCTTACGTCAGCCAGGATGGTTCTAGGAGGACAGCCCCCGCCCCTCTCCTCCTCAGGCCACGCCCACATTCTAGAACACTGGTGGTGGGCCCATTGTTAGCGCAGTTGCCTGGCAACACGGCGCACCGTCGTCAGGGACAACCAGGCTCTGTCTTTCTTTCTTTCTCTGTCAGATAGCAACACCATTACAGAGATGACAAGCCCACGCTCACACACACACACACCAAGCTTCCATCTTGTGGCAGGAAAATTTCACACAAACAGGAAAACATATTGTTCATTTTCATGCCTGCTGCCTCCTCCTGCTCACACACATCATTACTCACTGCGACGCATGATGCAATCATCAGACATCCCTTCACCCCGTGTGTGTGTGTTAAATGCTTTATTATAATTCAGCACATGAAGAGGTCACAGAGACGGATTACATGAGGAGAGGACGGAGAAAGGCTCTCTCCTCCTTCCTCCTCCAGCCTGGGAGGAAGAGGATGTTTGGGTTCAGCTCCCACAAAGAGCCGAGGAGCGTTTTCCCCATGAAAGATAAACAAATATCTATAAACATTTCCAGCACATCGTCAGGTGCAGAAACTCCAGCAGAGCTGCGGGAAGAGAAGATGGGATTGAGAAACGTTCTGCAGAGAATTGAGCTTCACTGGCGAAGACGTTATTGTGCGTAATCTGAGATGATTCAACAAAGAGGCCACATGAGCCTTTGTTCGTGCCGTTTTACCTCCATCTTACTCTAAACATCTGCGTGATTTGGAAACCCTGAGATAGAGCCTAATGTTGGGAGTTATTAGAGCTTTATTAGCTTCGTCTTGTTGCAGTGAAATTTAGTGGTATGTTTTGTTTTGTGAAAAACATCAAATTAAGCAAACGTCAGGGAAGTTCACACAAATGAATAAAATATAGTGGAAAAAAGCAGATCCCAATGGGAATTACAATAAGCTAGAATGAGATGATCCTACTGGAGGAGATACACCAGGCATCCCCAAAGTCGGTCCTCGAGGGCCGCTGTCACGCAGGTTTTAGAGGTTTCCTTCCTCCAGCACAGCTGGTTTTAACTGAAAGCTGATTAACAGGCTATTGCTAAACTGCAATCATCATAATAATCAGCTGTGCTAAGGCAGGGAAACCTCAAAAACCTGAGGGAAGCTGGTTAGAGTGGGAAAATCAGGCATTTTTAAAAAGGTTGAGTTCCTAAACGGAAATAATGCGACCCAGACTGCATTACAAATGGATTTCCTTTTTCTTTTTAAACCAACAGGTGTGCAGGAGGAGGCTTTAGTGCCATGTTTACTCAAAAATATGTCCAGGTTGGGTTGCTCAGTGCTGCAGTGGGTAGCAAGAAGGCTTTAGGTTAGATTCTCGGCCCAGGGTCTTTCTGCATGGAGTTTCCATGTCCTCCCTGAGCATGCGTGGGTTCTCTCCGGGTACTCCGGCTTGCCCCTCAGTCCAAAACATGACTGTTAGGTAAATTGGCTAATCTAGATTCTAAATTGTGTGCGTGAATGGTTGGTTGTCTCTGTGTTGCCCTGGCGACCTGTCCAGGGTGTACCCCGTCTCTCACCCATAGACTGCCGGAGATATGCACCAGCACCCCTCGTGATCGTAGATGGTCGTGATGGAAAATGGATGGATATTCAGGTTTGCAAAAATACATTTTATAGTTTTGCTTTTGGGTCCATATTCAATACCAGACCCTTAGCTGAATGTTTCCTAAAAAAAATTGGAGAACCGATTTGATTATTCCACCAAACGCTTAACTTTTCAAGATAAAATTTTAATGAGAATGTCTTAGTGTGTACAAGGTATCACTGAGCATGTCCTCAGCTGACAAACAGGAAATGACACAGTTGCAGTGTGGAATGTTCTGATCTCTTCCAGCTCGGTTCCGTTGGGTCTCGGAGTTCTGCTCAGGGGATCCAACGGATCCCTGAGAAATTCCCGCGCTGCGCTGGAAGTACAGCTCTTTGTTTCTTTTACCACTTGGTTCACTGTGCTCTGATACAGGAATATGGGGACTGGTTCTGAACTCTCTCTGAGATCCAGGGTTTAACTGATGGTTTGATACCAAAAAAAAATCATTTTCTCATTTTGGGGTTAACCAGAGATGGTAAGACTCGGAAAGCTTCAACTAAATTACCAAGAATCCAGTAAAACTGTTCTTCCCACTTCACTTTTGGCTTTATAAAACCTCATAAACCTCCCGTCAAAATCCAGCAAACCCAATGAACTCCTAAAACTCTTTCATTTGCCAGATTAATGACCGGCTTCACTTGAACTCAATGAACTCTGGAGCCCCAAGAGAGTTAAGAAGCAGCTCTTATTGTACCAGCAGAAACACCATCCGGTAAGAGTCAATCAAGGTGCCTGTAAAGTTCTGGAGGAGGTAGACAGAAGAGACAGATAACAGTGATGTGGTTGCTGTAGTCCTACTGTAGGGAACTTGTCCATATTAACAGTCTTGGATCACTTCCTACTGAGGTCAGTTTGTGAATCCTCTTGGAGGTTAGCTTGTCCGCCAGTTTTGGTCAAACTGAAGAAGTCTCTGTGGCTGAGTCCTGAATCATCCTGGGTTTTGCTACAATGGGATTAGTGGTTTTGCTGGGAAGATGAGGAGGAAGAGGAGGAAGGCAGTTGTCTGATGAATGGAACAAAATATGTTTAGAAAGTTCTTTCTTTATTAACCTGAAGTAGAGTTTTGTTGGCCACTACCCAGTTCGACCAGTCAAAGCCTTAAGCCATGTTCACGCAAACCGCGGACAAGGCGCAGGAAGCAATATGGATGTTATCTTTATGTAAAGCTGTAATCAGGAGCAAATTAATTCATGTTGCATTAACCAATTACTTGCTTAAATGGTTTTGAGATGTGGGTGAAGGAGTGCAGTGAAGATGATGGGATTTCTTTATATCTTTGTGAATTGATGGTGGGACAGGTGAAATGCAGACCTACCAACAGCAGGTGAACAACGTAAAGAAATGGCATTTTTTTTCTACGTTGGGTATGAAGACGGCTTTAGACAGCTACAGCTTTAAATATAAACCAGAATGATTTGCTCGAACAGGATGAAGACCTTAGAAAACCTTTATCCTCCCTTTGACACAACGAGCGGAACAACATTTTAAAGTCTACCCTACTTCCTTCGGAAGCCTGTAGCTTCCTATACTTGTCAGTTCATCTGTAGGAATATACTCTCTACTTTACCTAAAGCATTTGTTCCCCTGAGTGTTTTTTTTTGTTCTTAGTTATGATCCAAAACCTTAAACAAAAACTACCGTAATACTTTGAAATCCTTCAGCAGTAAGCAATGCTGTGGCACATTAAGGATTGGCGCTTTACCCGCCCTGAACTTAAGACTTCAGGGCTAACAAGATAATACTGACCAGGTTAATGGGTTTACAAGCTTAAAGGTTCACTCAGGGAACCCTGTAATCTGGATCCAAATGCGACCTGCGTTTGCTCTGATGTTCTGTCCCATCATGAACGACAGCTATTCATTGTGAAAACTGGACTTGAGCAGAAATTCATGGACTTCCAGAGGGTTACTCTACCCCGGGAGTTATTTTAGGGGCTGATTCTGCCTTTAGGTGAATGGATGGTTGTAGGTAAAGTTGAACTGACCCGTATTAACACATCTGGCTAAGATTACAAAGATGGATCAAACCAATGTGGCAAATCAGACATCAAGATATAAAAGAAGGTACAAAGACATCTCTCTGGTTTTGACCCAAATCTTGGATCGCACAAAATCAGGAAAAGTTCATTCAACCGCAGAGATAAAGTAACAGTACAGAACATTTATCAGTTGAATACAAGAACCGTTGCAGATGTGTCAGATGACTTAATGGTTTGAATTAACCTGCTTTAGTTGAGCTACTTGAGATGCTAACTTATTTACCAATGGAGGGTGAGTTTAAGGGATCCAACTGCCTCTCCCTCCTCCCCCTCCTCTGCCTCCATCCAGTCGAAACAGGATTTCTGGGCAATCCCGCACACGACAAAGTTCGTGCTGCGGTTCAGTCCGAGACGACGCAGTCCTTCCTCTGAATTTCATTCAGTCCAGGTCTGTCTGCGTTGGTAAATCCACTGGTGAAGGAAAGGCTAGAAAAACCAGCGGAACGCCTCGCCGGCTGGGACGGAGGGCGGCCGCTGAGGAGAAAACAAAGAAGAAGAGTTGATATTTGCACAAACTTTTGCAAGCATCTGACACACTTTAGTTCAGACCATAGTCGATTCCCTTCAAATGACAGACAGTTTTTTTTATTTTTGTAGATTTGCAAGGATGCAAAAACTTGTTCAAGGTTCAACTTTTAACTTTTAACCTGTTTGCCTTTCAGCGTTTTTCTAATAAGTCAAGACCTTCTCTGTGTTTGGCCTTTGGGAAAGGTTCTGACCCAGCTTTAAAGTTTGAGGACTTTTGGACACCTCCTTTTTTATCTTATCCTTTAGCAAACCCAAAGGAATTTGTGGACTCTACAGGACAAAACTCTGAAGAAGTTCTGTCAAAGCTTTAATGTTCAGCACACAAAGTCAAGTTTAGGACCAAGGGAACGTCTGTCAGGTCGACTTCAAAGAAGCGGGAAAAGGATGAGGCAAGAGTGTGAAACCACCTGCCAACGCACACATTCAGGACACGCATCCACATGCTAAAACACACATGCATGGTGCTGTCAGTTGCCGTGAGCCTCCACAGGTCCAATTAGTGTGTAATTGAGGAAGATTATGGCTGCTAATTCACTGTCTCCCTAACACACACACTCCTTGTTTTAGTGTGCAGAAGAGGGAATAATTAGAGCTGGTACGTAGACATTCCCACAGGAAGTGTGTGTGTGTGTGTGTGAGAAAGATATATGGAGTCATCAGTGAGGTCGAAAACTGGTGTCAATGAATTATTGATCGCCGCTACTTCTTACGGCAAAGACGAGCGCTGGCACACACGCCCTGAGGAGGAGGCAGATAACATAAATATTCTCCGTTTCCCGCTCTCTGCAGGCTCTCTTTATCTCTGTGAATCAGTGTAGAGCTGGTGTGTGTGTGTGTCTGAGTGAGTGTGTTGGGCTCAGTGTGTGTGCATTGGCAGCCTGCCAGACCTCAGCATGCTCCGAGCTCTCGCTTTTCACCACCCACCATCTGCACAGCACTCACACACACTCACTCAGCGGGGTGAGCGATGCCTTCCAGCCTCACTGGCAGTCATCTGGGTTAAGTGAGCCAGGACACACACACGCACATCCCAGAGAACCAAACACACACACAGAAACAGGAAGAGAGGCAAAACCGGCTAAATATTCAGCCCTGTCACTGTACGTGTACAAAGACGAGTCATGTTTTGAAAAGTATTGATACCCGTTGAGCTTTTCCTTGCTTTGTCTCATTAAAAACTCAAACTTGAGAGGGTTTTATTGTGTTTTTATGAAAAGGACAGCACATGGCATTGAAAAGTTTTGAAGTGGAAACAGAGTGATCAGAGATCTGGAAAGTCTAGCTCTCTGGGTATTTCTCTCTCCATGTAGTGGGACCATCTTTCTCTGCACATGAAACTGCAGGCGGTTTGGGCAAAATCATCTTTGGGAAAGTCCTGGATTTAGCTGCATCAGCTTCTGCCTTCATGAAGGAAAAAGAAAGCAACCTGACAGAGTAATGCTGCCACCACCGTGTTTCATTGTGAAGACTGCATGTGAAGATGCGTACACACAAAGGGTGACAAGCTTGTAAGAGTAAAGGGCTGGTTATCCTCCCGCAGCAGTATTTTGCCCAATATTGAAGCGTGGTCTGCGCTATGGTGTTCCGTGCAACAACACCAGATGGACAATCAGGTACTAGCTGTGGGTCTAGATACGCCCGAAGTGGTGAGGGAAATTTTGTGCGACAACAGAGGGATATGAGGGCAAAAGAGAAAGGATATCCAGGTGGAAAAAGGGTCCCAGCGTTCTCGTGCACCTCGCTCTTCTGGCTGGTCCATCTTCACGAGTTGTTTTCCATATTCGCGGTCATACAAACAAAACAAGCCGGTAAGGTACCAAACAGGAACTATGCATAGAGTAGAGCGGATGTAGAATTGACCAATTAGAGGCCTCCTATCTGCGGCACTGTCTGCTGTCACCTACAATTTGGGACCGTGGGGTTAAGGGTCTTGCTCAGGGACCCAGAGTGGCAGTCTGTGGTAGTCGGCCTTGAACTCAGAACCTCAGGATTCCAAGCTCTATGCCCTAACCACTAGGCCACCATTCTCCCTCTAGGTTTTCAGTCTAGGTTGACCTCCATGTTGAGGTTGACCTACAGTTTTGGTCCATCTTCTCTCCATGTTTAAATGATGGATCGAACAGAGCCCTGGGAGATGTTTAAAGCTTTGGATTCAGCTTTGGAACCCAACTCTCCTTTAGACTTCACATCTTCCGCATTGACCCAACTGTTGGGTTCCTTAGTTGTGTTTTATCAAAAGTTTCCTTCCTCTTCACATAATACCCATCTTTGAGTAATGGCAAATTCACACTGGAGTCAAATGACACAACCAGATCAAGTGATTTACATTGTATTCTGATGTAGAGTCGCATTCAGAAGCAAAGCCATGCAAAGAAAACATTTTAACGATGCAAATGGCAAGATTAGGGCAAACATAGCAAAGTGTATTACTCCAATGCCGGTTACAGCCCTCCACCTCTGCCTGGCCTCTTGCACTAGACTCTCACTGTTCTCAGTGAGCTCCAAACCGTTTTTTTGCCTTACTTCTTTGCACAGGTGTTCTGCCACGAAAATTGGATAAAAGTTTTGGGTCTTGGTGAGAGAGAGGTAATGCAAGAAGTTACTCTGGTCTAGCCGTAGATTGTTGGAGAAATGTCAGGCAAGCAACAACATTAAAATTATGTGAAACTTTTGTTCCGTTCCGAGTTTGGTATGAAAGCACCACAGGTTTGTCATATTTCATCCCAATAGAACCCACTGAAGACTAATGAGACAAAACAGGAGTCAGTTTGAGTCCTGAAAAGACTTTGGTACTGCATGGTAAGTGTTTTTCTGTGTGTGTACCAGCAGGCTCACCTCTAGGACCCCACCTCCTCCTCCCGGCTTCTTCTTTAGCTCCTCGCACTTTCTGAACTTGCAGATCTGGTGCCCCGTCTTCCTGTTGCGACAGGACGAGCAGACGCCGCAGTTGATCAGCCGTCTGCACGGCCCGCAGACGCCGCAGCGCTTCCGCTTCCTCTTGGCCACAGTCCCTGATGACGATGAAGATGACGAAGAGAGGGAGACACCCCCTGCTGTGACCCCTGACGATGAGGGGGAGGAAGAGGAGGGGCAGGGGGAGGAGTTGGTATGCTGTTGGCAGTCTGTTAGCGCTCTCTGGCCGCTCGTCATCTGGAAAGCGCTGCTGGCGTCTGAAATCCCTCCACCTGCGGATCCCATTGCCATGACAATGACCCCAGGGGGTAAACCAAGCCCCCCCAGAAAGCCACCACTCATAACTCCTCCCCCATTGCAGTTGCTGCCCTCTGATAGGCCCATCATGTCCGGGTGGGCGTGCCCCTGCTTGTTCATGACACCACACTCTGCTCCACCACTGTAACCGGAGAGAAAGTTCCCATTGCTAGGCGGTATGGCGTGATGATGCGCTGTTCCTTGGCTAACAGGAAGTGATGCAGTGTGTCCATGTTTTTCAGCTCCGCCCCCTTCACTTCCACCACCACCACCCCCTCCCCCACCAGGACCCCCGCTGCTCTGGTGCATGCTGCTGCTGTGGGCATGCGAAGAGGTCATGTGACCGGGAGTCGCCGAGGGGTGGTGGTGAGGATGTGTTGGCGCCGTGGCCACAGGTTTGGGTCTGCCCCAGAACATGGCTGCTGGGTGGTTCATGTTCATGTTCATGTTGTCATGACATCCCCAGGGGGCCGTCGCCATGGCGCCCAGCCTGGCAGCGGTAGGGGGGAAGATGGGAGCAGCGGCCGCCAGACGGGCTGCCAGCTTGGCCGATTGGGGAAAGTTTGTTACGTTCATGTTCATGTTGACATTGGTCTTGTAGAAGGTGGCGATAGATGAGCGATACCGGTCCATCTCTGTGGTGTAGTCCAGCATTGGCGCCAGACCAGACACCTGCAACAAAGGTCATTTTTCGTTACACCATACGACTTTACAAACCAACCACTATCGCTTCAACACTGCGGTTCATTGGAAGGAATCAAAACGTGAAAAAACTGCCTCACCTGGCTTTGACCGCCATAACCATGGTGATTTGGGTGATGGTGAGAAGGGGCGGAGCTTCTTTGCAGCATTGAGGAGAGGTCACTCTCCACACAAACGCCGCTCGTCATTCCCGACATGACCGCACACACACACACATATATACACGTTTGTTCAGCTGGCGGTTAGCTCTGAAAGGTTAGCACGCTTTGATCTGTGAATAAAATAAAAAAAGTGTTTTTAGGAAATACATCAGAATTTGTTTTGTTATTTCTACCTACAACCCTGGTCTAATCTTTCAGCCCATCTAAGATTGTAAAAAACACATCTACACATCAGTTCTTTTAAATGATGCTAAGAGGTTCCTCAATCTGACGTGTGCAACTCCATCCTTTGTATTAGTAATTAGCAGAGATGAGCGAGGATGCAGCTTACTTAGGCTGTTACCTTTCTTCCACAGTACTCTAGGGCTGCTCTCACAAAGGAAGCGGAGGACTCTACGCATTGCTGTAAAATCATTATAGTGTAAATGTTGTTCAGCAGCAGAGAGGGGCTGCAGAGCGACGAGCTGAGCAATGCATTAGACAAAGAACAGCATGCAAGTTTAAATAATTCCTTCCTCTTCAAAAGTAAAAACAGTTTCGTCTCGGGTTCAGTTGTGAGGGATGTCATCTGGGTGTCTTAAATCAGAGACGATCTAAAACGTGCCCAGACACACAAAGACAGAAGAGAAAGAGAGTACTTGTTACAATAAAAAGATATTAATCAGGAAAGCTGTGATCAGGAAGGAATGTCTGCGCACAGACATATTAGTGTATGAGGTTTTGAATAGGAATTTATTGAATGTATAACATTTTCCTCATAGCTGAGGAATGGGCAATTTAACAACCTCAGATCCATGACTACAACGCATGCATTAATCTGAATCTGTTTGCACGTCTTAGCTTGAAGACAGAAACATGGGAGAAGAAATGTTGGAACCATTTGGTGCTGGCACAATGATGATGAGACCACCTAGTACACCTAGTGTTTAAGAAATAAGTTAAAATGGTTCTAGGTACCAGGTAACTTTATAAAATCAGTTCAAATGTGAATTGTACCTATAACTACTCTGAAGTACATTTTAAAAAGTGTCTTAAAGTGTTTTATTAAGCAAAGACATTGCAAAACGTACACACACAATCTTTTATTCCAGCCATTAACAACACACAAAAGGACAAGATGCAATGCAACAGTGCTTCCAACAGTACCAATCTGCAGCCTCTTGTCTTAATGCAACAAACAGTCCCTTCAAATGGTAGAAATACTTCCTTTTTAACCAGTCAAAATTGTAAAGTGGAAGAAGTGGAGAAGGTGCAACATCAGGGACATAATGTTTAGTTCCATTTGTAGTTTGAGTTTACGGTCTCTGAGTAATTGCATCAACAGTTTCAGGAAACAGGCTTAAATCGGGGGCAACTTTAGTTAGGGAACTCATTCCACAGAAATGACATGACCAAAAAAAAAAATCAGCTTCAAAACTACAGATTGCTTAAGTGTGAGCTGATGGAATTAGTAAAGGATCCTGAAAAAGTGTGAAAACATCCTCAGAAAACTTTAGAAAAAGTCTGGTTTCCTCTGATTTAAGTCTCTTTTGTTGTTGCCATTACCCAGATGACTGAGAATTTAAATAGGCGTGTATCACTGTTAAATGTAACATTTAACAATAGTTAAATGTTTTTGCCTTCAACTTTGAATTGTTTTTATCATGTCTTTGTTACTGCATTCAGCATTGTTCTTATGCCATTGTGGTGGATGTAATAAAGGCTGTAATGGTCATATGCTCTACAGACAATGAAGAATGTGAGAGTCCACAAGCAGTAAATTAAAGCCCTTTCCCCTCTGAGATTAGGTCATTCCAACTTCCCAATTCAGAGATAATGTGGACCCAACATACTAGGCCTTTCAAATTGGTTGGTTTACACAACACGGGTTGGATGGGCAGGTGTTTGTTTGTCAGCAGTGAGGTGCTGACGATAGCCTTGTTAGTTAGAAGAAAAAAGCAACAGGGAGGAAGAAGCTGTGGGTAGTCAAAACCTCGGGACCACAGAACAGTTTGAAAAGTTCGGGCTTGTCAAAAAGCTTAGCCTCCATCAAATCCAGAAACACGCAGTATTAGCTTTTCCTTCATTCAGTCTCCTTTTTTAGGCCTTTGACAGGATGGCCTGGTTTCTATTGTAAACGCATACATTTGTCCCTGTGCACCAAGGTCAAAGTTGACCTTTGTTGAACTTTGAATGTAGAAAGCTTGCAAAGTCACAAAGGGATGCTCTGTGCAGAGCAAAGAGCAAGCACAGCGACAATACACTTTTGACCAGTCTGAAAGACCCAGAAGCCTAGGAATCATTGTTACTTTCTTGCACACTTTTATCTGCTACTCATCCACTCTTTGCAAATGCAGCTTTAGCTATCGAGCTTGGAAAACATTGGACAAGCAGAACAGACATCTGATGGGATCTGTCCCATTATTTTGCTTGTTCAGTTGAGGTTTCTGAGCTAGCACCCACCCATATAAGGGCCAGCATCATGAAAAATATATGCTTTGTTGAGCTTTTACAGTAGTAGCCATTCAAAATTTCCCCATTTTATTTGATGGGCCCTTGGCTGGTTCTTGGCTGGTCCCAAACAATTCCTTTTTAAAAATCAATATTTGTACAAAAACATTCTTTCTGCCAGGATTTTTGAACATTAAGATCAAAACAGAAGCGTAATTTCCTGGTCATACCCTTTAATTCTTGGAATGAGCAGAACCAGAGTAAGAAAATATGCAAGAGGGGGTCACTCCAGTGGCTGGAAGTTGGAGGGGATTTCGCTGGGAGTTGGAGGGAAGTTGGCTGCTTTTGCCTGGCTGCTACTGTATCTATTTCTTAACGCTATTCTTTTGTCCAAACAAAGCACCAAGTATGGTATTTTACTTGGTTCATGTTTCTCCTATTAATGCTTGTGAAGTCTGCTCTTTCAGCATCAGCACTTCCCTGGCACTTCCCTGTTTGCCCAGTAACCAAAACACCAACTTTCTCTAATCAGCAAGCATTAATGCGAGGAAGAGTGTGCACACAATTGCTTAAAGTTGAGATGAAGTGGCTCTTTCGGGAGCTAATCTGCACAGTGACAACAATTGTTCTCTTTGAAGGGAATGTCTAAATCGCAAAGATGCCTTTTTGGCTGCAAGAGGTGACAGATTTTGTTCAGCCTTCCTAAAAAGAGCCTAATGGCCAAAAGAGGTGTGATACCATATTGGAGTAAGTCTAGGGTCGTTTTTCTCAATCGTGGTCCTCAGGTGCCCCTGCATGGAGTGTTTAAGGTGTCTACTTGGCTACACTGGATGGCTGCCGAGGAGGTCAAGCAAAGCATGTAATGAAGAGGTCCCTGTGGACCAGGCTTAAAAACTATTGCTTCAGAAAGAGGTCATAAAAATGAGCATCACCCACACCAACAGAGCCCCCATGTGGGCAAGTGTCTTTAGTTCTGGTTTGGAAAAAATAGAACCAGAAATCTGTTATTACTCCATGGTGTTAGAGGTGATATTTTGTGAATTATATACCTAGGGTTTACTTTCGAAGGCTTAATTATATGATATAGGACCCTTTTGGCACTATAAACAACGCCTGATGGGAGTATGATAGGAACACCATTTTGGTGCACCATTACGCATGGGGAGTGGCGGCCAAGTGGTTATGGTATAAAGCTTGGAATCCTGAGGTTCTGAGTTAGTGCCCCACTTCCACAGACTGCCACTCTGAGTGTCTGAGCAAGACCCTTAACCCACACTGCTCCCCGGGCGCCACACAATGGCAGCCCACTGCTCCCCAAGGTATTGAGTTGAATGCAGTTATAATTTAAAGTAGTTAGATGTTGGATTTATTAGGAATTACTCACAAACATCAGCAATAAGGTTCTTTCTGCCCCAAATATACCAAAGAAAGCAACTATTGCCTCGAATACCAAGTATTCAAGAACATCCTACCATCGTCATCTGTCCTCTGAATACTGAACCATGTTCCAATGACTGACATTGGACACTGTACAAGCTAACTGTCTCATGCCAGTGCCATTTGGTCCAAAGCATAGTTGGTTGCCTTCAAAGCTTTTCTACACCACCAGGATTGGACTCCTAGGAGTTTCTGTCCAATCCTGAACAGCAACAAACCTCCAGGGTATAACACCACGTTTAGTTTAAGGAATAATAATGAGAACCTGGCAGTACAGCTCTGTTTGAATGATATCCTCATTCATGTTTTACCAATCTTCAGGGAAAACTCCTGTACTCTATGTTTATCAGGACAGTTCCTGTCCATTTAGTATATATTCACTACCTTGGTAAGGTTTAGATTCTCCCGTGTCCTGACAGTTGACCTTATCATTAATCTACCAAAGAGAACATGTGGAATTAGCAAAGAAATCAACTCCAGCTCAAAGTCTACTGAATCTTGAAAAGTAATACCACACCGGTCAACTTTTCTAATTAAGCCTCAATGTTCTATCTCTTTTATTATAATCTTAATCTCTCCTTATATCCAGATTAAAATATTGCATAATCTTAATGAGATATGGAAAATCAGTCAGATAGAATCAAAGACTGTCTTTATTAGTTTGAAGAGACGCAGATTTCAGACAACCTATTTCATTCAAAATGAGGTAAGCATAAACTTTTCAAAATAAAAACTGTTAATAATTTGGTCAGATAAGGATACTTTAAAAAATGCTTTAGAGAAGCATTTGTTTCAGTCCATTTCCATTTAAGAAGTCGACTCTCTTACCTAGCTGTTTTTTTTTTTTTATTGTTTGGTAGTTTTTAAGTCAAATCTGTCCCCTAAAGTAATATTTTACTCCAGAAGATGCAGATTTAATCATAGTTGTGGTTCTAACTGTGAGCTTAATTACCTCAAAATCAACAAAACTATTTTATCAGATTGTTTAGTTTGAGTCTGAAAAGCATCAACATTCCAGTGAGAGACATCTCAGGAATTTTGGAAATGTGTGGTCCAGCCAGAGCGTTCCAAAAACTGCACTGCCATGCCTTGCTTTACTAATTAACTACACTAGAGGGGTTTATAAAATCAAGATCAACTTTTCTAGGTCTGGTTAGTCTGGAGTTGCCCAAATGAATCCCTTAACCATATTTTCTGTAACATGAGGATGTTTCCATTTTGATATCTTCTCGCTATTCATCCTGTTTTGTTGTTTGGACAGAAGTCGGATTCTTCTATTAAAGTCGTAGGAAAGTGAATGGTTGCCAATCGGAATTCTCCCAAGTGGTGCATGATTTTACAAGCATGAATAAAGTGAGTGTGATTGGTCGTTTATCAAGGGGGTGGGATTGTTGTGGCGGAAAGTTCACAAGCATGTTTGGTTGTGGCCGGTTTGTCGGAAACATCTAGCTAACCAGTTAGCAACTTAGTGCTAGTAGGTTCCCAATGGGAAATTCCATTGGGACCAAGTAGCACTAAATTGGTGACTTAGAAACGACGCTGTCAAGGAACGCTATGGACAGAGGAAACATGCAAGAGGAGGAGAGTTTAGTGTCGGAGATCGTGGATGAGTCTCCTCCGTCATCCATTTTTTATTTAGAGGAGGAAAGCGGGACGAAGTTGATGTGGAAGAGGACGCCAGGGCAGCAGAAGCTTGGTTTGGTGTAGAAGGCTTCCAGCCGTACATGTTTGAGCCCTTGCCTCGCAACGCTGCCAGTTCTGTTGGCTCTACGCCTGCTGAAGACACAGACGTCCATCCCCATGAACACTGGGATGGAACTCAATGGGAAAGGAAAGGATTCTTATTTCAACCGTTGCGTATATTAGCTGCGACATATGAATCAAGATGCTATGATTGCAAAAATTTGATTGACAGATGACCGTTGATATATGATTGGCCGAATTTAGGTGTTCAAGCTGACGTAAAACTAACTGGTCTGCAGAAGATAACGAAGAAAAAAAAAAACAAGGATTTCAACACAAGATTTTTTTTAAATAGAAATTTTCTAACTTTTTGGACAATATGATCTGATAAAGAGTACATTTATATACTTTAAGTGTTTAAAAAATGTTTGGATTTTGACGGTGGGGAAAAAACTCCAGAAACCACTTTGTGAAAGCGGGGTCCTCAAATTGGTTCCCAGCCTCCCATGAAGCCGCTGAAAGTTGGAAATGTTTGACTGGTTTTGGACCCTGTCCTGATAACAAAACAAACCAAACCTAAGAATAGAAACAGACGAGCCAGAAACACAGCGGCTGCCTTTTGTCGGTGAGGGAACACCGAGCAGACTGCCTGGTGGTGGGAATGAGTGTGAAATCAGGGTGTTTGTCAAAGGAAACAAGCGCGTGCAGCCTGTAACTGTGTGTCTGTGTGTGTGTTCAGTCAGTGTGAAAATGTGTGGCGGCCGCGCACGCGCCTGTCCCCCCCCACCGCCTCCCAAAATCCCCTCCCTCCCTCCCCCCCCTCCAACCCTCAAGTCCCCCGAGGCGTAACTAATTACCCTGTCTGGTCAAGCGGGCCGACGCGAGCTCCGACAGAAGGTCACAGCGGCCACCGACCGCGAGGGGAAAACCGCTCTCCCACGCGACACATTAACACCTCCCCCCTCAGGGCACTGAAAGCCAAGGAGCAGGGAGAGGGGGGGGGGGGGGGGGGGGATGAGGAGGGAGGGTGAGTGATGAGGGGGGGAGGGAGGGAGGGGGGTCAATCGCAAAAAAAAAAGGCAGAGCCGATAAGGACCGATAAATACCGTGAACACAGCATGCAGTCCTATAGAGCGCGAGGAGGAAGATGGACGGCGCGTGCTGCTACTTACCGGCCCCGCGAGGAGGAGGAGGAGGGTGATGAGGAGAAGAGGAGGAAGGAGGAGAAGACCGTCTGGGAATTAGCCCGCCACGGATCATGGCTGGCGGGGAAGGAGACAGAGAAAGAGAGGAGAGGAGGGGAGGGGGGAGAGAGGAGCTCCGGGAGGGATTTGTCGGTCTGTTGGTACCAAGGAGGAGGAGGAGGTGATGGAGGGAGGGATAAGGGAGAGTGGGGGGTGGGGGGGGGGGCGGATGGATAATCACCTGGGCTTGGCACAAGCGAGCGCGAGGCGGGGAGGAGGAGGAGGGAGGGCAAGGCGTTAAATTAGCCCGGCCAAGGAGAAGGGAAACGGCTCTGTGGAGACCCTGCAGGGGAGGAGGAGGAGGAGAGGAGAGGAGCTCGAGGAAAGAAAAGAGAGAAGAAAAAAAACCAACACCAAGGGAGGAAAGGAGGAGGAGGGGGGTGATGAATAATGGCGGAGGTTATGAACGGATACGTGCGTCGCTCTCGCAGCAGGGCGAGAAGGGGGGGGGGGGGGGGGGGGTACACGCGATGCTGATGTTCGCTAACAGACAGGGTGTGTGTGTGTGTGTGTGTGTGTGTGTGTGTTCTGCTGTTGGCAGCGCCCGTGGCGGCGTGCCGAGCGGCGCGCGCGGTGTGAACGGTCTGATTGGCGCCGAGGAGAGGTGAGGAGGAAACAGCAGGCGCGAGAGCTGGCAGGTGATTGGCTACTGGCCACCACCAGGGAGAGAGGTAGAGAGACCTTTGAGAGAGAAGGAGAGAGAGAGCTGAATGAAGAAATGGCTTTCTGCTTTCTGTCTTTAGCAAAACTCAAAGGATAGGACTTAAAAAATAAATAAAACTTTAATAACAATTTCTTATCCTCTAGTAGAGGCTTACAGAATGGGAAGCTGTCCAATAGGGACATAAAGATGATCCACATGCATCTTATTAATAGGTACATATTTTGGCCCTAATTTGGAAGTGTTGGCTCAAATTTAACATTTTGAAAACTGTAGGGAAATCATATTTAAATGTCAAATCATTCTGGCTTAAACATGTATATAAATGTACTCTTTATCAGAAGATATTGTCCCAAAGTTTAGAAAATGTCTATTTAAAAAAAAAAATCCTGTCATTATCTGTTTTTTTCCGTTATTTTATGCAGGCCAGTTAGTTATACGTCAGCCTGAACACCTTTCATTGATATATGATTGGCAACATTCGGCCAATCATATATCAACGGTCATCTGTCAATCACATTTTTTTCAGTCATATTGTTTGTCCCTGTTCTGCTCTGTTTGCCTGATTTGTCTTCGGACTGTTTCCTGGATTCTGCCTGCTTACGACCTTGGATCTGTCTCCTGACCATGGCATGGATTCCCATATCTTCTGGCCTGGAAACCTGCTCCTGCATCAACTTTGACTTTGGTTTCTCCCTCCGGATACTTCTCTTGCTCCGTGTCTGCTGGCTTCTGCTCGTCAGTCTGCTCTGCTGGAACTCAGGGGGCGGCTCACGCAGTATGCTGCAGAAAACAATCCTTCTGGATTCCACTCCTTCCTCTGGACTCTTAACCAGGTTAGTGACTCGCATGCATGCTATCGTTTCCCATCTGAGTTTCGTAGTCACTAACCTGAGTTTCCTCCTGTACAGAGTATCCAGTGATCCTGCCCCAGCTGATGAGCCTCTAAGCTGTCTGCTTGAATTCTGAGCTTCTGACAAATGTAGAGAACAGGGACCAATAAATTGGTGAAACTTTTTTTTTTTTAATTATTAATAGGTGACCCACAACTCTGTTTTCACCAGTAGCCTATGCTGTCTGGATTTTACTTTCATTTTAGTTTTTTGTATCTTTGATATTGTATTGTATAAATAATAATCATTTCAGGTTCCGTGGCAGTATGTGTACAATGTTGTCAAATGTTGGCTGTCACTCCTTTTCATTTTATCATCAGCTTCACACTTATATTCTCTTGGCTAGGTAAAAGAAATTAGAACATCTAAACAGTTTGACTTGCAGTGCTCACACAATGCCAAAAGGACGAAGCATTTTGGAGGCACCGACAATCTGAAAACTTTATTTTGAGGCACAAATAAAGTTTTTGTAGGAAGATGAGTTTCTGATGATTAACCGTGTTGTGTTGAACCATCCAGGTTGGTTTATGGAAAAGCACCAAGGGTCCTGAGTGCTAAAAAATGACTAAAATAATTTTCTTTTGGTTGCATTGACAATTTCTATGAGAAAAGAGGTAAGTCTTGAGGGAAAAGTTAACAGATTTAGAGGAGATTTGAGCTTCTGGAAGTTAACTATTTTGTTTTGCTAAACTGCAAGTTCATTTTGACAAATTTGAGAATTAAATTTCTGCTTCAAGGAATGAACCAGACCAAACTAATGGACATGCAAAACATTTGCTGATCATCATAACATGTAAAATACTGGGAGAAAGATACAACAATATGTTTACCTAACACCACCAAAGCAATTTATCAAACCGGAAACAGTGGGGTGTCGTTTCTACATCTAATTTTTTGCATGTTTAATCACTAACATGCAGAAATATCTGCAGTCATTGTGACGATAAAGAAGCATTGGTACAATAAATTACAGGAGCGATTATATTCCATTCATTTTTTTTTATTATTTGAACTTTCATAAATGAATATAGTACACACATGTCCATGGCTTTTTGGAGCATCAGGATTATAATTACTTAATGGCACAGCATCGTCATGCCTGAATGGACTGCAGAAGAGCTTCTATACAGCCAAGAGAAGGGAATGTACCCACAGAGCAAAAATTGGTTGAAAACACATTGAAAGGACAACCTGATTTACATCCTAACGGCGTCTACATTTGGTTGAAAGGTGAAAAGCCGTAATTTTCCAATCGCTGAAAAGTACTGGAAACTGGGTTTTCAATGTTTTTTTTTTAAGATCTATTATTGGACTAAAGTGGGACAAAATCGGACTAAACAGCCCAATTTTCAACAACTATGACTAAATCGAGACTATGACGGACCGACCAGGTTTAGCCTATAAACTAAATGACGCCTTGTGTTTGGGGGTTACATTATATTTATCTGAGAACAGGAAACTAAATGGAGGAAGGGAGACATTAAAGGGATGAAAAATGTAAAAATAAATGAATTGTATGTTCCTCGTGGCTAATATAGACTACATGCGCTCTGATCCGCCGCACTGAATACTACAAGAAGCATTTGTGGATGATGCAATAAAATTAAATAATAAAAGAATAGGTAGGACAAAAGTATGTAAAGAGGGACTTCGGTCTTTGGATGAATTAATAATAACATGCATAAACATTTTCATATTTTAATATACATTCATTAACATAGAAAGGCCTATAAGTGAATCTAATCTGTCTTTAGTGAATTATTACCAATGAAAGTGGATATTGGGTTCGTTCAGTTTCCAGTTGGAGTGAAGGGATCAGTAAAGATTGACTTTGAGTTTGCTCTGATAATAGAATGGCGCTGAATTTAAGCCAGTAGCCATAAACATGCCAGCTGCCCTGTGGAGGAGGTAAAACTGCTCTCCCTGATTATAATGGGTGTATATTTACTGCCCAGTTCACATCCCAGTGGAACAGAGCTGCTAATGGTTTAAACTGGGGATGAAACTTTGGACTTTATTTTATTTCTTTCTCCCTCAATGATGCTTTAGGGGAGCCATAAGAAGCAAATATATTAAATTATATGGATTTTCTAGGTTATCATTTAACTTACATTTCAAATATTTGACCGTTTGTAAACATATTCCTATATAAATAAAAGTTAATATTCTGTCAAAATTATTATATTATCAATTCATAATTGTAATAATGGTTATAATGATGACCATTACTATAAATACCTAATCCCATGGATTTAATCTATCTGTTGTGTCTGCTCTGCAACAGCAGAGACCGTATCTAGTATCAGTGGTGAGCAATATAACTTAGCGCCTGGTATTCAAGGCACATTCCTCTAACACATCCATTCATTGTTCTGTTTATATAAGAAATTCAGCACTGCTGGTTCAGGATCTTAGATCAGGGAAAACTGTGAAATATTTCAGTGTCATTTTGATTATTATGGTTTACAGATTATGAAAACCCCACTAAACTAGAACATCTAAAAACATTAGATTAATACAAAGATATCTGATACTATTTAACATTGTGTCATAACGGATAATGCAGAGAACGGAATAATTTGATCAACCAGGTATTCGAGAAGACCTTTCTTTACATCACTCATACGGAGATGTCAGGCTTCAGATAAGGTTGTTCATTTCTATGCAGGAAATATTTGTTCTGGCTCCTACAGCATCATTACATCGGTACGGCGTGGATGACATCAGCCTGTGGTTCTGATGAGGCGTTCTGGAAGCTCATGTTGCTTTGATGGAGGCCTTCAGCTTCTCTAAGTGGTCAGTTCTGGTGTCTGTCGTCTTCCTCTTCACCATCCACCATAGGTTCTCTATGAGGTTCTGTTCAACTGACTGCTGGCTAATCAAACCAGCACCATCATGGTCACAATCCACTCAGACTGAGACCATTTAGAGGCCTAGGAAACCTTTGGCTTTAGCATCCATTAGCTGATTAGGGTCTGACACAAGGGGTTTAAAATATTTTTACAATATTCACAACATATAGATACACTAAATGTTTAATTTCTCTAGAAATAAAAGCTTAAAATATTCACATCTATGTGTTATGAATCTATACGTATAAATGAGTTTCTCTTTCTGAAATGAGGGAAAAGAAATGTAGATATATTTTTAAGTATAATATCCTTTAAATCCATCTTTAAAGTTGACATTTACACATTTATTGTATTTTGGTTTTCTATGTCTCTGTGGTGGCATCAGCCGTCTTCTATGGAGCTGTCTGTTGAATCATGGGCTTATCTGAAGCCGAGAGGAAGTGGCTGGATTAGGTTCAGGAGGTTGGAAACAGAAGGATCCTAACTAAATGAACATCTCTGTTTCCCACCCCGTGCATGAAGCTGGTGCTGAACTGGAGAGCTCTTTCAGTGACAGACTGCTGCACCTTAAATGCACCAGGGAGCGTTATCACAGATCCTTCCTCCCAGAAGCTGCCAGACTTTATAACCACCACTGTTCCCAACAACCTCAATAAGTTGTTCCATTCATGCTGATTTTGCTCAGTTTCTAACTTAGTCAGTTAACCTACACTGGTCTCTGACATTGCTGCTATTTATCAATTGTTGTAAAAATGTCCATTGCTCTATATTGGTTATTTATTCTCCAGGTGAACTGTTTTGTATTGTTAATACACTTTACAGTGCAGTATTTTATTGTTTAGCTTATAAATTTTTCTAAGGTCCACATTTGTGGGACCATTTTTTCTATAATCATTTTGCTGCTGAACACCAGAATTTCCCCATTGTGGGAAAATAAATTGATTTTCTATTTTTCTATAATCTAAATGATCTCCAAAAGCTCTTTCAGGTTCACTTTCTTAAAGCTGTTGTTTTATTTTCTGCTGTATTTTATTCAGTTCGGTAGAAAGAAATGAAGGCCTACTGTATGTTGCTGGCTGCAGCTGCTTCACTAACTTATCTGTCTTTAAGACACTCAGCTGTCATCCAACTGATGTTAAGAATTTGAACGTTGTTGAAATAATTTTAGTAAAAAAAAACATTTATTCAACTTCAAAACAATGTAGGGACCCTGTAGTTGTCATGTTGTTGTGATTTCAGCATTTAAACATCAACTATTAATCAAATTATACTTTTTTGTTGCATTTCAGCGTTTATATTTCAATGTTGACCAATTAAAAAGAAATTCAAACTAATTCTAAATTTATTAAATCTAGCTACTGGTGTTAATTCAACAGTCAAACAAAAAAATAGCACCTTATTTAGGATCCTTTTATGTTTTAATAATCAGCAAGTTTACCTAATATTTCTTTTACTAAAAATATACAGATAGAGGTATTAAAAATAAATTAACAGTCAAACCTTCAGGACTCGTGGGAAACCTTCCTTCAACAAAGTGAAGAAAACTGGAGGCTTTCCTGCCTTTTAATTGTTAAACACCGCCATCTAGTGGAGAAAACCGTGATGTGCAGTTACCGCTTTCATCTGGTTTTACCTGGATTTTCAGTGAGCAGAAATTGTAAACAGAAGTCTTATTGTTGTTCTGCAGAGTTTTCAGTAATGGGAATTATATGGGACTACATTGCTGTATCCGGGCGTTTAAACCGACTGATCCCGCTGCAGGTATGTTAGCTCCGCTGCTAGCGGTTAGCCTCATTAGCAGCGGCGGCCAGGCTGGAGCTGATGGAGGGAGCAGGGCTGATATGGCTGTAAACTGAGGAAAAAACAGTCAAGCCTTTTCAATGGGAGCTTTTATAAGAAGAAATGGCTATAAAGGTTAAATCAGGCATTCAGAAACGTCATCTGATCGTCATAGTGTGTGGTTTTCTATGTGACAGAGTGCGCTGCTCTTATCAGGCGTTGGTGGTATAGTGGTTAGCATAGCTGCCTTCCAAGCAGTTGACCCGGGTTCGATTCCCGGCCAACGCAAACTTATTTTGCTTGTTAATACTATAACCTATTTCAGCTTTATATTTTATGACTTTAATTCACCAGATTAAATTAAACTGTAATGCTAATTAACGCACATCCACTGAGAAGTAATCATATTCATAAAATTTGGTATTGCAAAGAATAACAATAACTGTAGTGGTTTAAATGTCATAACTTTATTTATTTGACTATTGCAGTGGAACAATCTGTGATTACAGAAATGAATATCTACAGGTAATAAACTCTGCAGTATGAGCAGAAATTAGCCTTGCCATCATTTTGCAGCATCTGCTGCAGGTCCAGCAGATGCTGCAACAGCTTTTCCCCCACTGCTTTCAGACCGCAAAAATGTTTAAAACAACTGTATACCAAGTCACAGACTCTGCATCACACTAACAATACCAAACCAAAAAGAACTTAACTCCAAAAAATGTTTTGCACCATATATACTTCCCTATCAATGCGTTTTGAACCACTTTTGTTTTACATTTGATCACTGCCTCACTTTATGAATTAGGAAATGTTAATTTCACTGCTAAGCTGCTCATTTACTGTCTCAAACCTCTGTAAAACACAAGTTTGAAAGTTGTTTGAATCCTAAATTTGATCAAATATTCACAGTAAAATTTATTAATTTCATAAATAAAAGGAGCAGTAAATAATGTTATTATGCCTAAATTTGACTTCTTAAGTGTTGTAAATGTTATCAGGTTTATTGTTCCCTCTGAGATGAACAACTTCCCTGTCCCCTCTGAAACACAAGCCTCCCCAAAGCATGATGCTGCCACCACCGTGTTTCAGTGTTTTCGATGATAATTATCTATTAAACAATTACATTTCAGACATCAAAATTACTTTGCATTTCAGCTATAAAGTCTGTTTGTAGGAAAGCGATGGAAGGGGTTTCTTCCTTTAAGGTCAGACTTGTCGGTTCTCCTGCCAACACATCCTCCCTCCAACCTGTGGGGTTTCTGCATCTCCTCCAGAGTTATCATTGGTTTGTGATTAGCTGCATAAAACCCTCCCCCTGACATCTCTGTTGGGTTCTTTGGTCTCCATGATGCCGTTTGTTCTCTAATGTTCTCTGAATAAACGGGAATGTTTATTTGTTAAGATTTCAATAATGCAAATCGTTGTAAAATGTATGAAATAAACAACTTTTCTGATCAGATTTAATTAGGAAAATATTTTACTAATATCTCTGATTACTTCCTTTTCTTCTTGTTCCTCTCCTTGCAGTGACTGAATGAGTGAGCTGGGTTCTCTGGCAGCAGGTTCAGACATGGGGCGGCATTTCTACAGCGAGGTCCACATCCAGAGTCCCTTGCATCAAGTTCTGGCTGCTTTCTGGCAGCGCTACCCAAACCCTTACAGGTAACTCAGTTCATCAACTGTTCCTAAATTAACTTGACTTTCAAATTAAAACCAAACAGATTATTACTTCGTCCAAAATCCAGAACCAGAGAGTTTTACTTTAACCTGAACTTGTTTATTTTAGGAAAATAACGCCCTGCTGGGTCACAATGATGGCTTAGCTGATGTTTAAAATGCATCTTATGTTGAAGTAGATCTGCTATTTTCACAGCTTTTGTGAGACACTATTTTAATGAAATAGTGCATTAATTTAATGAGAAGGTTTATTTGAATTCTATAAATCAAACTTTTCTGCCCAACAGCAATGATGAACTGCATAGCAGCATTCTATACCCAGCTACTGCAGCATCTATGCTAGAGCTGTCAGTCTGATAAAGAATCTGGTTGGTATTTGAAATGGTAAAGGTTCACTTTTTTTTTGCAAAATAAAACTGACTAAAACTAAAACCTTTTTAAGTCAACTAAAACAAATAAACCAAATAAACCTATCACATTTCGTTTTCTGTTGCTATTGTTCAATAAAAGTATGTCTTAAGGTTATTTGAGGCGGGAGTATTATACTTTAAAGCATCACTATGTGCCCCATTCACTGATTTAATGTGTCATTTTAAAAACATTTCCAAAGTTGAGAGGAACGTGGCAACCGGTGGACCTCCGAGGCTAACGGCAGCCAGGGCGCTAACGTTAGCCCGTCTGCAGCAGCCCTCTCTCTGCATAGCCGTCCGTGAGGAACCGATGGCGAGTTTTTGGTTTTATTTGGCAAAATGTTCATTTGATTTGTGTTTAACTGACTGTGTTCATTATTATTCCCCAATAAATGAAAAAAGTAAGAATTTATTATCTAGAGATTATTAACAACAAGAGGGGAAATGCAGCTCCAGATGAGCCGAGCATGTGGTGATGTCATCAGTACACTGCTGTTCTTAATAACTCAGATTTATGCTGCATGCTCCCTTTCAACATATTCTCATTATGAGTGCATGTGAAATCGTACGAAAAGTTATGCAACGTAATTTCGTACGTTTTTTTCGTCTTATGCGCATGCGCATCTGACGCACCATTCACGAATATAGAATATAAATTACAATTAGCACTAACCCTGATGCTAACCCTACACCTAAGATATAAAACAGCAAGCAACGTAGTTAGAGACATGAATAAGTGATGATTGCACTGTTTTTCCCATTTTTACGTGCGTCCGCGGATCTGCTTTTTTTTTCTGTCTGCCAGCGCATGCGCACTGATGTGGTTTTTTGAGGAAAAATGTCCAAAAATGTACGAAATAGTGTGCATAACTTTCGTACGACTTTAATACGCACTGATAATGATTATATGTTGGCCCTTTCTCCCCAAGTCCACGGTCCCCAAAGTGTTCTTCTCAAGAACATACTTGGTGAGAACACGAGTCCGTATCAGAGCATTTGAACAGAGCGGACCACCGCGCAATTCCCGCTCCCCGCTCAGGAGGATGTTAGCTCATTCGCTCAACTTCTCAAACGACGTTCTGCTTAAAATCTGCTCCGCTCACCTTAATTTTCCTGCTGCTCAGGCAACATCTTTCCACGCTTCCTCAAACAGATGTAAATTAGCAACTATGCTATAATCTGGCTCATTTACAATCTGTACAGAAGTATAAGATTGTTCATTAATGTGCTCAGTCCTGATTAAATAAATAAGAAATAAATAAATAACATTTTCTGACATGTTTTAGTCATGTAATGATGCCAGGGCCCTGGGACACACGGCGTTTGATATAATGATGTGAGCGATACATGCGTATTGTTTTATTTAACTGGCTGTTAAATTATCACACAGTTTCCCACCTGTGGACGTAACACCTCGCTGCATTCATGTTGCTCCACATTTCCCATTTGATTATTCATTAATTTTACTAGACTACATTAAAAAGTTCACCTAGCATCCCATTGCAAATGAGATAATAGGTTATAATGCGCTATTATGTGCCGGGGTCAGTGGCTGCAGCTTGTGCAATACATATTTTTTAGGGACTAAAAACTTTTGGCCAGCAGCTGCTTTTCAATAAAAAAAACAAGTTGAAAAAAAGCGAAATCCTCGCTCCGCCATTTGCTCTGGTCTGTACTGGCGTTCTTGTGAATTGAGAAACGGCCTATGACTAAATCTAAGATGGCTGCCAAAAACAACCCTGGTCCACAGAGCCACATGTGGCTCCGGAGCTCTGCATGCCACTATCCCTGGTATCACAAAGGGAAACCAGAGGGAAACATGCATCGCTGGTACTAGGTCAAGTTTTCAACATGCTGGGGTTCATTGCAGCCAAAGCATTTTAGAGGGAGCTGGCTGACAGGTGGAGTAACTTACCTAAATCCATGAGCTATTCTGGACCAATGGAACATAGAAAATGGATATAGACGGTCCATCTACAATGTGACTGAGCAGGCAGTACAACCGAACCTCTGAGCCTCTCATCCCTTTTCCTGCTGCTCTGCTAATAAATGTCACCTTGAATCCCTCAGTCTGTCTGCTCTGTTTCATTAGAAGATCCCATTTGATATTGTTTTGCTCGTTTAGTTTTCGCCCAAGGACCTGAACTCATCTCCAGCTGCGTTAACCACATTTACCACCTTCAGCCACTGTTTTTCTAAATGTTGTTACTCATAGCCAATAAATGAATGCCTGATTAGATTACCTCCTCCCTCCACCTCAGACACTGACTCCTGTATTTCACAATCACTGATTCTCCTTTCTGCCCTTTTCAATGCTGTTACCATGGTTTTTAGGGACGCATGTTGGTATTTATAATACTTTTCCTGCGAGTGTGTTAACCAGGACAGGCTGCACACCAGTTAGAATGAATGTAGGAAAGGTATGCAAAGGTATTTATTAAGTATATAGGTTTATATCACCTGCTTTTTGAGATTTATCACTACATGAATCATACTGGGGACCCTTTGCTGCCACCTAGTGGAAAGCATTAACTCTAATTAAACTGCATTGAATAATTAACTATATTTCTTTTGTTCTATAAATTTACTTGATATACAAAAAGGAAGCATATTTTTTTATTTAACTGTACATAAGGTCATACCGTGCGAGGTTAAAGGTCGTGTGGTTTTTGTGGCAGCACTCATGTCCTCACCGAGGATGTCCTCTACCGAGAGGTCACCCCTGGAAACCACTTGTTGTCGCGGAGACTGCTTACAAAAACCAATCGGCTGCCTGGATGGGCGGAGTGCATCTTCCCCGCCCACTCGGCCCGGGCCGTCTACGTCCTGGAGGACTCCATCGTAGACCCGGAAGCCAACACGCTGATCGTTAAGACCTGGAACCTGAACCACAACACCATGATGGTGAGACCCTGAGACGTCCTCTGTATCCTGAGAGTTTGGAGTGAAATGTAAAGTCCAGTTTTAATCCTCTCAGACGGTGGTGGAGTGCTGCATGTTTGAACAGGACTGCAGTCGGCCTACTTGGACCAAACTGAAGCGGGAAGCCTGGATCTCCTCATCTGTATACGGACTGGCCCGGCCCATACAGGTGACATGGAAACCCTAATAGTTTAATAAGTAAGAACTAGGACAGCATGTCTGCAGTTTGGCTGTTTAAAGACTCAAGACCTCACAATTATAGTAAAATGGGTACAAATAAACACAGTGAGAGGTTTGTTATAGAGTTTACAATCACCTGTAGGTTGGTAAAAGATGAGGCAAACCAGCCAATCTTAACTTACCTGTTATTGACAGAGAGAACAGGTGAAGTGAGCAGAAGTGCTGGATGGAGACACCTGAGAATAAAAGGAAACATGAACCGTCCTCTCCTGGATGTCAGGATGTCATCTATCGTTGGTGTATCCATGTTGTTTGTCTAACTCTCTCTGTCTGTCCATCAGGAGTTTGGGCTTGCCCGGTTTAAAAGTAACCAAGCTAAAGCCATGCGGGGTCTGGAGCACGCTCTGTCCAGGATACAGAGTAAGACAAAGACATTACTACTGTCCATCAATAAACACAATCAACAGATGGATCAGCTGGGTAGCAGTAGACACCATTCAGAGCAGTTCTACCTCAGAGGTGGAGCTGGTCCATCTCTACATCGAAGGTTCTGATTCTAAGACATGTAGCATTGGTGCCGGCCGTGGTTCATGCTGGGCTTTTTACAGCAGCTCGTTGGTACCTTGAACTCCTACCTTGGGGTACCTTGGTTGCTTCTCACAGGATTTCTAGTGACCCTTCTATGTATGTCTTCTGTCTTGGGTTCTGTCTGTGGCGTTCATGGACAGAATGTTTGAGTGTGTGCTTTGCGAACCTGAAGGTCTCACCTTTACAAAGGTGTTCTGGGTCTGTTGGTGCCTTCATGCCTTGACCTTCATCTTAGATCCCACATCCTCCCTTCCTGTTCCTGTCAGGTCTGTTGCAGACCACCTTGCGCGTCCATACGAAAACTACCGTGGTAACAGCCTTGAACTCTGCTCCGAGATCTATGAAGTCCAAAGACAGCACGAGCAGAAGGTGCAGGCAGAGCCAGGTGGTCTGGATCAGAAATTGCTCCAGGACAGAGATCAAGTTTAAGGACAGTGATGTTCAGAGGAGTCATGCAGAACATGGAACGTTCTCATTAATTGACATAAACTACGCAGTTGCTCTGTCGGTGTACGTTAATGTAAGTGAGCAGAGCAGGGGAAAAACCAGGGGATGTGGCATTATGTTGTAAGTCTGAGAAAGGTTATCACCTTGAAATGGGTGGACTCCTGTCTTTGGGTCAGGGTTCCATAAAAGTTCAAAAACAATCCACTGTACTTGGTTTCCAAGATTTGAAGAGGTTTTGCCACCTCCCCACAGAGCTTTCTCAATTTAAATGTCTGGATCCGCAGTGAGTTTGAGTCTATATATAGACAAAGCCTTGTATCGCTTGGAAACATGCAAATGGTAACCGATCTAGATGGTTCCTATAATCTGCAAGTTTCCTAAGCAATTTCTCATATTCACGCGTTATTCCGAGAGTGTCTTTCCCAAAATGGAGTTCAATATGCTGATGAAGATTCTCAGTCATCCAGGTCATAGTCATTCTTTAAAAGTTCAAAAAAGTCAGGGTCAATCTCTGCCTCCATTGGAGCAGTTATCATATCCTGGTTTAAAGGAGGATAGAAAAGACGGATTATTTCAGTCTGCTGTGGAGAAAAAGGAGCTGGGTCAAGAGCGAAAGGCTTCTCTGTATTGGTCCGTCTACTCTGTGACCCTTAACGGCTGGTTATCCTCCTGCAGCAGTGGGTCGCAGTGAGCTTGTCGCAGATATTTTTGAATTTATGCCCAATATTTAAGCGTGGTCTGCGCTGTTATTCCACGCCACAACACCAGAGGGACAATCAGGAACTAGCTGTGGGTCTAGATACGGCCGAGGCGGTTAGGAAGTGGGGGCAAGTTTGTGCAACAACAGAGGGACATGAGGGCCAAAAAGAGCGGGGATCCAGGTGCAAAAAGAGTCCCAGCATTCTCGTGCACCTCGCTCTTCTAGCTGGTCCATCTAAACGAGTCGTTTCCACAATGGCGGTCATACAAACAAAACAAGCTGATAAGGCACCAAACAGGAAATACGCATAGAGTAAAGCGGATGTAGATTTGAAGAATCAGAGGCCTCCTGTATGCGGCACTGTTTGGGGAAGGGGCGGGGCATATCTGCGTTAACTGCGACACACATGCAGACGACTGGTTTCTGTGTATAAATCAGCCTTTAGGCAGGTGTAGCTCCTTCTGGTCATGGTAAAGAAAAACAAACGTCAAGTACATCATTTAATTTCTAGGTTCATTTACCTTTGGATTAAGATATAAATCATGTCATGATGAACAATATCCTGAAGGTGGGAAACTGAGTTTGGGTGCCGCTATAGAGGGGATGTCTGAGTTTGATTGACAGGTGGATGGATCCACATATTTAGCATGAAGGTCTGTGTAATTAGCTCTAATTAGCTGCGCAACAACATTTTCCTCATAGAAGAACCTGCAACCAAGGTTTTAGCTCTCTTTGATGGGAGAAGTTAACAGATAGGAATATTTTCAGGTCAACATTTCAACAACACAGGCTTTTCATTATGCTGGATTCTTTAGTGGAACCAGAAGAAGTAATGTAATCTTAGTCTTTAATACCAAATCTTCTTCTTCTTTAGATATTTAAGCCCATTTTTATGTATTAAAATCTTTACTTTAGATAAAGTGAATTTGAAGCTGTTTAGCATAGCATTTTTTCAGCTAGCTGTTTCTTCCAGCCTATCTGTTTCCTGTTTTTTCCTCCAGCTGAAGCTCCTTCCCATCTCTATGACGACCAGGGAGAGTCACCAGAGAAGCAAAAGCCCCTCCCACCACAAGCCCCTCCCACTTCTTCTAAGAAACCCAATCAGTTTGTTTGAACCTGAGCTGTTAATCGATAAAAAATAAAATAAAAAAAATTCTAACCTGATTGGTTGTAAAAGTTGTACATTAAAAACTCAGAGGAGGGCGGGGCTTGAAGTCTACCTTGGCTGTGATTGGTCACTTCATATAGATGAATGAATATTCCTGTTTGCTGCTTTTTTCATAGACGTATTGTCAAGATGTGAAGGATTGTTCTTGTTCTCTTAAAGGAGAATTCCGGTTTTTAACACTTTTAGCCCATTTTCTGTAGTGTCCAGGATGAAATCGAATGATCGACACCAAAATTTTGACAATTGGTCCTGTCTCTGCTTTTTGGCTCATGCAGAATCCCCCCCTGGCTGCTTCAGAATGGCTTCCATAGTGCATGTCCGATAATGTCCTTAAAACAACCTTAAACGTTCTTTTTTTAAAATATGCTACTCACCGGGTCGTCAGCGCTGTTCAATGACGTTCCAAAAAAAGTTTCGTAAAGAAAAAATGTTCCTGTAGTGTTTTATTTAGCATTTTGTAAATCCCATTGAGTTCTGTTGGAATAGTCAATATTCCCCTGCCACCGGAAACGGAAATGGGGCCTGTTTACACAGTTGTAGTCTTTTCGCTTCACTCTGTGTACTCCGACGTCGAGGTGCTAACGTCTCTGTTAAACACTTTAAAAAACTCTGATAAAGGAATACGAAAGGTGGATTCTTGAAACTTTTTTTGGAACGTCATTGAACGGCGCTGACGACCCGGTGAGTAGCATATTTTAAAAAAAGAACGTTTAAGGTTGTTTTAAGGACATTATCGGACATGCACTATGGAAGCCATTCTGAAGCAGCCAGGGGGGGATTCTGCATGAGCCAAAAAGCAGAGACAGGACCAATTGTCAAAATTTTGGTGTTGATCATTCGATTTCATCCTGGACACTACAGAAAATGGGCTAAAAGTGTTAAAAACCGGAATTCTCCTTTAATTTGTGGGCATTGTTGTGCTGTAACCTAAAAATAACCAAAAATCTTTTTTTTTTTACATATGTTATTTTAGGTTATGACTTGTTTAATAACTTTCTTTTTAAATGTTATTTTTTATATATTTTTTATGCATCAGATGCATCTCTTTGCCTCCACTTTGTTCAGATTATTTGCTTTTTGTCTAATAACTCTAAGTTAAATAATAAATCAGAAGCTGGCTGTGAGACAATTTAATAAAACATCAGACCGTTTGTTTCCTGTTTTAATCTCCAGATGCTGCGTTTCCCTTTGAATAAATCCTAACTGTTGATCTGTCCACTTTGCATTCATTGAACCAGAATTCCCTTAAATCATCTTTGAAGAGCAGAAATAATAGATAAAAAAAATCTAAAACGATAAAAGAACACCACATATGTTCTGTAAATTCTAACATTGGTTAGAATATACAGTCAGGTCCATAAATATTGGGACATCAACACAATTCTAATCTTATTGGCTCTATACACCACCACAATGGATTTGAAATAAAACAAACAAGATTTGCTTTATCTGCAGACTTTCAGCTTTAATTTGAGGGTATTTACATCCAAATCAGATGAACGGTGTAGGAATTACAACAGTGTATATATGTGCCTGCCACTTTTTAAGGGACCAAAAGTAATGGGACAGATTAATAATCATAAATTAAACTTTCACTTTTTAATACTTGGTTGCAAATCCTTTGCAGTCAATTACAGCCTGAAGTCTGGAAGGCATAGACATCACCAGACGCTGAGTTTCATCCCTGGTGATGCTCTGCCAGGCCTCTACTGCAATGGTCTTCGGTTCCTGCTTGTTCTTGGGGCATTTTCCCTTCAGTTTTGTCTTCAGCAAGTGAAATGCATGCTCAATTGGATTCAGGTCAGGTGATTGACTTGGCCATTGCATAACATTCCAGTTCTTTCCCTTACAAAACTCTTTGGTTGCTTTCGCAGTATGCTTTGGGTCATTGTCCATCTGCACTGTGAAGCGCCGTCCAATGAGTTCTGAAACATTTGGCTGAATATGAGCGGATAATATTGCCCGAAACACTTCAGAATTCATCCTGCTGCTTTTGTCAGCAGTCACATCATCAATAAATACAAGAGAACCAGTTCCACTGGCAGCCATACATGCCCTACCACCACCATGCTTCACTGATGAGGTGGTATGCTTTGGATCATGAGCAGTTCCTTTCCTTCTCCACACTCTTCTCTTTCCACCACTCTGGTACAAGTTGATCTTGGTCTCATCCGTCCAAAGGATGTTGTTCCAGAACTGTGATCGCTTTTTTAGATGTTGTTTGGCAAACTCTAATCTGGCCTTCCGGTTTTTGAGGTTCACCAATGGTTTACATCTTGTGGTAAACCCTCTGTATTCACTCTGGTGAAGTCTTCTATTGATTGTTGACTTTGACACACATACACCTACCTCCTGGAGAGTGTTCTTGATCTGGCCAACTGTTGTGAAGGGTGTTTTCTTCACCAGGAAAAGAATTCTTCGGTCATCCACCACAGTGGTTTTCCGTGGTCTTCTGGGTCTTTTGGTGTTGCTGAGCTCACCGGTGCGTTCTTTCTTCTTAAGAATGTTTCAAACACTTGATTTGGCCACACCTAATGTTTTAGCTATCTCTCTGATGGGTTTGTTTTGATTTTTCAGCCTAATGATGGCTTGCTTCACTGATAGCGACAGCTCTTTAGATCTCATATTGAGAGTTGACAGCAACAGATTCCAAATGAAAATAGCAGACTTGAAATGAACTCTGGACCTTTTATCCGCTCCTTGTAAATGGGATAATGAGGGAATAACACACACCTGGCCATGGAACAGCTGAGCAGCAGATTGTCCCATTACTTTTGGTCCCTTAAAAAGTGGCAGGCACATATACACACTGTTGTAATTCCTACACCGTTCATCTGATTTGGATGTAAATACCCTCAAATTAAAGCTGAAAGTCTGCAGATAAAGCACATTTTGTTTGTTTCATTTCAAATCCATTGTGGTGGTGTATGGAGCCAAAAAGATTAGAATTGTGTTGATGTCCCAATATTTATGGACCTGACTGTATATTGAATAAAGGGGTTTTTCCCCCATTTATTATGGTTTTACAACCCTTAACTCTTTGGCAAAAAATATAATTTTTCAGTTTTCCATTGAGTTTTGTTAATGGTGTTATTTGAGGGTAGATTGCTGCTGGTTATTAATGTGTCTATAGGCGCTTCTCCCTGAGCTGATCTGTGTAAAGGGAGAAAAAAACAACTTGAGACCAGAAGGACAAACCTCAGTGAGTCCATCACCCTCATTGCTAAGGCTTCCTGCTGGATTTGACAGTCAGAGAGATTCTGGTGTTCTGGAAAAATGGAGGTTATCTTCCTCTATCAGACTGGCTGCTGCTCTGGACTCTGAGTCCTTCTGGAGCTCTAGATGGTCTCTGGTTATTATCCTGCTCTTTTGGTGACGCTCCACTGGAAGGTAATCCTTGAATTACATCAGAATCAGAAATCCTTTAATAATCCCAGAGGGAAATTACTTCGTTAGACACTCCAGTTACAGTTTTATATAATATATACACACGTCCAACTATACAATATAATAAAGATTAAAAAAAATAAGAATAAAAGAGATAAAATATATACACATATAGCTCTTATGTATATATATCTGTACGTAAATCTATGCATATGTAAAAACTAGATCCAAATAAAGTGAAAATCCAAGTAAAATGATAAATCCAAGTAAAGTGATGACATACATCATCTCTACAAGGGGGTGTCAGAGTGATCAACATCTGAAGCAAAAGTCATAACCAAATGAAAATTGATGCATATAAAAGAGCCACAACAGATATAGATTAGATTAAGTATATAAATATGATGGTTATAGGTGGAGGATTGATGATCAGGAGGCAAACAGAGAGGAATGTTTTTTAAAAGGTTAATTGGTCAGGTTAATAAGACCCGTTTTTTACTGTTTTTTTTGTTTGTTTTTTTTACTTTTTATTGTTTAATTTCACAAATCTTTCAATCCAATATTATTTCAGTGAAATTCTTAGCACTTCAGTAAAAAAGAAAACAGTTTTTTTTAAACCAAATCTATTTGGTTTATTTGTCTTTTTTTCTTTTACTTTTTGGTCTTTTTGTTTTTCCCTAAGAATGTTCCTGAACAGAGGGGGTCGACTTATAATCAAGGTCATCCTATATTAGGGTCAGTCAGTGTGGTACATCTTTTACCAAAATATGCAGGAACTGGAAACAACAGAGGAAGAGGAGCGGTATGGGATGAAGATCCAGGTGAGTTTGTCGGCTGAGATGAGAGTCAGAGACAGAATAAAACCAGATGTTTCCTTAGACTTAACCTTTTCTACTGACTGTCCTTTATTACATCTGACTAAACTGAGATGGATCATCACAGATTCCTGTTTCACTCATAAACATCTGGACTTTTCTCTTTAATTCAGTTTATTTCTATGGCTCCAAATCACAACACATGTCATCTCAAGGCACTTTCCAGTTCACCAGATCATCCAGTCAGATTGATTCAAAGTTTTCTATCCAAGGAAAACCAGTTGACTGCATCGACTCATTGACTCAAATACAATCCCTCACACTGAGCATGCTTGTAGCGACAGTCACAAGAGCGTTCCTATATTATTGTGCTGTGATCCTTGCAGTATACGGAGGGATAAACCGTATCATTAGATGCTTAAATGTGCAATGAAATAAGTAAATGTATCATTTGTGTATTTCTCTAATACATAGTTCTAATATTTAAACATGCAAAAAAACAATGTCTGATTACATTCTTAAAATCCACATAAATTAAATGACAAATTATAAAATAAAATTAATTATATTATAAACAAATAAAGTAAAGAATATGTTTTTTTAGAGGGTCAGCAGTCTGTTGCATAGTGATGGATGTATCCACTGATATATTAACAGCTCTTCATTCAGAGACACAGTCAGGCTTTACATCTGATCTGTTATTAGATGCTGCAAGTAAACTTTGATTAAAACAAGAACAAATTAATTAGGAATTGAAAGCGTGTGTTTAAAGGTCAGGAGTTTATTGTTGCAGTTTTAGGTTGAGTCATAGTAAAGTTCAACCTGCCTGTTCAGCTGCTGTCAGTGTTTTAAAAGTATTCTGAACACATTGCAACCATCTGATAGATTAACACAGAGCAGGACTGTCTACACAGAAGAGACGCGCCTCTTCATCCAAACTCCACAACCATCTTAATGAGGAGGTGAAAAATGCATCAGCACACATGCTTAAAATTCCTGCCTGTTCTCAGGAACCTGTTTGTTTGGTCTGACTTCAGCTGAATCCACTGCAAACGTCACTGCAGGAGCGCTGCGGTGCTGCACAGAGCAAACACAGAGCTCAGGGCTCCTCCTCCTCCAGGGCTGCTGGCAGCGTTAAACACAACGCCATCTGTTGATCTGCATCCATCTGAACCCACTGGGTGGCAGAAAGTCCAGAATCCTACTGCAGAGACACTGAACAACACTTTTCAATTAATAAAACACAAATGTTTATGTTAAAACTCATAAAATGGGACAGATGGACCCAGTATTGAAGGTGAGACAGTCAGTAGGAACATTTATTAAAACAAAACCATAAACAGAAAGAAGCGTGGAGCTGCTGTGGATCTGCAGCGACTGCATGAGGGGGGCGGGGCATCGACCAATCACTGACACTCTGGAGGGAGAAACACAGGTAAGTGACCACGATCATCTGATAGCAGATGATTATCAGAGTGAGTCACTTACCTGGTTTAACAGGTCAGAGAAACAGTTCAGAACCGGACAGTTCCGAGCTGGACAGGCAGGACTCCGATCCAGGACAGGGATTCAGATCAGACTGGAGTAGTTCTGGAATCCAGGAGTCTGCAGTCCAGTCTTGGGTTCCGATCCACTCAGGAACGGACAAACCCAGGTTCCAGTAACCCACAGAGCATGAAGGCAGGTTCAGAGTCAGACGGCTCCAGAAGCGTGCCCAGACGGACATGCACAGATACAGACAGGCGGAAATCAGTAAGAGTCCAAGGATGATTCAGGCGAACAGATCAGAGGGGGACGGACAGGACCAGTGGGTGAGAGGGAACAGAATCAGGAAATCAGAATCACTAGGAAACACTAAAACGCTCACCACTGGTAAAGGAAACCAGCATGAAGGGAAAGGAAACCAGTTGAGAATAATCCCCTCACTGGAACTGCGACAAGAACCTTTTGCCAACTAAAACTAACGAAAACAGAACTTAAAGACATCAGAAAGGGAACAAACTGAAAGCAAACAAAGATCTGGCCCAGATAGCTGCAACTGAACCCAATATAAAGGAACAGATACAGGTGGATGAGATGATTGATAATTGGAGAGCAGGCAGAGTTAGGCAGGAGAAAGGCATGAACAATTAAGGCCAGCTATCAGGGCAGATCATGACAAGAACGTCTTCAGAAGCCTCTGGTGGCATTTTATTCTTTTAATAGAGAGGGGAAAAGTTATTTCTAAAACACCATAAGATTCATCTTTTTTTATGGTGGTTTGTTGAAGCAGATGCTCATCTAAAAGCCCAGTGTCTCAAACTAAAGAACCAGAGAGCTCCTCCAGTGATGCCTTAAATGCACAAAGGAGCACCTCCACAGATCCTTCCTCCCAGCAGCTGCTAGACTTTATGACCATCACTGTCAGTACATGTTTATTTCTACTGCTTTTGCACAGTCTGGTTTGTATGAGTGGTGTGTTTTTTAATTCATAGATATACATTCATGTTATATTTATTAAGACCACCTTCACTTTTATATGTCTGGGAATATTTTAAATATTTAATAACTAAAGTATTTTCCCTAACTTGTAAATTTATTTGGCTTTTCCCCTTCCATTTACCTGAAATGGAACAAATAATATCTCTATTCTATTCTATTCTATTCTATTCTATTCTATTCTATTCTATTCTATTCTATATCAACCTGTTGCTGGAAGTTTTATGACAGAAATCCAGAAGTTTGCCCTTGTTGCTAGGAGCTGCAATCTCCCCCAGAGCTCCCTCTGATTGGTCCGCAGCCTGACAGCTCGGACCAATCAGAGGCCAGAGCGCCCGTCATCGGAATCTATAATCCTTGTGTTTTTCTCCTATAATCAGCATCGGTTCGTGGTTTGTGTCTCAGTCCGCAGCTGGTCAAACGTCTCCAGGCTGAACGTCTGATGTTGATCCATCAGTGAGGCTGAAGCGACAGACGTCTGAGCCAAACAAGCCGTCTGTGTTGAGCTCGCAGACAGAGGATGGTCTGTACTGCAGGATCTGCTGCTAATGGCTGTGCAGTTAGCATCGACACTCACCGCAACCACTTCCGGTCCACATGCAGCGCCCATCTACTTTACAAAATAAGAGCTTTGAGACATGCAGGGCCAGGGTCGGGCCACTATTTTAACATAACAGAACAAAAGAATAACACAACAAAAAAAAGACAAAACAAATAAAAAACAAAAGGGGAAATATTAAAGCCAAGGTTGCAGACCTCTGATCTAGCAGATGAAAATTTGGATCCCATCTTGGTTCAACTAAAGTTAAAAACTAACTGCAATTTTTAAATAATTGTTGAAATTAATTTTAAATAATAATAAAATATATAAAAAATGACCATCTGATTATACTGATTAAATCACTATTGAAAACAACTTGCACAGAGAATTGTAACTGTTATTCTAGAGTCTAGTTTATGATTGATTTTATTATGTTGTTTTTGTGTGTTTTTATATGTCTTATTGTACTGCTGCCTCTTGGCCAGGTCTCCCTCAAAAAGAGATTTTATCTAAAGGGACTTCCTGGTAAAATAAAGGTTAAACAAAAAAATAAATGAAAATGCTCTCTTCTGTCAGCACATATCATCATAATGCAACTGTTTCATGTCCTACCCTGCTAACATGAAAAGGCTGTGCTAAAGTAACTAAATATGCTTAAGTAGTTGCAAAAGTACAGTGGATTGTCCTTTTATTAAGTGTTATATGAGAAAAACTGATCCAAAAAGTCTTAAAATCGCTGCATTTGTTCTTATTTTGGGAAGGAAATTATGATCTGCCACCAAATGAGCATTTTTGGTCTTAAAATAAAATTATTATTATTATTATGCACTAGAAATTAGTTTATTTAGTTTTTTAATCACTATTATTTTAAATCTAAATCATCTTATTTCAATGGCAAATTCCCAAACTTTTCTGCTCGAATCAAGTGAAAATATTTTCAGTACAGGGGCCATAACAGGGACCAGGATAAGGTCTACATGGGCACTGGCCCCTGTTGGCCACCGTCTAGAACCACCTATAAATTTAACCAACAAATTTAGAATCATCCATCCATCCATTTTCTGTCACGCTTTATCCTAAGCGGGGCGGCGAAGGGTGATGGTGTCTATCTCCAGCTGTCTATGGGCGAGAGGCGGAGTCCACCCTGGACAGGCCGCCAGTCCATCGCAGGGCAATTTACAACCACCTGACTAAGTATAAAGATTTTGGTGTCAGGCGGGAAAATGACCATCATTTATTATAAATAAATTTTTCAGGCTTTGGGATTAATTAAAAACATCAACGACTCATCCAGGAGGTCAGAGGAATCCAGCGGAACTTCTACAGCTCTGCAGATCTCACTGCCCTAAGGTCAGAGGTCATGATTCGAGAGTAAGAAAGAGGGCAGAAACGATCCGATGTGAGAGGTGTAGGAGCAGAACCACTGCTGAGCCGGAGGAATATAGAGGCCTGTAACGTTTATCAGAAAACATCCTGGAGTCACTATTAAAAATGCATTCTATGTTTATTAAACATTTAACTGTGACAAAAAGGTAAAAAAAGATCACATCTGCAACAGATAAATCCTTTTTCATGGTAGGAAGTTTAATATGAGGTCAAATATGTTACACACAGAGTGGCCATTTTGCAATTTTTTGGGTCAGTTTTTTTTGGGGGGGTGGGGGGAGTTCAAATATAGAAAAAAAAAATCATACATACATACAGAATCCCTTTGTTGTCGCATAATGGGGAAATTCTGGTGTTTACAGCAGCAAAACGGTTATAGAAAAAAATGGTCACACAAATGTGGACCTTTGAAAAATGTATAAGAATAAATTAATAGAGAAACTTTAAAAACAGATGAAATGCTGTACTGTAAAGTGTTTTAACAATATAAAAACTGCATCTGGAGAATAAATAACTAATATACAGCTATAGACATTTTGTAGTAAAGTAAGGAATGAACTATAAAGATTTAATGTTTTTAATCCATATCGTCTTTCGTATTAATTTTTTTTTCTTTTTGGTTTGTTTGTTTCTTTTTAGATTTAGAGTCTGTCAAGATCAACTAGTGAAGCTTTCTGATTTAGCTCTCTGCTTTTATTTTGAAGGCCTCCCAGACAACGCGGCGGAAGTGGTTCCAGGAGGCGCTGCGCGAGGGGAGCTTCACGTGCCGCTGGCGCTGATGGCGGCGGGGCTCGCGGAGGGTCGCATAGAAGAGGGAGAGCGAGGAGGCGGGGGACAGACGGTACCCAGCACAGACGCTCCGCTGCGCGGACCCAGACCACAGCGAACCAACTGCAGGAAGAACCGCTGAGAGAGTCCCCGGATGGATGGAGGGGTACGGCTGCTTTTGTCTCGGGGCTCCCGGAGGGGGGGTGGTGGTGGTGAAGGGGGGGTGAGGGCAGCTGAAGGGCCGCGTGCGGCCCCGGTAACCCTGGATACCGATACCGTGCTCCCCGTGCGGGCCTTTAAAACGCTCCGTGTCGCGTGGCGTGAAAGCGGAGCCTGTTTGTGGCCTTTGTTTGGCCTGTGTGCCCGTGGTGCGTTCAGGGCCCGTCGGCCGTCATGTTTACGAGGCTCCAGAGCTCGCGGGGGGTGCATGTGCGCGCGCGTGTGCAGCACTGCAGCATGCAGAGCGAACTTGGCCCGGTGAGGAGCCCCTCATGGACCACCGCCGGGTCCTGCGGCAGTGAGGGGCCCTACCTGGAGCTGCAGCAGGCGGGCAGCGGGGTCATCCTGCATGGGGGGACATTTTGGTCCTGCTGCTGCTGCTGCCATCCTTCAGGGGCCATTTTTCACTCTGAGCTAAGGTGTTGATTACAGTCAGGTTTCTTTATTATTTCCCCCCTCAGGAGAGAGACTTTTATGAACCTGAGTGGTTCTGATTTTAATCCTGTTTGGGAACATTTAATATAAAATTTATTACAGTCACATATTTTAATTTGTATTTATGCAAAGATGATTATTCTAAGCTTGGACTGTTGGTGTGCATCCAGTGGTTTCCTCTTGCATTATTGCTTTCTCACATATTGACTCCAGTAAACACACTGCAGGGACCTTTTCCAGGAGCCAGCCTACATTTCTGAGCTAGTTTTCTTCATTTATGTTTTAGTCATCTGCTGATTTAAACTCATGGGTTTAGTTTAAAACATGACGCCACTCAGCCTCTCATGTTGGACGTCACACTGATTGAAAACATTCATATAAGGTCAGTTTTAATGATTTAATAATTAAATGGAGTATTTTTAGTTCTATTTTCAGCGTCTTTGGAGGCTGGGGATTTTTTCCTGTCAGGGTTTTTCATTTTCTGGGTAGTTTCCCAGGGCGACAATAGAAGGGGGCGTATGATTTCCATGTTTAAAAAGTGTATTTTTTTTTTTTATTTCTAACCAGAATCAGTTCTATTTTACCTTATATTTCATCTATAGAAAGTGTTGAGTAGTTATTGGTGGTGAACAAATATACAGTCTGAACTACCTTTCTGCTTACACTGGGGAAGGTCTCAGTCATCCAGTCATTGTAAAAAATAGTCATTCAAAAATATAAAACCTCAAAGTCAACGCTATTTCTGACATTTTGAATCGCAAAAGCTTCCTGGATGGGAAGCAAAACATCTTCAAACTTGGAAACAAAGTCCAGTGGATTGTTTTTAATTTTCTTTTTCTGGAATACCTTTCTCCTTGTTCCACTTCTTGGAGGGTTTCCTTGATTTTTGTTGGTTTTTCCAGACGCGGCTCTGTTAAACTCACATGGGATGGGAGAACAATGTCCCTTTCCCACTGGCCGAAAAACCAGTTTAAACCCGCTAAAAATCGGCTTTTAGTGGCAGTGGGAACAGCACAATCTTCGTGTGTCTACTCTGGTCAAACGACTCGGCAAGCGACTCGCTTTAAAATCATCTCTGCTCTGATCGGCATACAGAAGGAACATCTGCTAAATTACTTGGTACCATTGAACGCAACGTATGGATGTCAACACACCGCGCCAGATGTTTCTGAGCTAGCAAGCTAAAACAACTCTGTTTACTTTAAAAAAAACATGGAGCTGCTCTGGTGAGATAGATAGATTAGGACTGACGATGAGGCGAATCAATAAAGAACACCGTCTACCCTCTGGCTCCTGTCCATGTTGCTCTCCATTGTTTACATCCCTGATTTCCGTCACACTGGTGACATAAAAAAGCTCACCCAGGATGATGCCATCATCATTTTAGCTAACTGACCCGATGCTAACTGTGGTTAAGGCAGACATCTTGGCCAGGCGTCTTTCACGCTACTACATCATCAATCTTTGTTCACATTTTCTTCTGTGTGTTAATGGTTTTCTAAATGTCTTATGTATTGTAAAAAATAATTTTCCTCTAAATATTTTCAAACATTTCGTAGACACTTTTTCCCCTACGACCCTCGGTCATTTTCAAAGAACCGCGGTGAGAAAGGTGAGCTTCAATGACTGTCTGAAACCGTAGCTCACCACAGATATACGCCTGAAAATGCGGAGTAAAATCTAGCTAACGAGACGAGCAAGTAGGACGGCCTTATGTAAAAACATCACCAGAATGATTGACAGTTAGGGGGACCAATTTCTAAGATGATCCACCTGGAAATAAAAGATTGTCCTCTATACCTTTAAGCAGATGCAAAGGTTAAATTAATTAAGTGTTTTATTTTTATAATTATATGACAAAAACTGACGTAAAAAGGCTTAAAATGTTTGCATTTGCTCTTAATCTCGGCAGGTAATTATGATCTACCAATGGAAGGAGCATTTTTGCTTTTGAAATATTATAAATATTACGCACTAGAAATGATTTTATGACGTTTTTAAATTAATTATTCTAAATGTAAATCATTTTATTCCATTGGCTAATTCCCAAACTTACTGCTTCAATCAAGTGAAAATATTTTCAGCATAAGTAGGTATTTTAAAACTTAATTTTCCTCTAAATATGACACTGTTCCTTTGTTGCTAGTAGTGATCCTTGTGTTTACTGCAGGTTTGGGTTCAGCTAGGCAGCATTTTACTTCACTGAAGCCTCGGATGGATCAACAGAGTCTCTATTATTTCAGTCTCTTTAATTTTATTGAAAATAAACACGAATAACTACGCTGGAGAAGAAGAAAATGGTTCTTTAGCATCAAAACCGAACGCTGAAAGAACTGTTAGCTGCAAACTCTGAACGTTTTGCTACATTGACCTTAAATCTGATTAAACCAAACCAGTGAAGACCAAAATAAAATGCTTAAAGCTTTAAATACGATATGGAGATCATCTGGAAGTTTCTACTTTAGGAAGTAAGAGGAAAACTATAGCAGATGCAGGATCTAATCTCTAAGCTTCATCCACTGCAAAGCATACTCACAATTAAACGCTCTAAATGTCATTTAGAGGATCAATCAATCAGCCAGAGATTCACTGGAAAAACGATCTGTACGGGTAAATACACTATTTACGCTTAATATGAGTAGATACGATTATATGCCAATGGGATTCATTTTTTCACTCTTAAAATACGATAATTAGATAATATGCACTTTAAATAAGACAATGCATTTGGGTTTTCTTGTTTTAAATGTAAATTATCTTGTTCCATTGGCAAAGTGTCTCAATAACCTCCTCAATCCAAGACAAAATGCACTGATTTTAATCAAAAATGACTTATTTAGATTTACATTTTTTGCAGGGTTTCCCTGGCTCTGTTTGGTGGCCAGCTGGTCAAATTAATGAACAATTGTAAGGTTTTCCCAATAGTCTTTAAGCACATCTAAAATTAAAAAAATATATATTAAAATGCATTTCTCTTCTTTTCAGTAAAAGAAAATAGATACATTTATCAAGTTTAGTTCAGTTCAGTCTTTCCATTGTTATTTATGGTTTCGGAACAAAAGGATTTAGGCTGAAGTCAAAGTTTTTAGAGTCTTTCTTCCTCCCCTGGATCAGAATAATCCGCATATATTTGCTTACAGAAAACAGGGAGAGAAAAAGAAAAGACAAACATTTCAAATACTGCGAGAGAAAAAAAGTAACATTTTTCTAAACATCACAGAGAATAATAATCACATCATTTCTTTATTTTCTGTTGGATTTAGAATAAAACTTCCAGTCTAGGAAGCAGCTTCACATTTCTTCCTCTTCGTGTTTTTAAAGCTGCTGTAAAACAGAGAGCCCGTCACCGGTGGACTAACGGGTCACAGCTCAGGGCAGAGGGAAATGTCTGCATCTAAACTATAAATAATGAGGTTTATCTTTAGCCTGCATCCATTAACCAGCTGGATGAACCACCTGTTGCTCCCTCACGTTGCTGCGTCCTTTCAGCCGCTTTATTCTGGAGGTAACCCTGCAGGATCGCTCCTCAGGGCAGATTTAAATGTCTGCACCGCTGCTCACACAGATGCTGAGTCTAACGTCGAGCAGATGCATCTCTGAGGACGGAGTTAAAACCCTGAACACCCGAGCATCTGCTGCAGACGCCTTTATATAGAAGCTGCAACGCAGCAACGTAGCATCCCAAGACATCCTGCAATACTTTGCTTATAATACATAGATATATTATCTATTGCATATTATATATGTTTTATATTGTATATAGCTATTAATCATGTATTCTGTATATATAATTAATCTGCAGCATCAACACCGAGTAGGGATGGGAATCGAAAACCGGTTCCTGTTCAGAACCGGTTCCGTATTTTTCGATTCCATGGCATCGTTTGGCAGCTCGCTGAATGATTCTTTTTTCGATTCCCGCAGCACCAGAGCCGAGAGCGCCGGCTCTGGGGAGCACGACTTACGTCACGTTTTTTACGTAAGTTACGCAACTTACGCAAGTTACGCAAGTTGGAAGAACTATTCGAGGAGGAAGACAACGTGCTGCGGTCACTTTGTGAATCAAAGCCCCGTCTTTCCTTAGCCCAGAGGGTAGATCAGGAAATCCAGCTCTATAAAAGCTTGCCCTCCATCCCCTGCAGGGATAGCGCCACACTGTGGTGGTGGAACAAGCAAGATACGCTGCCCTTGCTATCTGGACTGGCTGAAAACTACCTCTGTGTGCAGGCTTCCTCCACCCCATCTGAGAGGGTGTTCTCCACGGCTGGAGACACCATAAGCGCTGAAAGATCCCGTATCCTTCCAGAAGAAGCAGATATGCTCATCTTTCTGCAAAAGAACTGTTAATTTTCCCTACTACTGTTTTATAATTAGTATTTTTGTTATTTAAATTAGGTTATTATCCCATCATTTGTTATTAGACATTGTTGGTTATTAAGTTTGTTCTTGTATTCATTTTTCATTTAAACACAGATGTTACTCCAGTTTCACATTTCCTGTGGACATCTTGATCTTTTTGAGTTTGTAAGATTGTGCAATAGTTAAGTAAACAAAGTTGATTCTGATAATCAAACTGTTTGTTCTCCTTTTTCCCCCAAATTGGAATCGAAAAAAGAATCGATTAAGAATCGAATCGTTTCATAGAATCGAAAAGGGAATCGGAATCGTGAAAATCTTTTCAATTCCCAACCCTAACACCGAGTCAAATTCCTTTTAAGTTCAAACCTATTTAGCATTAAATCTGATTCTGTAGAAGAAAATGTAAAAATAGTTCCCTTTACAGCAATTATTTTAGATCTATTATAAGATATTTATTCACTTTTCAGCTCATTTCTCTTTTAGATAAATTACCAGATATTTATTTTTCGTAGGATTTGCTGAATCTTTTTTTTATTTGTATTAAACGGATAAAAAAAAAAAAATTGAGATGTTCAAAGGATTCTTAGTAACCTCAGCAGACAGTCAGGTTGGAATTTAACTGATTAAATATAAAAAACATGTATTTTTTAAGAGAAATATATAACTTTAATATTTTAGTCTTATTTGTTTTGAAGTACATTTTGTTTGAACAGCAAATTATTCATTGAGTCAGGTTTCCCAGGTGTTTTACGTGCAGAAAAAGGGAAGTATTTAAAGTCTTTATTTTAAATTGGGTGAAAATTACAGCAAATCTATGGAAAATATGAAGCTTTTCTTCATTTTAAGTTATTATCTGGTTAAATAAAACATGAAAACCACTTATTTCAGTCACTGAGACCTAAGAAGGCGTCTGTGTTGATATGGGAGTTAAATCCTCAGTTAGGACCTAAATAAGCTGCAACATCTAACAAAAAGATCAGTGATGTATTTAAACCGCAGCATCGTCTGCAAATGGTTGATCATTATTTATGAGGAGGCTGAGCGGCGCTCAGAGACCAGAGAAGCTGCTCCAGACGGAACAAATAAATCCGTTTTAAAAGATGTTTATGGTTCTGAAAGTAGGACTTAGAAAAACCAAAGGCCTCATGTTTACGCTTCAGATGGATTTTAGCATTAGAAGTCTCAGATGCTGAGTTGCTGATTATATAAATATTTTTTATGGTTTTAGTTGTAAATGACCTTATTTGACTGGATCTGCTGTGAAAGTTTTGTTTCTGAGGCGGAGGCTCATTTTCGCACCGTCTCACCTGTCGATTCTCCTGCTGATTTAAACATTTATTGTTTTTCTTTTAGATTATTTTGCTTCATTATTTTCACCAACGTGCTGAATAGTTAGTGGTCCAGCAACACGACGTCTCGGAGCATTTGTTGAGCTCTAACGGCAATCATTTCGAGAACGTCACGTGACTGATACAGGAACTGTTTCAAACTGACTGACGCATTAAAATGTGTTTTTAAGCGCATCTGTCGGCGCAACAGATCTGCCAAAAAAAAAATCTGATGTTTTGCGATTTTATCATCAAATTACTACCAGTTTTAGTCCGTGAGGCAGACACCCTGTCTACTTTTAAGGCTAGGCTTAAAACTTTCCTTTTTGATAAAGCTTCTAGTTAGAGTGGCTCAGGTTATCCTGAGCTATCTCTATAGTTATGCTGCTATAGGCTTAGACTGCTGGAGGACATAGGGACCCCCATTTCATCATTCTGCTTCATTCTCTCTCTGTTCTCCTATTCTGCAGAATCTGTTAGTTCAATCTCTAACCTTCTGCTCTCTCTGCTTTTCCTCAGAGTAGCTTTGCCTCGTCTGTTCCTGTTTGGCTGTGACGTCATCCTGGAAAGAAACATCAGCTGTGCTGCTGCCATCAACACCCTTGTTTATAGATGTTGGAGATTGGCCTGTTTTCCAGTGTGGTCCTGTTTCTCTGGCCGTGACTGGCTGGATGTGCTCTCTTCATCCTCTGGCATGGGAGCTGGCTCAGAGCTCGTCTGCCTGGCTGTGTGTTTCCTGGACGGGGCCGCCTTTTACAGCTGCTTTTTGTATCTCTGCTTCTGTCTCCTTGAACCCCAGTCGGCCTCAGCAGATGGCCGCTCACACTGAACCTTAGATAGAAATTCCTTAGATAGAAAACTTTGTATCTGAATTCCTTAGATGAATTCCTTAGATAGAAAACTTTGTATCAATTTGACTGTATGATCTGGTTGAACTGTAAAGTGCCTTGAGATGACAGGTGTTGTGAATTTGGCGCTATATAAATAAACTGAATTGAATTGAAAATTGAAATTAATCAGGAAAAATGGATCAGCCTCATATGGAAGAGGATTAGGGCCACTGAAAAAATAAAAAAAGTTAACTGATTTTTAAATTTTATTTCAGTTTAGTATGGGAAAAAAGTCAGAATTCTGACTTTAATCTCAGAATTCTGACTTGTATGTGTATAAATAACCACAAAAAATAAAAATGTTTTGAACATTCCACTTGAGAGTATTACAGCTGCCACCATCTGTATTAGAGGGGGGGGAAATGGTAGGGGTGGCAACAGGGGTGGCTAATGATTGTCTAAGGGTGGCCATGGCCACCCCTGGCCCCCCATGTAGCTCCACCCCCGCTCATGAACCCATCACAAATGCTGAACATTTATAATCCTTTAAAATAGGACACAATTCCAATGTTCTACTGCATCTTACCCCATATTAGTTTTTGCACTGCGCTGACCTGTTTCCTATTAATGCCCTTTTGCACAATTATTTAAACTTTTGGTATTGGTATTGTTTATCTTATTCCAACTGCAGTATCATCACACTGTTGTTTTGTATACGCAATGCCTCATGACAATAAAGTTTAAGTCTAAGAATAGCTAGAAATTAATAAATGCATCAAAACGTTTTATTCAATTCAGTTTATTTCCATAGCACCAATTCACAACACATGTCATCTCAGGTTACGTTATAGTTCACCAGATCATCCAGTCAGATTGATTCAAAGTTTTCTATCTAAGGAAAACCAGTTGATTGCATCGACTCATTGACTCAAATACAATCCCTCACACTAAGCATGCTTGTAGCGACAGTGGAGAGGAAAAACTCCCTTTTAACAGGAAGAAACCTCCAGCAGAACCAGGCTCAGTGTGAGCGGCCATCTGCTGAGGCCGACTGGGGTTCAAGGAGACAGAAGCAGAGACACCCCATGTCAGAGGATGAAGAGAGCACATCCAGTTAGTCACAGTCAGAGAAACAGGACTACACTGGAAAACAGGCAGATCTCCAGCATCTATAATCAAAGGTGTTGATGGCAGCAGCACAGCTGATTTTTTTCTCCAGGATGGAGTCACAGCCAAACAGGAACAGACCAGATGAAGCTACTATGAGAGAAAGCAGAAAGTTAGAGATAGATCTAACAGATTCTGCAGAGTGGGAGAATAGAGATGGAATGAAGCAGAATGATGAAATATTAGTTGTTTTATTTGTAGTGCGTTTCTAACAAATGTAACTGAAGTTATTACTAAACTTGTAGAAATGTAGATTCCAAAGTTTTCCCATCTGATTGATGAGGATTATCATATAAAACTGTAACTGGAGCGTGTAACAAAAGTAAATTCCCTCTGGGATTATTAAAGTATTTCTGATTCTGATGGAGCTGCATTGCTGTTTGATTTCCAAGCTGCTCTCTACAGGAATGTGAGAGTGTGGGACAGAGTGGCAGCATTGTGTCTCTTGAGGTTAAGTCGGTGCAGCGCTGCATATCAAACAGGCCTGTAGTAGTGGCTGTGTGTCACGCTCTGTTGTTGTTTATCAATAAAGCATTGTTTCCTCTCTCTCTCTCTGCAGCCCAGGACGTCCTCTTGGCCGTGGTCTCGTCTCGCCCCACCAGCCGCTCCTCTGCTCCTGCTGCTGCAGCACAGCTCGCAGCGTTTAGCTGCAGAAACCTCTCCGTGCGTTTAAAACATGACCTGCACGCTGCCCGGCTAGCTGCTCCGTACTGCGGCTTCAACTCGCCGACTGTTTCAGCTGAAGATGTAGATCAGTCTGATTCCTGCGGGACTTTTTTTCATCTTAAGGTTTAAAAATAAACTTTTTTTTTTTACTTCAGAGAGGAAGTTCAGTTGGAAACCAAACTGCGTTAAAATGTAGGTGGACTGCGACTAGCGTCGACTTTTCAGCGGCTAACGGAGAGTTAGCGGCTCGAGGAAGGCGGGAAGCGGCGGCTCTGGCGTAACGGAGGGGCTCAGCGGGGGTGCGATGGAGTACCACTCCGGTGGTAGCCTGCCCCTGCTGGGGAGACCACGGTACTGCCCCGGAGCCAACGCTAACGGAGGGTACCTGTGTGAGACGGGACACTGCTGCGGAGAGACCGGCTGCTGCACCTACTACTACGAACTCTGGTGTAAGTTAACGCCTCAACTTACGCGCTAGCTTGAGTTTAGGAAAACAGTTAGCTTAAAGATCTTTTTTTTTATTAAACCTTTTGACATCGTTTTTGTGAAATTTTTTGTTTAAAAGTGTTTTGCCTTTAAAAATTGCATCTTTTTTGTAATCAAACAAAGATAATCTAAATAAATATAAAATACGATTTCATAAATTAAGTTATTATTTATTAAGGAATAGATCAGACTATTCAGCCATTAAAAAAATTGTAGTATTACCCTCTGAAATCATAAGTGAACTCAATAAAACTAGATATTATTGGGGTTAAATCGCACCTCATCTGGTTTGATTATGTCTCGGCCTTAAATAGGACCTGTCTGACAACATGAAGTAGACTGAAGCAACTCATTATGCATTGATCTGGAGAACAAAAGATAAAAAACACAGTTATGGTTCTATCAGTGTAGAAAGGGTTAATCAGCCATTTCTGAGACTGTAGAGCTGCACAGAATCACAGGAAGGATAATTATACACCAATGGAGGAAAAATAGGGCTAAAACAATCGTGACTAGTCGATTACTGAAATAATCATCAATTAATTTAGTAATCGATTAACTGGAGCATAGAGACTCTAAAACATGCCTTTAGCCAGGAGAACGACCCAATTAGAGCAGTGATATACTAAGATTGTAAAGAAAATATGTAAAAAAAATTGTGCTTTTAAGATAGAAACTATTCTCAATATGCTCTATCCAGAACTCTACAAGAGGAAAAGTTTGAGTTTCATCTGGTTTAATTTAGCTAAAGATCTTTAAGGGAACCTTTTTCTATTTGATTATTAATAAAAAAACAATTAAAAAAATTCAATTTGCAAAATAATAGTTGGTTACAGTCCTATCATCTACCTATGAAAAATATTCCAAATAACTTCATCATCTAGGAGGTCCCAGAACAATGTCTGGGTCATGGCAGGCCTCGCTTGGCTCAGAGAAGGTCAAAGGTCAAGACTCTATAATAAGAAAGAGAGGCTGGGAATATAAGAACACAAAAAACCGTCTCATATTCAGCACACATTTCTTTAGGGTTTTAAACTTTTCAGGGATTTTTGTTTTTTTAATAAAATTAGACAAAGCAGCGTTTCTTGGCAGGTGTTTGTCCTGCTTCACCTCACATGAAACTAATAATAATAATAATAATATATTTTATTTAGCAGCACCTTTCTTGACACTCAAGGTCACTTTACAAATAATACAAAAGATAAATAAAAAGAGAGATGAAAATACAAAATACAGATACAGGAACATAAAAACAATCATGGATAGGGAAAAGAGCAGTGTATTCACAGATAAACTAACAGCATTTCCAACAAAAAACATGCCTACAGTCAGACATGGTGGCGGTAGGGTGGTGATGTGGGGCAGCGCTGCTGAATCCAGACCTCCATGATATGCAGCGATTGGTGGAAGCAGGAATTCTGGTCTTTCCCAGAACGAGAGGATCCCTCATCAGAAACTTTAAGCTCAGCTGGTTCTGCAGCATAAGAACGATTCAAACCAAACCAGCAGTTAGTCTCTAAATGAAGTTTGTACCTCAATCTGATTAAAATGCTCCCTTAAAGACAAATACATTTATCCAGTGGACTACGAACAGCTGGATAAATGACCAAAATCTCCAAATCAGTCTGACAGGAGTTAAACACTGAAAGTCCTGTGGATCATTAAGGCAGTCCTGTTTTTAAACTGTAGGGTGAAGGCAGAGGAGCTGCGTTTGGCATTAAAACCCACTATTCTGATTACTGTGGGCTAATCTCAGCTGGGGGGGGGGGGGTCACATCCACTCCTAATAGCATCTTTGACAGATTGGATTCTATTTCCTAAAATAAAAAGCAAATCTAAATGGGACTCTGACTCCCCATCTCCCATGGGCTCCGCCTGCATATCGTGCGTCCTCATTGGTCCGATCGTGACCAGTGTCAATCCCCCCTGTGGGGAACAAAGTTATAAAGCTGTTAGGACAAATCCAAACCACCGTCTGCTGAGCAGACAAAACCCCTGATGGGAAGGAAGAAAGGGAAGATGGAGAGAAGGCAGTTTAACGCACAGTTGCCAACTTCGTGACTCGTCAGTCCCCTCTTGCTTACAGTTTAACGGCCTTCTTTAGTGAGGAGAGGGGGGGGCGAGCCCCTCCCTCCCCCAAAGCGCTGGCAGGGAGTCAAACCCAGCTCTGCAGCCAAAACCTGCAAGCAGAGAGAGAAGCGCCTCTCCTCTTTCTGCTTTTTTAAAAGAGTTAAAGGTATTGTGAAGGATTTTCGTGAATTTCTACAACGGATTACAGCTGCCTCATGCCCCATCCTGCTACAGAGGTCAGAGGTCAATATTAGGTCACAGCATGAGCAGGAGAATCTGATCAGGAAGTAGACATGTCCACTGAACCTGCTTATCCTCCATTGAATGAGCTGCATCATTTCATCAGGATTACTGTGGAGAATTTAACAATGAGGAGGTTCATCAACATTTATCACAACTGGGTCGGATTTTTTTTCCCTATTCCAGAAAAATCCAGATATATTTGTGGCTGAATAAAGGATTCATTTATTTTACAGTTCTGGGTGTTATTTTCTCCTAATTCAATCCAAATCTGAACCAAAGGCATCAATTATGAAGATATAAGCAATTACTTTAGCTAAAAAGGAAACAAAAAATATCTTTTTACTCTGCTGTTGTTATTCGTTCATGGTTATAAACCCAGAGGTGTTTGACATGGACCAAATGTTGGTGTCTGTGTGTGGTTTCAGGGTTCTGGCTGCTGTGGACCGTCCTCATCCTCTTCAGCTGTTGCTGCGCCTACCGACACCGCCGAGCCAAACTCCGCGTCCAGCAGCAGCAGCGGCAGAGAGAGATCAGCCTGCTGGCCTACCACGGTGCCAACTCCTTCCCCTCCTCCATGCTGGACCTCAGTGAGTCTGACCTCATCAGGAGGCTCCTCCTTTACTGCTCTGACGTAAAGCAGATATGTTCAACTTTATGAAAAGTTTTCAATCCCTTAGAACTTGCCACAGGTTTGCCTGCTGTTTGGATCACATGTAGCCTGATTCCACACGCTCGGTAGGGCTTTACTGTATTAGCAGGAGAAGAGGCGCAAGTCAAGTTAGACACTGTCGTCGTGCAACATGCGGTAATTTATAAAATATATATATATATATATATATAAATAAGTTTTAAATCAGGTTGGGTCTGGATCCGCTAATCCGTGACCTCTGCTGTAGATGATCCAATTAAAAGGGGGATAAATCAAATGCAAGTCACCCTCTTTAGATTTTGTATTTACAGATTGTCGTCAAACTGCACTATTTAGTCTGTGTTTCACGTTAAATCCCAGTGAAACTCATTGAAGATCCTGGTTAAAACTTGTGGAAAAGTGAACGGAAGGTGAATCTTTTCTCAAGGCTCTGTTTTTGTAATAATTTCACTGTAACGTTGTGTCTGTTCTGCACTGTTTTACTCTCGAAAGGCAGACGTGATTCATGCTGTTTTGAAAAGCCCACAGCTCACTGCCATCCTTTGAGCAAAAAAGATCTCTAAGTGGAAACAGTGTTTAGGTTTCCAGCCAATGAAGTATCTCTGTGGAAATTCAAAGTTCCTCGTTTGTTTGGCGCTTTTGTTTGCTGCTGACGCTCAGCTGTCAAGCGATGTGAAGCTTTTCTAATCTGCTTCTCTGACGACTCGGTGGAAATTTACGGCTCAGAGGTTTCAAGGTTTATTTTCCAGACAGGAAACTCGTCATCCTTTCAGGTGCGTCTCACAGAGCCTTAGAGCTTAAAAACCGCACCAAGTGATTGTTGTAGAGGTAATAAATACCCCATTTACACTACCCTTGAAAAACTGATCCATGCCGAGACCGGTCCGAGCTCGGATCAGTTAGCAAGGCCGAGGTCGGTATCAAGCAGTTGGTGGCGGTAATGCACCAAAAGTTGTTTGCCAACCGCCATAAAACACAAGAAGAAGACAAAGAAGGAGGGAATAAAGCAAATCAAAATGGCGGCGCCCGTCACATTCAGAAAGTTATGCTTGATTATTATTGCTGTACTTCGATGTTTGCGGAGGGTCAGGCGAAGACGGCAACCTTTCGTGGATGTTTATAGTTGTTGTTCTTCTTCTGTTTTGTGTTGGTTGGCAAGCAACTTCCGGAGGGGCATTACCGCCAACTACTGTAATGGAGTGTGAATCGCGATGTGCAGCCAGACGGAGATGACGCGTTCTGCTCATGCGCTCTTGTTATCAGAGATTCGAGCCAAGCCCACCTCTAGAACTGGTCTGCAGTTAGCGCGGTTCGGTTGTGTCTAGCTCGGTTCAGTTCAGTTTGCTTTCCGTTTACACATGATAAGTTATCTCAGTTACTGAGCTCGGACCGGTCTCGGCACGGGTTAAAAGTCATTGATACACAACAAAATAAGTTGAATTTGTAAAAAGAAATAAGTCATCCAAATCCTTCGACCAAATAAGTCCCTCTTATACATCTTTACTCTTTAGATAATTGACATGTAGGTGTGTTAGTGTTATAGAACGCCGATAGACCGTAAACTTTTTATGTATATGCCTTTACTTATGTGAATTGTTTATTTAACGGGTCTCTGCAAAAACTTGCCTAATGATTAGCTGCAGAATGATCGAAGAAGGTCAACTGGTACCTGTGAGCAATTAGAAGAGGCCAATGAGGAGCCAAGAAAGGTCCCACTGTTCAAAAACCTGGACGTGTTTGGAAAGAATTACACTTGACCAAAGAACTGGCTGATCTTACCTGAATAAAAAGGACTTATAGTTTTGACGGCCAGGTACTTGAAATAATTATTTTTTTTGGGTCCAGAGACTTAGACAGTTAGTTAGTCAACCTTCAAATTGACTCGTGGATGTGATGATTAGTGTTGTGCTGATACCGATACCATCTGATACCGATACCATCTGTTTAAAATCAGTGTGTTTATGTATATATGAAGAACTGCATACTACTTGGATGTAAAATAATTTGTCAAGCTGCTGCCTACCTTTGTGAAGCAGGAAAAAGACTAATGAAAAGTGAATCCAGTAGAACCTTTTATTGCCTACCTGGAGTGGGTGACAATAGTTGAAGAAACTTTTGGCTTTCAAAATGGTAGCGGTGCCCTATTTGTTGGTACTGGCCGATACCGATACCACCATTTTAGTGCTGGATCGGGGCCCTGCCCGATACTGGTATCAGTATCAGTGCAGCACTAGTGATGATGTCTTTTGAAACCGTGTTGTCAGCCATTTCTAACACATGGACCATGGTTAAAGGAGAAGTTCAGTTTTTAACACTTTTAGCCCATTTTCTGTAGTGTCCAGGATGAAATCGAATGATCGACACCAAAATTTTGACAATTGGTCCTGTCTCTGCTTTTTGGCTCATTTAGAATCCCCCCCTGGCTGCTTTAGAATGGCTTCCATAGAGCATGTCCGATAATGTCCTTGAAACAACCTTAAACGTTCTTTTTTTTAAATATGCTACTCACCGGGTCGTCAGCGCTGTTCAATGACGTTCCAAAAAAAAGTTTCGTGAAGAAAAAACGTTCCTGTAGTGTTTTATTTAGCATTTTGTAAATCCCATTGAGTTCTGTTGGAAAAGTCAATATTCCCCTGCCACCGGAAACGGAAATGGGGCCTGTTTACACAGTTGTAGTCTTTTCGCTTCACTCTGTGTACTCCGACGTCGAGGTGCTAACGTCTCTGTTAAACACTTTAAAAAACTCTGAAAATGGAATACGAAAGGTGGATTCTTGATTCTCGACGTCGGAGTACACAGAGTGAAGCGAAAAGAGTACAACTGTGTAAACAGGCCCCATTTCCGTTTCCGGTGGCAGGGGAATATTGACTATTCCAACAGAACTCAATGGGATTTACAAAATGCTAAATAAAACACTACAGGAACGTTTTTTCTTTACGAAACTTTTTTTGGAACGTCATTGAACAGCGCTGACGACTCGGTGAGTAGCATATTTAAGAAAAAGAACGTTTAAGGTTGTTTTAAGGACATTATCGGACATGCACTATGAAAGCCATTCTGAAGCAGCCAGGGGTGGATTCTAAATGAGCCAAAAAGCAGAGACAGGACCAATTGTCAAAATTTTGGTGTCGATCATTCGATTTCATCCTGGACACTACAGAAAATGGGCTAAAAGTGTTAAAAACCGGAATTCTCCTTTAAGTTGAGATAAGTACTACATGAGTTCTTTAAATTTTCAAACAGAAAAAACTAACCTGTAAGCGAAAAGATCTTGGCTCATGAATGAAAACATAAAGGTCACAGTTGCTAGAACAATCCACAGAACTAAATCCAATAGAGACCGTTTGATGTCAAACATTGTGGTGGCGATGATTTGGAAATAAATGGTAGAACAGGTGTTCACAGCTCACAGACATTTGTTGATTTGTTTATTTATCTCCTGCTAACTGGAGATTGATTTTGTAACTGGACTATTTCTTTGTTACGCCTTTCTTATCTCATATCTTCTCACTTCTAAAAATATCTCAACAGCAATGCATAAACTGCTTCTGTCTTAATTTAACTAAATCTTGGTTCTATGTTTAGATTCAACTCATTGTAACCTTCTGATTGACAGATTTGAAGAGTGGCTCAGATCATCTGCTACTTTGCCAAACTGGCTCGGATCATATTTAATCATCTGTTCCTAGTTTGTATCTCTTGAGGATTACAAATCTGAATGAAAAAAGATCAAATGTGTGTTCCTTATGGCTTAATTTTTCCCCAACATCAATATAATTTTCCTGGCTCACATTATGAAACTAATTATGGGCTTGCTCTATCTACCAATACATTATTTCTATGCTGATGACTTAAGCCCCATTTACACTACTGATCCATGCCAAGCTTAGTTCCGTACAACCATGTGCACACCATGCTAGCATGGTTCCCCGCCTCCCAGTGGCGATCTACGGTACTACTGCTCTCTACAGGGAAACAATCAAATCAACATGGCGCTGCCTGTAACATTCAAGAACTTTGCTGAGAGTTAGGCGAAGAAGGCAGCCTGTGGTGAATTAACTTGACAGTCTGCTTTAGGAATGTAGATACAACAAGGGCTAATAAGGGCTTACAGACGCAGGAAACAATGAAAGACGTTGAGGTTAATCACACTGGTAAGCAGAATCATCACTGGAAATCGTGTGTCACGGTAGGGAAGCAAGTATTTTTACGAATGTCTGAAATTTCATGATTATGGAGGCAGGCTGTAAGGAGATGAAGCGGTCCTGCTCATACGCTCTTTGTTATCTGAGAACCGAGCCCGAACTGAACATGCCGAGCCCTACTGTTGAACTAGTACCAGTTTAGCGCGGTTTAGTTGTGTCTGGTACGGTCCAGTTCAGGTTAGCGTGCCATGTACACTCAACAGTTATCTCCGTTCCCGCACTCAGACCGATCTCAGCGCGGTTTCAATAGGGTAGGGCAAACATCTTTATTACTACTTGGCTATCGTCCAGTTGACTCACAAAGGAACTTGTCAACAAATCATTAAGTGAATAGGTGAGATGTCAGTTTAATGTAAAAAAAAAAAGACAAGGGAATGTTTTTGGTTACAAAAATTACAAGAAAATTATAACTTTATGGGAAAACAAAACATGCAGAAACATTCTGAATTCAATTTTACATCTTTATAAAGTGTATATCTAAAGTAGAAAGTTTGCGACTAAATAAATAGGATTTTAGTCACTTATGAACCTAGTAGACCACTCCTTTCATGATGTTCCTTTCATGTTCCTGGAGCTAAACTAAGTGGAGCAGGCAGGATCCCATTCCTCAGACATGAAACAAACTCTGAAAAATGATTGTGTCTGTCTTTATCTAAATGATACATTTTTGCGTCTCTCTTGGCTTTTTATCCATTTAAGTTTGCATTTGATCGTTTTGGTTTGTTGATGTTGACACAATTTAAAAAACAAGTTTCTCTCTGTTCTTCTTTCTCTCGTTCTCTCTGTAGGTTTTCTGGCGTCTCTAAAGTTACCCTCCTACGAGGAGGTTGCGGCTCAGCCCTCCACACCCCCTCCTCCCTACAGCTCTGTTTTTACGACTCCACGATATCCGCAGCCCCCTCGTGCTGCCGACCCACATCTGCTTACGCAGCACGGTCCGTTGCTGCACCGACCGCTCAGTGATGGACCCTCCTCCTTCAGCTCTAACAGGTATGAGACCCTTTATAACTGGTAGATGTAAAACTACTGCTGATCTAACGAACCGAACTTTGAGGATGCCGTTCTAGTACTCATCGCAGATTGATTTCAGACCCTTCGTCATAAATTGTTTCCTGTCTGCAGCTCCAGCTGTTCCTGCGACTCCTGCTGCCCCTCTTCTCCATGTAGCTCTTCGCTCTCTGCACCTATCACTTATGAGACTGACACAAGTCATGCCTCCACACCCAGCGAGGCCATGCCCCTCACCCTTGATGTCACTATGGAGACCATAGCAGCTGCAGCCAGTTGCTTGGAGGCAAACGGGGCGCGATTTACCTCCGATGGAGCAGCTGGCACGGTAGCGGTTGACATCGAGGGTGCCGAACAAGTCCGAGCTCAGGAACTCCCGGCCACGGACTCTTCACTTCCTGGCCAGACTGTTACTGTGGCAGTTGTTACCAGGGCAGCCTCGTCTCAGCCTTCACCTAGCTCTGAGATTGCCCTCGCTGTTGCAGCTTCCTCTCCTATGAACACACAGCTAGAGATGCCGCCATGTTCTCCGATCTTCAGCACCGGTAGCTCAAGTACACTCCCCAGTCCAAGACTTGATGCCATCCAACCCCCATCCATTAAAATCATGAGAACTGGAAGTCAGTCAGGGCCTTCTACCCCAACAGCTAACTCCTCTGGAAGCTGTGAGCCTGTCGAAGCTCTGGAAACCCTTGATGTATCAAGAACTTTTGATCCAACCAGTGCTCCCTCTAGTCCTTCAACACCGTCTCCAGATGTTCATAGAACTATGGCCTTCAAAGCAGACTCTGCCAGCCTTCTAACCCCAGATCAGGATGTTAGCAGTGTGCCAGCTGATGCGTCTGTAACCCCTACCCAAACTACAGTACCTACAAACCTTAAAAAGGACCAAGAACCACTGCTGTCTGAAGCGACTTTAGCTCCTCCGAACCTTCCGAGCATTATCATCCCAAACACCATCATTAACACCCCTCCAAAACCAACACATTTAGATCTTACCCAAGGTACGATGACAGCACCTGTTTCATCTCCTTTGACTCAACACTTGGAGCCCTCACCTAGATCAGCTCTGATCCAGTCTCCTTCAAGCCCTGGATCAGACCCGTCAGCATCTGTTGCCATTGTTGCAACTTCTATTGTTTTGACTTTATCTGCAGATGATTCTGGACCTAGTCCAGGATCGTATGAGTCAAAACTTCTTGCACCATTGCCTTCAGATATTCAGGCTAGCTGTAGTACAGGCTCTGGGTCAGGATCACCAACCCTAATTCCAGATCTCACTTGTCAAGCTCCTGTAAACTGTTCCTCCTCTTGCCCAGCAATTACTATTGAGTCTGAAACTTCTTTCACTCCTTCTCACTCACCCCATGCAGTCGTCTCCCCATCCTCACCCAGATCCCCTCCTTGTCACCCAGCACCAGCATTACTACTTGATCCCCTAACTGCTCTGCACCAGCCCGACAAAGGTGGTTCCTCCTCTGGCCATGCCTCCTCCCTCTCCCCGTCACCCCGCGCTACTCAGTCTCCGCCAAAACAGACCGTCTTCTCCCCGTGTGTGGACGTCTTTGAACCTGGACCAGCATGCTGGGAAGACGGAGAAGAGGAGCAGGGCGACGGGGACAAAGAGGAGGACGAAGAGGATGACATGGGAGCTGACGAGAGCCAGTACAGGCACCGCCGCCTTACCGGCGACTCCGGTATTGAAGTGTGCAGATGTCGAGTGGAGGAGGAGGAGGAAGACGAAGAAGAAGACGAGGAAGAAGAAAAAGACAAGAACATCGACATGCATGATAGTGTGGATTGCCCAGCGAGAAGTCAGATGAGCACAGAGGACGAACTCACACCCTGCAACCCCTCCACCTCTGTCACCTCTTCGACCCCTGAAGAAAACAGCAAAGTCATCATCGTCATGGAGAAAGTGTAATCAACAGAAAGCAGCAGGTTTAAACAGTTTCTCATTCTGACCTGGAGAGTCAGCCATCAAACGATCGGAGATGGTTCTAAACAGCCATGGTTGTCAATGTTGAGAGGAAAGGACCAGCGTTGGGTAGAAGATTTGGTATGAAAAGCTGGCGGTTTTATGGGCTGCGGTGTCACGTTTCAGTAGGTTGAGAAGCGTCTGTTTAATTTCAGGACTATAAAACTAAAACGCAGTAGCTATTGTGAAACGAACAAACTTCCTTACCCTAAGACATCTCTGCACAGACAGATCTCTACATCTGCACCTAATAAAACTCACTTTAACCCAATTTTCATTGACTCTAATCAACAGAATTTATTAAATTCTCTTAACATACTGATATTCATCTCCAATATTGAGCCAAACTATATAAATTTGCACATAGAAACTTCAAAAATCTCTTGTGACGCAAATATGGTACAAGAACTGCAAACATCTTGATTGAAATCGTGCCCCTCAAGGCAATGACGCTTTCTGTCTTTTGCTCATAAATGAACGTCTTTAAATAGTCGAGCATTTAGGCGGAGATATCTTCCATGCCGTCTTGGATGATGACTGCGGTTTGGAAGTGTGCCGGGGACAAGTTGGCTTGCTCTGAGAAAGGAAAAGAGACCGGTGTGGGAGGATGATTCACTGCGCTTGATTGACAGAGGGAAGACTGATTCATTGATTGAGGAGGACGTTTGATGGCTGGGTCCGTCAGGAGAGCGGAATTAGGCGGCTGGTTTGCAGTTTTTATTCCAAGTGGGGGAAAATTCAAGGCGGACAGCTCAGATTGGCTTGTATCGCGTCGACATCTCAGCAGAGAAAAGCTCTTAGATGAATGTAAACAAACAATGGATGCTTATAGACCAAAACAAAGCCCCAAAGAGAGCAGAGACAGAGTGTGTCATCATCCTGCCTTTGTTTCTTTCTCGGAGCGTGAGGTCAGATCAAACAATAAGCTGTCGACGCCACGATCTCCGTCACTTTGTGGATCTCTTCATTGTCAAACATCTCTCCTACGTCCTTAACTTCTAGGGAATTTGAAGAAAAATACAAATTGCAGACAAAGCAAAGACATTTCAAGGCCTTGAAAGGATATAGTTACGGCAATCCTTTTCAGAGTTAGATTTATTTTTAGGTCGACGTTTCGTACATTGTGAGCTTCATAGATAAGTCAGTGAGCATATTTTGTGACACAGAGATGGAGTATATTTTTGCAGTGAAGCAGACTTGGTAGTAGTTGTTTTGTATGTGCTGCCTTGTTTTCAGCTCACCTTAAAAATCAGTAAAACGAATTCATTAAGGGAGTTATCTTCCGTTTAACAGAATAAATAGACCCATAAGAATTGGAAATGGCTCTAGAATCATCTGGGGGAGTCTTTTGGTGGAAAACTTAGAGATGAGGCTTACCCCTCGCACAGACTCTGTCGTTTGTGTGTTTTTTCTCTTTGTCAACAATAGAAGCCATTCTAGCCAATGCAGTTGTGTTGTGCTACAGCATTACGATGAGCCCTACTCCTTCATCCTTCAGAAATCCTTCCAACCAAGAAACTTATTTTCCATTATGCTTGTTGCCGTTTAGGGAAGGGTACTCTTATCTCCCGCGGTCAGTTGACAGGACACACCGTGGGCAGACTCCCAGTCCACCACATGGTCACGAAGTTTGTTGATACAACTCATTCTACTAAAGAGATGACACATCAATCTGTAATACCCTTAAGTTTTACAAGGGTGTGCGGGGCTGGTGCTTATTTCTAGCAGTTCCTGAAGGAACAGAAGTTTACCTTTAGGTGCAAGTCCGTTGACTTCACCAACTATACAAACAAAAGCTAAGATCTTTTGCAAGTCTGGTATAAAGGGTGGCTATCGCCATACGCTTGCTACCAAGTTTCACAAATGTCCCATGATGTAGAAACATACCTTGGCAGGCAAAAAGAGCACAGTGATTTCAGCCAATTGACTAAGCATTTCCAGTAGATGAAATGTTCAAACTTCTTCTTTCACAAGTAGAGACATGAGCTGGCATTGGAAGGAAAGGGGATGGTTCTCGTAAGCTCATGAAATCCTCAACCTTACTGAATGGAGAGAGACTCTTGAGTCTGGTTGACGGATCTTTATACCCTGTGTTCATGCTGCATTGATCAACACCTTCATGTATAACTCAACAGAGCCACCGGTACATGATGCAAGAGCGATAAAACCTCTGGATTCATTAAGGCAAAGTCCTGCCGCAGAGACGGCCTGAAACATGCGGCCATTAAGGACTGGATTCAATGCTCGCTTTGATAAAGGTGGTTTTGGGACTTCTACGAGCTCAAGGACTGATCATACTGAGGCATTAGGTTGAAATTCAGCACCTGTGGAGCGTGAACATCGAGATCTTAGAGGCTAAACGTTCTAGGGTGACGCCCAGCCGTTGATGTTGTAGTTGATGTTGTGGTTGATGGTGTTTTTTTTTTTTGTTTACCTGAACTTATACCGTTATATATTTCATTGGTTTCCGAGTGCCATTTCTACTTGACTACTGTTACTACTTAGCATTATTTAGAGCTGTTCTTGCTCTGTGTGACTGTGAGCTTTATAGCAGAATGACTTGGGGAAAAACGTCTGCAGTTTGTCTGTAATTTAGGTTCTCAAAGTTGTGCAGACCTGAGATCAGCTTAAAGTGATTCTGATATTTTCTCAAAATGATGGAAACAACTGGCATTAAGCTATGGAAAAATCTCAAAAGTTTAATCTATTTCGACTCCTGCAACAGCAACCGAGCATGGGTTTATAATGTCTTTTGGGGGTATAGTGAGCCTCTGGTGTTGCCTTAGTTTTGATTGAAAGCATGGAGGCATTTTTGAAGTTCGATTAAAGATTATCAGACACACATTAAGCTGATTCCAGGTGATCCTACCTTCAAGAACAACCTTTTTGTTTAGGTCTGAATTACATATCTTATTCATTTACAGCCCTCTCTTCAGGGAGATTGTAACATTGACTGGATTCTCATTCTAAAGGTTCTCATTTGTTGTTTTTTACATAAAAGTCAAAAGATATTTAGAATATCTCCCCTATATGGGGGTAGACTAATGCCTATAGGTTCTTTATGCTACTACACCTGGATCATAAGTCGCATTTACGTTTTTTTATTGCCCCATTTGAATTAGAAACCTAAAAAAGAACATATAAATTGGATTGTGTGACGACTTAGGTTTGAATTCTAAAAAGTTATTGCAAAATCTTTCTAGAACATTGGAATGTGAAGCCAGTCAGACCTGCATTTGGATCTAATCCCTTTAGGTTCTTACACATCTTAACTCCACCTGTGATTCATTTACTCAGTTCATCCCACTGTCCAAGTCCTTCCCTTTGTTTACAGGATTTTAACCGTCTTGTTAAATCTTCTCTCTTTCCTTCACGGGGTTCCTGTCCTCAGTGTCGGGGTAAGAAGTGAAGTTTTAAAATAAAACATTAAAATCCTGCAATATTCAAATGAACACAAACACAAGTTAGTACTGTTAAAAGTAATATATGGTGTGGATGTATGTATGTATGAATGTGTGACATAACTAAACCAGCCTGTTCTAAAAGTGTGGAAATATAATGAATAAAACTGTTGAATCTAAACTTTTGTCTGTCTGTTAAATGTTGAACCACTTTGATTACATTGATGGTAATAAAACATTAGAGGAATAAAGTCACTCAGTAAAGATAGTAGAATAATCTTTATTTTTATTAGATTGAGACCGGAGGATGGCCCTGAACAGCTTTCAGCCTCTTCTCTCAATAGAGGAAATAAATAACAGTTTACTTGGAATTTATTCGACATATATTGCTTTTGATAAATGATTATAACTCCTCATGGCCTTTAGGTCTCACAATTTGTGACTTAAAACATAAAACTGATGAGTTCTCAGTCAGAAATATCTATAATACATTGATTTTCTATTTTACTGGCAAGTCAAGGGATAATATTGCTCTTTTCAAATTCATATTTATTTACATTTATATAACTTCCTCTTCTCATTAAGCTTTTGAATTGTCCATTTCTTATCTATCTAAACCCAATTTGTGTTTCCAACAGCTGGTGAAATGAGTAATTTGTCTCCATTCTGAGACAAATAAAGCTTATCTTAAATGATAATCATTTTTCAAACATTCATATATAGAAGCGTTTTCTGTTTTTCAGATTGGCTGAGAACCATGATGAAAGTTGTGAAACAAACTAGCTAAAAGTTAGCGGACTGGTTTTGAATTGCTAACAATATTAAACTAAGCTACAAATGTTCATTTTTATTAAAATGTCTGATTAAAAGTTAAAAATAAGAGTTATCCAACTACATTAGCATTCTGAAGTTAAAATTTGGTCAAGCTATGAGCTAGCAACATTTTTCCGTTGACTTTAAGCCACTCCCCTTTTTATTTAACCCCGCCCTCCCATCCTGGGCGTGGAATGACTACAGCCTTATAAGGCAGCGGCTGCAGGACCACACCGAGACGCCCCTGCAGGTTTGGCGGGGAATCCCCGTCTGGCAGCTTGAAGCTCATTCGCTGGAGCAGAGACGACAGGAAGAGGAAAAGCTCCAGCCTGGCCAACGATTCGCCGACACAAACCCGAGGTCCCGCCCCGAATGGCAGGAAACACGAGGGCGTGGCTCGTCGGCCTTGGTCGTTGAGGAAACGATCTGCATTTGAAGGGGAGGAAGGTTTAGAAGAAGTTTTCTGTGGGGTTTGTTTGTAAAGAGTGTTTCCCAATGAGTCACCTGGGTTGAACAGGTCGGGTTTGTCCCAGTGCCGGGGGTCGTGATGGATCGACCACATGTTGACCAGAACACGAGTCCCACGGCGCACAGCGTGCCCTCCAATGCTGCGGGAGAAAATAAGTTCGTGAACCCTTATTTGACAACGCTTTGAGCTAACAGACCTACCTGCTGTCGGTCATGGCGGTGTGGGGAATCAGAACCGGGCTGACCGGGCGGATCCTCATGCCTTCGTTGATGACGCAGTCCAGATACGGCAGCCGCCCGCGGTCCGACACGCTTACTGCTCTCTCACAGCCGATGTTCTCGTCCAGCTCCTTCTGCACTCGCTCCTGGACCTGCAATAGAAACTCAGGGATGTTGGTACCAGAGACTCTGGTTCCCCCGTCTCTGGCTGGAACTAGACGGCGTTTCATCGCCACTCTCTGACCTCAGGATGATGCAGCAGGTAGGCCAATATCCACAGCAGAGTGGTGGAAGTCGTCTCCACACCTGCTCCAAAAGCCTCTGCCGCTGTCATCAGGACATGGTCATCTGTTATCCCCTCCTCCTTTGACCCCTGTGTCTTCTGACCCCGCCCACTTCCTGTCTGACCCTTCAGCAGGGCCTCCAGGAGGTCACGAGGATCTCCATCGCTCAGAGCCGCCTGTAAAACACCAGACAGAGGATGGAGATGAAATAAAATCCCATACTCCACAAAGCCTGGCTGATCAAGTCTGCCCCTCTGGCCTATCAGAGCTGTAGTGATCACTGCAGCCTGCAGGGGGAGCTGTTGCTCTCTGCTGGTGTTCCTTCACTGTTCATGGCTGAACTTCTGTTTGAATAGTTTGTGGGTGTTACCTTGTGCTCCTCCAGTTTCCGGCTCAGCAGGCGGTCTCTGACAGCGATGCACTCCTTCAGTTTACTGAGGGACCTGTTAGGAAAGACCTGAATGAAAGACAGAGGCTGTGAAACACCAGATTATTGATGCTTTTCAATGAGCAGATAAGAAATGTTCACATAAAATGTCCTTAAGATACAATAGAAAATCCATTCCACAGTGGGGGAATTCTGGTGTTTCCAGCAGCAAAAATATTATAGAAAAATGGTCACACCTTAGAATAATGTATAAGAATAACATAATATTGCAAAATACTGTACTGTAAAGTGTTTTAACAATATAAATACCATGCACCTGGAGAATAAATTAACCAATATGAAGCTATAGACATTTTTGCAGTAATGGATATTTGAAAATAGCAACATAAGAGATGTGCAAAATGACAGCAGCATGTTATTTAACTGACTAAGAAACTGCAAAATCAGCAAGAATGTAACAACTTTTTGAGGTTATTGGGAACGGTGGTTCTAGAGCCTTTCGGCTGGGAGGAAGGATCTGTGATAACGCTCCCTGCTGCATTTAGGGTGCAGATGTGGTATAACATTCAGCTGGTGGAAGTTAAAAAGGATTTAAGGGGATATATATTTTCTTAGTTCAGCGATGAAACCCTTTACTTCCACTTTATATGGCTGAATATTTGTAATAGTGAAAAATTAAAGTTAAAATTTTAGGTGTAATAATAATATAGAAAATGCATTTTAAAATTTCAATTCATTAAGTGAAACACATTATATGGAATAATGTTTTCGGGCCTTTATCAGAGTAACAGATATTAGTGGTAACGGCCCCTCTACTGAAGACATAATACTGATTATATGAGCAGGCATGGAAACCATTAATTATTCTCTCTTTTTTCCTTCACGGCTTTATAACAAAGTTGTTCTTTTAGCTTTAGTGATATTGAGAGGATCACACTTTTAAAGGCGCCCCAATTAAAGCTTTATGGCCAATAACTGATCTTTAAAAATCCTGACATGCCTGATTTTGACCAAAGGTTCTTCATGATACAAAATGAATGTTTCAATCTGATTTTATTTAAGAAAAAAGAACAATACCTGTGAAACAATAAAAAAAAAACGTGCTTAAACTACACAAGCTAACACTTTCAGAACATTTAGAGCGCTGACCAAGGCTAACCTGAAGTTTGCAGAGGTGGATTAGATCGGCTTCACATCCATGCATCGTTTGATCACAAATCTCACCACATTAAGGAAATCTGGGCCGATTAATCTACACATCTGTTAATTTTATCTGCTATACCTGAGCTTTCCAGACACATAAGTGGCTCTTTGGTTATACTGACTTAATAAAACAATGAATTATTACTGGGTTTTTGTCTTATCCTACAATTGTGTGCCTAATGAAAATCATGTTTAAGGAATATTGTGATCAGGTCAGATTAATCAATGTTTTAGATTTTTTAGAGTCTTGTATAGGGATGGGTATTGCCAAAGAAGTCACGATTCGATTCCAATCACGATTCACATGCCACGATGCAATTTTATCACGATGCATCACGATACGCGAAATATTGCGATGCATCCGGATGCATTGCGATATTTTCATTGAACACTGTAAGAAAAAGATACAGCCCTTTCCAGTGGCTGACTGGCTGTGTGTGATCTGGATAGTGTCTTCAATTGATACATAATGAAAGCAACTGAATTCATACATAGCTTTATTTATTTATTGAAACAGCTGTCGAAGGATTGCCATGAAAACAAATACTGGACACAAATATTACTATTACTGGCGTGGACACAGTGAAAAAAAGTGCTTAGGATTTATAAAACTTAAAATAACAGTGCTGTTTACATGGCCTCAGTGGTCCTTTAAACCAATGAAATTTTCCCTTTTGCAAATTACTTGCGTCAAATCAAGTTCCTTTTTACATTCTTTGCTTTTAAAGCCAAAATGCATCCAAACTTCTGACTTGGAATGTGATGGAGCCGGGCGAATTTTCTCAGTCTCCATGTTTTGTTTATAAATGACTAGTCGCAGTATCCGCAGCGACATCTACTGGACTGATAGTTGTATTACTTAAATTTTTGGCTGATGTGTGCCAACCATTCATGTATTTTATTTATTCCTTTTTGTTCATTAAGAATCGATACTTGGCATCAAGAATCGATGCAGCAGATCACAAAAATTAGAATCGCGATGCATCGTCATGACGATCATTTTGCACACCCCTAGTCTTGTACATATAAAGATATTCCTGATGGGCTTCTATGAGTCAGAGGTAAGGGTCCTCCTCTCAGACAGGAAAGACATAAAAGAGATCTAAAGATTAGGAATAAAACCAGGACTGGTGCATCAAGGTCTACGGACCCTGGATATCAGCTCTGTGGCTGCAGCAAGCTTTTAGATTGGTTCCAATGATGGACTCTAAAGTTCAGCGAACCTTCATCCAGGGGTAGATGTCCACCAGTCCTCCTCTGGCGATGGTCTCCACGATGCCGTTGTTGTAGCGGATCACCTCCTGCAGCTCGCTGTCCCCGCTGCTGTAGGTGCTGCTGAACACCAGGGTGCAGACCACGTTGGTGACGGCTCTGGTTATGGCGGGAGACGGGTCGAAGCCCCGGGTACCGTGGGACAGCAGCTCCACGCAAAGACTGTCCACTGCAGAAAAAACTGGAGAGAAAACAGATTACTGTGGTTAGTTTGTTTATGGAGATGATTTAAGGTGTATGGAAAACTGAAGGCTGTGAGGACTTGGATATGTGAGAACAGAAAATCATTGTTTAGTTTTTTCTGAAATAAGTAAAAAAGGAATCAAAGTTTAAAGAAAAACAAATTATAAAAGCTCAATTTGGTCCAGAAATATAATTAAATCAGAACAGATGAGGACTAAAAGCATAAATCGTCCAAGGTTTTAGCACTGATCTATATTTATTTATTAAATGGATTGCTGATTGCCCGTTAGTTATACAGGGTTGAAGTTAAGCCACTGGCTGCCATATTGGTACTCCCTAGTTAGACCAGTCGCAATGTTGACAATATGTGCGCCACAGCATCTAACAAAGATGATGTTCTCATTTTCAGGGGGACTTAAGACTTAAAATAAAGTTCATCACTTTGACACCAGCTGGCGGTTTCATAGCATAAGTAAGTTACCTTAACTTATAATAAAAAAATAAAAAATGAATGTGTTAATGTAGCATAATAATACATTGGGGCCAAAAGTGCTAAATTGATGATGTACATTTACATAGACATGTATTTATTACATCATCTACTTCTTACATCATCTCTAATTACATATTACATGGTGGTAATGCATGGTGTACACATAGATAGATAGATAGATAGATAGATAGATAGATAGATAGATAGATAGATAGATAGATAGATAGATAGATAGATAGATAGATAGATAGATAGATAGATAGATAGATAGATAGATAGATAGATAGATAGATAGATAGATAGATAGATAGATAGATAGATAGATAGATAGATAGATAGATAGATAGATAGATAGATAGATACCGGTAGATAGATAGATACCGGTAGATAGATAGATACCGGTAGATAGATAGATACCGGTAGATAGATAGATACCGGTAGATAGATAGATACCGGTAGATAGATAGATTGAATTTTTTTTTTCTTGGTTAGCACATCAAGTGACTGTGAAATTACCTGTGGAACGTCTTCCCACAGCAGGCAAACTGCTTGTTTTTGCAGTCAAATGCTGCACATGTTGGCATTTTTACTGCTCTGTGGGAGTAGGGAGTATCAACATGGCGGACAGTGGATTCACTTTCTTTTGGGCAATCAGCAATCGAGTGAATAAATGGAGATCAGTAGGTTTTAGCTAGTGTTGCGCCAATGCCATTTTTTGGCTCTGATGCCCGATACCTGGCTGTGCAGTATTGGCCGATACCAATACCATCTGTTTGAAAGTGATGTCTGTATATATGAAGAACTGCATACTACTTAGATGTAAAATAATTGCCATCATGGCTTTATCAAGCTGCTGCCTACCTTTGTGAAGCAGGAAAAAGATGAATACAAAGTGAATCCAGTAGAACCTTTTATTGCCTACCTAGAATGGGTGACAATAGTTGAATAAACTTTTGGCTCTCAAAATGGTATCAGTGCCCTATTTGCTGGTACTCGCCGATACCGATACCACCATTTTAGTGCTGGATCCGGGCCTGCCTGATACTGGTATCGGTTAAACACTAGTTTTAGCATTTCCATTATCCCATTATTTTGTTTAATCTCATTCTGAATCTTTTTACTGAAAATTTAAATAGTCTAATTGGTTTTCTGCTGCCACCTGCTGGTTTATGACGATAAGATTAAAGGTATAGTGGAGGATGTCCTTTTTCCGGGTGGATCATCAAAATAAGTGGTTCTCGTAATTCTCAATCATTTTGCGATGGCCTTCATACATGCTACTATGGAAAATAAGCTTGTATGAGCGAGGCAAACAGCAACTTTCAAGCAGAGCGTGCACGAGGCAACGTGCTCTCGCACGCGTTTAACCGGCGTTCGCTCTCGGGAGCAGGTACAGGGTTGTGCATGTGCTTTTTTTTTTTTTTTTAAGTGGATAGGGCGGGTCTTTTCAAAAATTCATCAAAATCCTTCACTACAGGTGCTGGTCATAAAATTAGAATATCATGAAAAAGTAGATTGATTTCAGTAATTCCATTTAAAAAGTGAAACTTGTATATTATATTCATACATTACATACAAACTCATATATTTCAGATGTTTATTTTGTTTAATTTTGATGATTACAAATGACAACAAATGAAAATCTCAAATTCATCATATCAGAAAATTAGAATATTGTGAAAAGGTTCAAAATTGATGGCCCCTGGTGCCACACTCTAATCAGCTAATTAACTCAAACCACCTGCAAAAGCCTTTAAATGGTCTTTCAGTCTAGTTCTATAGGCTACACAATCATGGGGAAGACTGCTGACTTGACAGTTGTCCAAAAGACGACCATCGACACCTTGCACAAGGAGGGCAAGACACAAAAGGTCATCGCTAAAGAGGCTGGCTGTTCACAGAGCTCAGTGTCCAAGCACATTAATAGAGAGGCGAAGGGAAGGAAAAGATGTGGTCGAAAAAAGTGTACAAGCAAGAGAGATAACCGCACCCTGGAGAGGATTGTGAAACAAAACCCCTTCAAAAATGTGGGGGAGATTCACAAAGAGTGGACTGCAGCTGGAGTGAGTGCTTCAAGAACCACCACACACAGACGTATGAAAGACATGGGTTTCTGCTGTCGCATTCCTTGTGTCAAGCCACTCTTGAACCACAGACAGCGTCAGAAGCGTCTTGCCTGGGCTAAAGAGAAACAGGACTGGACTGCTGGTGAGTGGTCCAAAGTCATGTTCTCTGATGAAAGTAAATTTTGCATTTCCTTTGGAAATCAAGGTCCCAGAGTCTGGAGGAAAAGAAGAGAGGCACTTCATCCACGTTGCTTGAAGTCCAGTGTAAAGTTTCCACAGTCAGTGATGGTTTGGGGTGCCATGTCATCTGCTGGTGTTGGTCCATTGTGTTTTCTGAGGTCCAGGGTCAACGCAGCCACATACCAGGAAGTTTTAGAGCACTTCATGCTTCCTGCAGCTGACCAACTTTTTGGAGATGCAGATTTCATTTTCCAACAGGACTTGGCACCTGCACACAGTGCCAAAGCTACCAGTACCTGGTTGAAGGACCATGGTATCCCTGTTCTTAATTGGCCAGCAAACTCTCCTGACCTTAACCCCATAGAAAATCTATGGGGTATTGTGAAGAAGAAGATGCAATACACCAGACCCAACAATTCAGAAGAGCTAAAAGCCACTATTAGAGCAACCTGGGCTATCATAACACCTGAGCAGTGCCACAGACTGATCGACTCCATGCCACGCCGCATTGCTGCAGTAATACAGGCCAAAGGAGGCCCAACTAAATACTGAGTGCTGTACATGCTCATACTTTTCATGTTCATACTTTTCAGTTGGCCAACATTTCTATAAACCCTTTGTTTTTATTGGTCTTCAGTAATATTCTAATTTTCTGATATGATGAATTTGAGATTTTCATTTGTTGTCATTTGTAATCATCAAAATTAAACAAAATAAACATCTGAAATATATGAGTTTGTATGTAATGTATGAATATAATATACAAGTTTCACTTTTTAAATGGAATTACTGAAATCAATCTACTTTTTCATGATATTCTAATTTTATGACCAGCACCTGTATACTTTTAACCCTAAAACTCATAACATCAGCATAAAACAAATTTACAAAACTCTGTAAACGGATTAACTAATGTTAGCTTATTCAGTTTTCCTTTCCTGGTATTCATTCATTATTCATAAGTGTTATTATTCATTATTCTAAAATAAGTGATTTTATTTAAGAGGTTTGTTCTAACAGACTATAACAGGAAGCCTTAAGTCCTCCTTCTGTTGTTGATAAATATGCTTAATGAAAATTGTTTCTGCGATTTGGACTAAAACTTGTTCTTCTTGATTTAAAAGAGGAGAAAGTGGACTTTTTGTTGTACCGATGTCCTGCAGCCGGCTGGTTCCCTCCCCAAACAGAGTGAAGGAGTTGTGGACGAGGCGGCGGTGGAGCCTCCACAGAGGAGAGTAATCTGAAAAGGCGATGTCTTTACCTCCTCGGGTCAGCAGGCTGGTCGTGACCTGAACAAAAAAAAACATAACGTCAGAGACTGGATGAAAAAAAGGCAGCCAGGTTGATGTAACAAGAGTTTATATTTATCACATTTAGCTTAACAGACACAACTGTCCATCCTTTATTCAAACTTTACCTCACACTATTGATTTAAAGTGTAAATTATCATCATCATGTATATTTTTCTTACATAGATTCATATTCTGTTTATTTTTTTCAGTCAGATATTTAAAAAAAAATTATCTTTAATAATAACCAGTTCCCCCTCTGCAGTGTAACTGGGTAAAAGTAAAACTTGGTAAAATAAAGAAGTTGGAAAGAGGACTGTAAATGACAAAACTGAACAACGGCATGTATATTTTTACCCTTTCACCTGCTACAAACCGCAATTATTGAGTAAATAAACGTGAAAATCCCCCATTTGGCCACAAGGAGGCACTGCAGGCAAATGTCATTGTAAATAAAATAATAAAGAAACCTGAAGGAATGAACAGTGAACAGCTTCACCAGCCGAAATTCAAATACGTCAGCGGTCACCATGATAAGTGCTGTCTGAATAGTGCTGGCAGTCAGGAAGAAGCTAGGGAGAGGAAGCAGGATGCTTCCTATCACCAGTTCAGTTAGCATAGGGAGCCCCTGACGTCTTTAGCCGCAACTAGGAGCTAAAGAACAGGACATTTAGACACCGTCCACCTCACAGTGTTTAACTAAAATCATTTCTTCACTTACACTTCGTGTAACACATGCTAGTGTCCTCAATGTTTTGCATTTTATAGCCATGGGTTTCATTCTCTATAGCCTATGTGTGTAACTTTTTTTGATGGATTTCTTTCCAAATTGCCCAAATAAGCCCAATTTGATCAGTGCCATTCAATGACGTCCTTAAATCTAAAGAGTGTCTGAATTCAGCACAGCAATCATGGAGATCCTCTCCTAACCTGGATAGAGATCTTACTCTGTACCCCAAGAAAGGTGAAGGAAGAGGAGCTAGAACATGCAGTAGGGGTGTTAGATTTTTAAATATGGAGTTGGTTATGCCATATTTAGACCTTTATCGACATGTCTTAGTTTTGTCTTGCCTAAATTGGGAGTTGTTATTTGGTTTACCCTGGAGTAGGACCTAAGAACGGGAGCTAGGAGCTGTAATTTGAGGTATTCTAAATCAGCCAATGACCCATTCTTCTACTAAGGAATTATATCTTGACAGAACACAAACACCTCCTTTTCCTAATTAAAATATTTCATATGAAAGTAGCCTGAAAATGAGATTCTGGTCTGATCTGATTTCAGTGTTTCTGTTCGATGTTCTGCTGGAAAGCTTTTGAGGTTCTGACATAATTGAGGCTGTTCTGTTTTGGCATGTCTGACCATGTTGGGACGTCCGGCGAAGTCCTTGCCCCTCTGAAGCAGCACCTCTCTGGCGTGTTGGTGGTCGTTCACCACCAAGGTGTAGTGAGGGCCCAGGTAGAGCGCAAACAGGGGTCCATACCTCAGAGACAAGCAGACGGTTACAGAGGATAATCCACCGTGGTCACAACAGGTTGCTTCTCTAGGAATCACTTTACTGTCCAGGACATTAATATTTGTTTTAAATGTAAACATCTGTAAACCAATCCATGGAGAAGTTATTCCAGCATCACTTTGGCTTAAAAAAGGGTATTTACTCTTAATTTGAGGAGGTAAATGAGATGATTTGCCAATGCAATGAGTATATTTACTCTTAAAATAAGATATTTAGATAAAATGCACTTAAAATAAGACAATGCAGTTGTGTTTTCTTATTTTAAATGTAAATTGTCTTGTTCCATTGGCAAAATGTCCCTTTTCTCAATTCAAGAACAAATGCACTTATTTTAATAAATAATGACTTATTTAGATTTTGATTTATTCCAGTGTATTTCTCTTATTAAGAGCAATAATCTATATAAAAAAATGTCCAACCCCATGTTAACCACTTCAAACCTGAATTTCTTACATATTTTTGCCTTCAAGTAGTTGCCAAACTGAGATTGCTCTACTGACACAAAAAAAAGAAATAGAAAAGTGAGTATATTGCAAATCTGTGACAACAGTTTTTAGGGACAATGAAACAGTTTGTCGCATATTTGCATCAATAGGCATCAATGGGCTTTAAACTAGTCCCCCTAAACATAACTAGTCTCTCCAAGTCCACCTTATTGATGACGTTATAGTGTTTACATTTAATGAAAAGTAAATTAGATCTTCAAAAATTTCCTTTTTTTTTTTACACTGGAAAAAAATTGAAATCTAGACAAGACATTTTTTTGCTTAAAATAAGTTCATTTGTTCTTGGTTTGAGGAGATAAGAGACATTTTGCCAATGAAACAAGACAATTTACACTTAAAATAAGAAATGCAATTGCATTGTCTTATTTCAAGTGCATTTTATCTAATTATCTTATTTTAAGAGTAAAAAATCTAATTTACTTACTCAAATTAAGGATAAATTTCTATATGGTTTTTCCAGTGTACACTGCAAAAATGATCTGGAAATAAGTAAAAATTTCTTAAATCAAGAGTATCTACCCTTAATTTTAGTAGCTAAATGGGATGATTTGCCAATGTAATGAGTATTTTAACACTTAAAATAAGATAATTAGATAATAATGCAGTTGCTTTTTCTGATTTTAACTCTTAACTGTCTTCTTCCATTGGCAAAGTGTCTCACTTACCTCCTTAATTAAAGAACAAATGTACTTAGTTTAACAAATAATGACTTATTTAGATTTCTATTTTTTGCAATGTATATATCAATCCGCTGGTTTCCAATTAACTACTCTAACATTTTTAACTACTTTTTCACAAAATCCCCCATAAAACACAACAGGATTTATTAATATTATTCAGCTCTATAAACATTTATTCACGTGTTAATACCCTGCTGATATTGACCAGTTCTTCTACATATTAACTAACCCATGCAAACCTAAACAGGAGGTTAATAACACTGGAGTCAACAAGAACTAGTTTAAGGGTTCTAACCAATGATTGTTGAACACATTTCAGTTCTTTTTGCATGCGACCATAGACTAGTTATAATAAAGATTAACTTGTCTGCTGGTGAAGCCTCTCGTTCATCCAGGTCATAGTTGCTCCAAAAAAGTTAAAAACAATCAACTAGACTTTGTTTCCAAGTTTGAAGACGTTTGGCTTCCCATCCAGGAAGCTTTTTCAATTCAAAATGTCAGAAATAGTGTTGAGTTAACTTCTCTCTACATGATTTAGTTTAACTTTCAATAAATGTAACAAACATAGCAACTAGTCCTTTGAAAGATTAAATATTTCATCCAAACCCAAACTTCCCAGCAATCAGGGACCTTTCCCACAGAAAATAGTCATTGCAGATGATTAGTTTTCTCTACTAGTCATTTCAAGAGATAACTATTGTCTACTAGTCCTTTCAGAAGCTTAGTCATGTTAACTAGTCCCACCAAGTTCACCCTCTGTTATAGAAGGTCTACAATGAGAATCTGGACCCTCTCAGCCTCCCTGGTCTCACCTGTAGGCCAGCTGGGTGAAGAGGAGGTGGGGAGGAAGGCCTCCCCCCAGCCAGGGGAGGCTTCCCAGGACCAGGAGGTGAGGCAGGCAGGGGATGGAGCCCCGAGCCGCCGCGCCGCCGCTCACAGGTTTGGCGTTAAGATGGAACCGACGGGACGCCAGAGCCAAGACGATCACTAGAACTAGGACCGAGAGGAGGACGGGTGGAGAGAAGGAGGCGCTGATGGAGGAGAGCAGAGCGCTGAACATGGCTGCAGCGAGGCAGAGGAGAATGAGGGGAGGAGGAGGAACCCTGACTTTAATGAGACTTAGTCTGGGAGGAACCTTGGAGAGGTCAGAGGTCACGTCTGTGTGTTGTTATTACAGATTTGTGACCATGAGTGCGTCTGAGCGTGTTTGTCTTCATCAGGCGGCCTTGGTCTTATCAGGTTGAATGCCATGGGTTACCATGGAAACCTTAAAGGAGAACAGCAGGCTGTTCTGCTCAGGTCTGTCCTCTCTGATGGTATTAGGCAGAAGGACTGTCTGATAGACATTTTGATTGTTTTTAAGGTGGAACATAGAAGAATCTTCTACCAAACCCAGTCTGACTTGACTGGTTCTGGAATCAGTTTGGGGAAATTTACCCGTTTAATCAGGAGCCATAAAATTAAAGTTAAAAAACTAACAACTGGACTCTGTTTTCCAAGGAAGTTTTCTCAATTAAAAAAACATACAGATTGAAAGTGGAAATCGGAATCTCCTCTGACTTGTCTTTAGGCTGTGATGGATTTAATATTCAGCCATTTATGAGCTGATTTAGAACAATTTGCTTCAGAGTGAAGTTCAATTTTAGCTGCCTATACTTCAAAATACCATCAATTTATTTCTTCCAGACAATACATTTCTTTATTGTCTGGAAGCTCCACTTATCTGGAACAAACTTCCAGAAAACTGTAAAAGTGCGGAAAGCCTGAGTTCCTTTAAATCAAGACTAAAAACACACTTGTTTAGGATTGCCTTCGACTGTTCTAGCTAAACAGTTCAACTAAAACATATATTTTTTAGTCCAACTGTTTTTAATATTCTTTTCTGTTTCTGCAGTTTTTTATTTTATTTATTTATTTTTTCCTACTTGCTTTGATTCTGTTTTATCTTCCTGTATTTTAATCATGTAAAGCACTTTGCATTGTCTTTGTACTGAATTGTGCTATACAAATAAATTTGCCTTGCCTTGCCTTGCCTTTATGGTTGGACTCGGTGCTGCCCCTACTTGTTGTTCGCCATTTACAAAAATAAATACCTTTTTCAAGATGATGTAAAGTTACATTTCCCACAGTTGAAAATTAAGTATAAGGAAGTTATCACCCAAAATCTTTTCTTAAATTTTTTTTCCTGCATTACTTTTATACTTTAAGCAGTTTTAAACATTGTACTTTTACACTTTTACTCAAGTAAAAAGCTGAAGTTGATACTCTGACTTCTATTAAGTGTTTTTAAACAGTAGGATTTATAGTTCTACTAGAGTAATAAACATTAATAGTTTTATTCCCCTGAGTTTTTCGCTGGTCTCCCTCAGAGATGGGAAGTAACGAAGTACAAATACTTCGTTACTGTACTCAAGTAGACTTTTCTGATATTTTTACTTTACTTTACTACTTATTTTTATGGCGACTTTTTACTTCTACTCCTTTAAATTTTTACACAAATATCTGTACTTTCTACTCCTTACATTTTTTTAAATTGGCTCGTTACTTTAGTTTTGAATCATTTCAATGGAGTTACCGTTATTATTTTTCACGTCATCAATACCAAATTCAATCTAATTGGATGGAATCTACGTTGCATTTGACGCACCACTACAAGATGAATCGACAGATTCGGCGGTATTCATTGGCGGCAAATCATTGCAGCTTGGTGGCGGTGGCGTTAGCATAGTAGCATGGACGACGAGATGATTGAAAATGAACACAACGGAGATCTAGTCCTATTGGCAGACATCCATTTAAAATGTAGGCAACGGCAAGAAAAAAGCGGTTTCTACTTTTACTTTTATACTTTAAGTAAATTTACAAGCCTGTACTTTGTTACTTTTACTTGAGTAAAGAAGTTTAATCAGTACTTCCACTTTTACCAGAGTATTTTTTAACACAAGTATCTGTACTTTTACTCAAGTACGGAAAGTGAGTACTTTTGCCATCTCTGGTCTCCATGTGACGCATGCTAATGGCCTCAGCTTTATGAGTTTGTGGTTTTATAACAAAGAGCTTCAGCCATTTAATATATTTCTGTAACTTTTTGTTCTTTGTACTGTAATTTCCCTTTGGGAGTATTAAAGTATGTCTGATTCTGATTTCCAGAGATCTGTACTTCCACTCTGACAAACATACGACGTCCTTTAGGCTGAAGGCTGCCTGGAATCAGCTCAGCAGCTCTGGATAGAGGTTTTATTGTTGACCCCCAGAAAGGTGAAGGAAGAGGAATTGGAATGGTGAAAAGTTAAAGGAGTCATATTTTATGGAAATGACTAATACTTGCTTTTGTTTAAACTATGAGTTGTTTTATTTTGTAAGCTTTACAATTTTTTTTATTTGTTATTATTTTTAATGAATGTTCTTTTTTTTCCTAGTTATTTAGCTTCTATAGTTTGTTTTAGTCTTGGATCCTGATTTGATGTTTAATTTGGACCTTTTACGCAGCTTTTTCTGACTCATTTTGGGTTGACATCCTACTGTTATGATTATTCAAGCCATTTAAACTTTATTCATCTAATATCTTTTTTTATTTTAGGAGCCTTCTGTCAGATTTTCCTCCAGGCTGGTTATCGGTGTCATTTCTAAACAAAGTCCCGCCTGATTCTGCCTTTATTTCATCTTACTCATCTGCAGCAGCGTAAATCTGGGACCAGTGAGCCATACCCCAATGGTGATGGAGAAAATAAATACCCTAACATCTAAACTGTTCCATTAACTTTTATAAAACGTGTGAATCAGTGGCGCCAGATGACACAGAGAGAGAAGGCCGCAGAGCTTCTGACGCCACGCGGACGGTCTCCATCTTAGGGTGTTATTTGTAACAGGTGGAAGGAGAAGGAGGTGGCACATCGCCATGGCAACAGTCTCTCTGGCTTCGCCCACACACACATTTTCCCATCATCTGTCTTCATACAGGCTCTTCACACGTTCCCGCAAGCAGGGCTTCTCTCTGCTCGCCGTCGTCAGCAGACTGTTCAGCTCAGCGCCCAGACACCCGCCCGCCCGGCTGCTCGTGTGCTGCTGTCACAGGCCTGAGTCTTTTTATTTCTCCCAGGCTCCGTGTGAACGTAAGCGGCAGCTGAAGGTGGGAGCCGAGGGAAGAAAACTGTGAGAACAGGTGTTGGTTTAATGGTTCAGCTCCAATATCAGCAGAATCCCTGAGGAACAAACCAGCAGCAGCTCCATCACCACTTCCCTGGAAAAGGACGACGTATGGGCCATGCTAACCTTTTAGCGCCTCTGCTGCACAGCCTGGAATCTAAATCAATGTTATTCTAGGAAAAGCAAACAAGTGGATAAAATTAGAGACAGGGTTTCATATCTGTTCATGTTTGCTTTAAAGATCTAAATGGAGAAGTGATGCAAAGTTTGACCTTCAGAAGTTAAATATATTCAGCCTCTACCAAGAGTTTTCACATTATTATTCCAAAGATCGGGATTTGAAGCAATAGATCAACACAGAATAGTTCATCAATGGGAAATAGAAAGAAAAGGATATTTAATTTAGATATTTTCTTTTTTTTTTTAAGGCACAGAACAGAAACTAAAAGAAAAACCAGTTCATCTTTTGAAATATTAAGTGAGCTAAGGAGCCACTTGCAGCTCTGAGACCTGAGGCTTCATTTTCACTGCAAACCTTAAAGTCGAAGGGAAATCATGTTTAAATGTGAAATCCTTCAGGCTTAAAAATGTATATAAATGTACTCTTTATCAGACTATATCGTCCCAAACGTTAGAAAATTTATATTTTGAAAAAAAATCTTGTCTTAAAATCTGTTTTTTTTTTCATTATCTTCTGCAGGCCAGTTAGCTATATGTCAGCCTGAACACCTAAATTCAGCCAATCATATATCAACGGTCATCTGTCAATCAAATTTTTTCTTTATTCATATGTCGCAGCTAATATACACAACGGTTGAAATCAGAATCATTTCCTTTCCCATTGAGTTGCGTCCCAGTGTTCACGGGGATGGACGTCTGTGTCTTCGGCAGGCGTAGAGCTAACAGAACTGCCAGCGTTGCGAGGCAAGGACTCAAACATGTACGGCTGGAAGCCTTCTACACCAAACCAAGCTTCTGCCGCCCTGGCATCCTCTTCCACAACATCTTCGTCCCCGCTTTCCTCCTCTAAATAAAAAATGTACGATGAAGGAGACTCATCCACGACCTCCGACACTAAACTCTCCTCCTCTTGCATGTTTCCTCTGTCCATAGCGTTCCTTGACAGCGTCGTTTCTAAGTCACCAATTTAGTGCTACTTGGTCCCAATGGAATTTCCCATTGTGAACCTACTAGCACTAAGTTGCTAACTGGTTAGCAAGATGCTTCTGAGACACCGGCCACAACCAAACTTGCTTGCAAACCTTCCGCCACAACAATCCCGCCCTCTTGATAAACAACCAATAAAATCACTTAATTCACTCGTGAACAGACGTTTTCCTCTGACTTTAAGGCTCCCCTCAGGGCTGCGTCCTGAGCCCCCTGCTGTTCACACTGTTGCCAACTCCTCAGTAAGGAAAGTAGCTTTTGGCTGTGCTAAAAGTCGCTAGAAGTCGCTAAATGACGTCATCGCCTAATTTGCATAATCTGCCACAGGAAGTGATGTGCATGTTATTGTTTCTATGGGAGAAATAATGTCGTTACAGAAAGACAAAAGGTGAGTAAAAACACTATATAATAGTGTTTTTTCTCACTTTACTAAACAATATATATTTAGACCAAATAACATTTTACATTTACATCCCGCTAGCTCCCGCCTTAAATGTAAGTCAGGGCGGAGCGGCACCGTGTGATCAATTTGTGCTGTCCATCCCGGCGCATGCGCGCTTCATTTGCAGTCTGGACGCTGAGGGTAAACATCCTGCAGCTCTGACTGCAGCGCTGAGAGGGACTCCTGCGGGAGAACGGGGTTGGGATGGGGTAGGCGCCCCACGGCAGCAGCTGCCGCTGGAGGACAAGAGTAGGAACCATACATGCTTTCACGTAGGAGTCTCCAAAAGCTGCCAGTGACACCGTAAAAAGTCGGCAGATTTGTCGCTAGTCGCTTTTTTGAAAAATAGTCGCTGGAGGGGTCTGAAAATTTGCTTAATATAGCGAAAAAGTCGCTGAGTTGGCAACACTGGCTGTTCACCCTGATGACACATGACTGCGTCCCCAGGTTCACCACCAAACACATTGTGAAGTTTGCAGACGACACCACGGTGGTGGGCCTCATCCAAGACGACAACGACCTGGACTACAGAGAGGAGGTGGAGCAGCTGGTGGACTGATGCAGAGATAACAGCCTGATCCTGAACGTGGAGAAAATGAAGGAGATCATCGTCGACTTTGGTCAGACATTTCGAGCCGTTGAGTAAACAGCACCAAATTCCTGGGGCTGCACATCAAAGGACACCCTCACCTGGACTGGAAACACCACCTCACTGGTCAAAAGGACACAGAAGAGCATGTACTTCCTGTGGAGGATGAGGAGAGCCACCTGCCCCCACCCATCCTCCCCACCTTCTACAGAAGCACCATAGAGAGCGTTCTGAGCAGCTGTCTCACTGTGTGGTGTGGAGGCTGCAGCACCACAGACTGGAAGAAGGTGAGAACAGCAGGGAGGATCATGGGGGCTCCTCTTCCCTCCATTAAAGACATTTCAACCCAGCGCTGCTTGTCCTGAGCCCATTACATCATCAGTGACCCCTCACCCCACCACCATGGACTGTTCTCCCTGCTGCCCTCTGGGAGGAGGCTTCAAAGCATCCGATGCAGGTCCATCAGATTCCTAAACAGCTTCTTTCCCACCATCATCAGACAGCTGAACTATTAAACAAACACTAAATAAAGTCACAAATTGAGACTCTGCATCACACTGATAACATCATACAAAAAAGAACTCAACTCAAATGTCTTCTATTGCATTTTTGCACCATGTCATTTATTTATTTTTCCAATGCTCTGAACTTCCTCATTAATGCCTTTTTGCACCACGTCTCTCCTAAACTGTTTACATTTGATCACTGTTGCACTTTAGAAATGGAAATGCTTTTTTTTTTAATGCTAAGCTTATTGACTGTCTGAAAGCTGTATACAAAATGACAATAACGTTTGTCTAAGTCTAAGGCTTAATTGCAAAATTATTATTTTCTGTGTGAAATCTGATTGTTTTCTCACAGTCGTTCATATTTCCAAATCTACCTGACTTGTATCTGATCTCCTGTGTGAACTGCATTCACTCCAGTCTCCTGCATGTGCAGCAGAGGATGCACCGGCGTCAGGAGTAGCGAGCGTCCTCTGTGACTGTGGAAGTCATCATGGATGGTACTGCTGGAGCGCATCTATCCATCAAATATAGATCTGTTCTGCTAGGTTTGGTCTGAATAGAGTAAATCCTTCCAAATATTAATCCAATCAGAAGCCTTGCTTCCTCTCCATCGGCTGCTCACTGCATTGCTCCTGCCGTGGCTGTTTTTCTTCCAGTTTCCAAGTAGCAGGAAGCAGAATAATGATGCTTGTTATTGAGTGGATGAATACAGGATGAATGAATGGGCATTCAGACACAGGTCACATTTAAAACTAATCAGATGCATTTATCCATTTATGGCCACATAACCCAGATGCATGTGTCACATTTGAAACAATCAGATCTGTACGGGTTAAAAACATCTGATCTGGGTCGCTTCAGGCTGCAGTGAAGGTAGCCTAATTAGACAAACCAGATGAAAACTGTGATCCCATTTCAACATGACTGAAGCTAAAAGTGCAGCATCTATATTGCTACCATAAAATTTGCATTTGATAAAAACAAATAACTACAGATCACTATTAATGAAACAATCTCATGCCTGCATCATAGTGTTTATATAGTATTTATAGCCAATGGATAATTCATAACACCTATCCATAGAAGGAGTTTAACAGAATAAATACCAATGAAATGATAAATAACAATAAATAGATCAATATAACCAGATAGAGATATAAAACTATTATTGAATTCTAGTTAATCTACCATTATATCATTAAAAATGAGTACAGCTCTGACTCATCTTCAATTATTCATAAATCCTGGAGATGAACATGATTACATTGGTTATGACCTTAAAATGTTACAGCAGTGAGAGTTTAATACTTTAAATAGAGAAAGCTTCTAGTGACTCCAGTATTGGTTGATCTATTCTATTGTATATAGAGGCTCAGCTGCTCAATGTTTAAGAAAAAAGACATTTCTAAAGTTATTAAAGCTTATTAGTTTATTTTTTCATTTGAACTGAACAGCAGTGAAGGCGTATTGGCGTTTTCTCCATCTATTTATCGCTCTATAGTATAAAGAACCAATGCGTTTGGTAACAGTAGGAGCAGCCTGAGTCCAGGCTGTCATGCAAGATGATATGTGAGAGAAGATCATAGATGCACGTATGGCAGAGCTGAGTGGTTTGGTATGTAGTTGGAAACTTTTCACTGTTTTTCAGATAGTTTTTATGAGTTTATCAAATCTCTGATGAGAATCTAAAATCAATCTAAGGTATTTCAATTCTGTTACAGGGTGATTTTATTAATCTTCAAGTTTCCTAACAAAGAAACACATGGAGAGTTTTCACAGATTCGGAGCTAACTGGTTTTGGATAAGCTAATCTTGGATATCAGGCATACAGCTGAATAAAACCTGCAGCTATCTCAGCTCACTTAGCAGGTGCATTAATGACTGCGTCGTCGGCATAGAAACAAGTACTGGCACTTTAGCTCCACAGGGCAAAGGCAAACGATTTCCGAAAAGCCCTAAAAGCAAAGGACCGAGTATAGAGCCTTGCAGGACGCCGTTATTTAATGGTTAAAATTCCTGATTGGTTTCGGTCTACTTTAATGCATTGTGCTCTAGTTTGAAGGTAAGATGCAAACCATCTAACTTTCTCAGCTGAATAAATAAAATATGACATTTCATATAAAAGTAGATCATGGTGAACCACATGAAAAGTCCTTTTAAAGGCAACGAATACAATTTTTATTAAATTTTTCTTGTGCAGTGACCTCTTTTAATGTTCGATTAAGCAGAAATTTACTAATAATTTTTTTTTCTACAATAATAAATGTATTCTTATACTTTTTTGTGTTTTTCATTATTTTACAACCTTAAAAAAGCAAAGTAGTTTTCTTTCATTTATCAAAACATTGTGTTTTTCAGGTCAGGTAACGTCCTAAGATCTGGACTATTTTCATTCAGCTGGACAGAAGATATCCAATTTAATTCAGTTTATTTCTATAGCTCCAATTCACAACACAGATCTCAAGGCACTTTATAGTTCACCAGATCATTCAGTCAGATTGATTCAAAGTTTTTATCTAAGGAAAACCAGTTGATTGCATCGGATCATTGACTTGAATGCAATCCCTCATACTAAGCATGCTTGTAGCGACAGTGGAGAGGAAAAACTCCCTTTTAACAGGAAGAAACCTCCAGCAGAACCAGGCTCAGAGTGAGCGGCCATCTGCTGAGGCCCACTGGGGTTCAAGGAGACAGAAGCAGAGATACAAAAAGCAGCTGTAGAAGACGGCCCCATCGAGGAAACACACAGCCAGGCAGACGAGCTCCGAGCCAGCTCCCATGTCAGAGGATGAAGAGAGCACATCCAGTTAGTCACAGTCAGAGAAACAGGACTACACTGGAAAACAGGCCGATCTCCAACATCTAGAAACAAAGGTGTTGATGGAAGCAGCACAGCTGATATTTCTCTCCAGGATGGAGTCACAGCCAAACAGAAACAGACCAGATGAAGCTACTATGAGAAAAAGCAGAGAGAGCAGAACGTTAGAGATTGAACTAACAGATTCTGCAGAGTGGGAGAATAGAGAAATGAAGCAGAATGATGAAATTGGAGTCGCCATGTCCTCCAGCAGTCTAAGCCTTTAGCAGCATAACTATAGAGATAGCTCAGGATAACCTGGTTTAAATGTCTCTGTGGATTATAAAGGCACCAGGACCCTGATGTATCACATAAACCCCCAATAAACTTCTGAAAAAGTTCAAGGAGAATGAATACTTTATGAGGCGCCATAGATCGGTTAAAATTTAATGTGAAAGTGAGAGTCGAAGTATTTATGCATCTTCTGTGAGCAGACCTGGAGTCTGAAACATCCCAGAGGTCTCCAGGGAGGCCGGGGCTACCCTCTGAGAGGGGGAGAGGAGCTCAGGCCAGAGATGATGCTGCTATGCATTCATGGATTTAGTGGAGGTGGTTCTGGGATCTGATCCGGATTCATCCTGGATGATTCCTGCTTTAGCACATCTGACCAGGATTAAATCCCCAGAGGATTTGATTATTTTCATAGATTAATGGATATTAGGTGATGCACATTCTTTAGCAGTCGTTGGATTTTAAAGTAAGTGTTATTGAGATAAAAAAGCATTTTCTTTTTTTCAGTTTTGCAGAGAAACATTGAGTGAGCTCCTGTTTGTTTTCATGCATCCTGCAAACATGCAGCGCCTCTGCGTTACATAACAGCTCTGCTGCCTTTTATGGTTTATACTGAAAACAGCCGAACGAAGCCCAAAATGATGTTCCTGATGCTCCGACTCTTCATCCAGATCCGGTCCGGATCAGTGTCTGTCCCCACACATCCGCCCGGTTTGATGATTCAGGTTAAAACCAGTAGATCCAGCACCTTTTTTATGTAACTGGCCTGAATCCTCCATCTGTCTCCATGGTGACAACTTCCCAGCAGCTGCATGTGGCTGTGCAGGAATGTCACATGTGGCTCAGTAATGTGTGATAATGTGTGTCTGCAGTAGGGGTGTGCAAAATAATCGTGATGATGATGCATCGTGATTCTAATTTTCGTGATCTACTGCATCGATTCTTGATGCCAAGAATCGATTATTAATTTTAAAAAATGAATAAATAAAATTGCATGAATGGTTGGCGAACATCAGCCAAAAACAAGTGCAATACCACTTCCAGTCCAGTAGATGTCGCTGCAAATGTGTTGACGCACGCTGCCTTGTGTCACAAGCATTTCCGGCCATGGGATACTGTGCCGAGTCATTCAAAAACAAAACATGGAGGAGAAAATATTGCAATGCATCGCAATAATTCAAGTATCGTGATGCATCGTGATAGAATCGCATCGTGGCCTGTGAATCGTGATTCGAATCGAATCGTGACTTCTTTGGCAATACCCACCCCTAGTCTGCAGTGCTGCAGCAGAAGGCTGAAGATGACTGAGGCTCATATTTGATCCTTTTTATCTCTTTTATCTCCAAATGCATGAAAACCATCAACCTGCAGACCCCAAACACCTTGACCAGAGCTGCAGACTGATTCTAAGTTTGTGGTTTCCCCTAAAATGCGTCAAAAAGCCAGAGATTTCCTGTGTTTTCTGTCCTCTCTCATCCCTCCATCCCTTGTTGTGTAACCTCTCTCTGCCTCTCCGCTGCCGCAGTGAAGGAAACCCCCTCTCACCGCTCCTGTGCGTCGCTCTGCCGCCTGTCCTTTTAAGGCATGGGGGATACCCGTCGTCACAGCCGGAAGCGGTCCATATTTGGGCAGCTACGAAGGGGCACGGCGGGGGGAATCCCTCGCGCCGGTGTGGACCAATAACGGCAGGCCGGGAGTTACCTTGGAGACGGAGAGTATAAAAGGCGGCAGCGCGCGGAGAGAGCTCAGCATCCTCAGCATCTCTGCCTGGAAGCAGATTCAGCTCACGGATTATTACTGACATTTTTAAAAAGGGGGGATCCCGAACTGAACCGTTTCTATCTGATCTATAAGGATGCTTCTGGAAAGGGACGACAGCTTTATGTCTGAGTTTGAGGACGCCTGCAGCGCCTGGGTGGACAGCGTGGGTTCAAGCCCCAGTGAAGGGGTGGACTCTGATGTGGGATCACCGTTCAGCCAAGGTGAGTGTCTCCATCACCCCCCATGCATCCTGCACCTGCATCCTCCCTGTATCTCTATAGGCTGCCATTATGCTATAATAACCCCCCTTCCTTTTTTCCCTATAGTTTTCTCTCCTGGAACTGACGCCTCAGACTCTGACTTCTTCTCCGATTTGAGTGACTGCTCTTCGGACACCCTCTCTCCATCCCTCGGCTACACCGGGAGCTTCTTCGCTGAGCCGGAGCCTGCGGCTGCGGGGCTGAGCAGCACCGCGGACGCCATCCTGAACATGATCACTGAGATCGTGGGGATTTGCACTGAGATGGAGCAGCAGCAGCAGCAGCCCGCCCCCGACTTCAGCCTCCCTCCTCCGGCTGCAGAGCAGCTGCCTGCATCCGCAGCTTCAGCACCAGTGGTGATCAAATCAGAGTTTGGGAGCTCCAGCTGCAGCAGCGGCTGCTCTCAGACCTCCACGCCCGGGAGTGATGCTCTGCTCCTGCCTGCTGCAGACTCTCTCCTCCCGCTCATTGCTCTGGAGCAACAGATGGATGTGGCTGATTTCATCGAGTCTCTGCTGAGCTCCGAGGCCGGGCAGAGCGAACTGAAGCCCGGCTGTGAAGTGAAGCAGGAGCCGCTGGAGCTGGAGGACTGGCTGAAGGGTTTACCGGTTCCAGTAACCGGCGGGGACTCCGGTAACTACGTCATCAGCAGCGCTCCTTCCACCCTGGACGCGCACCTGCTTTCCTCCCTCCTGCAGGGCGCGTTCCCGCTGGTTAACATAAGCGGCGCGCAGGCGGCGGGGGCGCCCAAGCAGCCGCGGTCTGGGCGCAGGGCGCACGCGCGGGGCGGCGTCAAACCCAAGCCGTTCCCGTGCTCCGTACAGGGCTGCGAGCGCCGCTTCTCGCGCTCCGACGAGCTCAACAGGCACGTGCGCATCCACACGGGCCAGAAGCCCTTCCAGTGCACCATCTGCGCGCGCAGCTTCAGCCGCAGCGACCACCTGACCACGCACACGCGCACGCACACCGGGGAGAAGCCCTTCTCCTGCGACGTGTGCGGCAAGAGGTTCGCGCGCAGCGACGAGAGGAAGAGGCACGGGCGCGTGCACGTGAAGCAGCAGCTGCGCGCTCAGATGATGGCCGCCTACTCTCTGGCCCTGAACGCGCCTGGCGTCTAAAACAAACGAACATTTGGAGGTGTTTTTTTGGAAGTTTTTTCGGATTTCAACCGAGAACCGGACAGACGTGACGTCATACCGGTGTACAGGTGCTGTTGCAGTGCCCTGAGGGTTCAGGTGCGGACCGAGCCAGCAGCTGAGCGGGCCTCTGTGACCCTGTGACCCCGCAGCCTGGAGGAAGGCCTCTGCTGTAAAATAAAACCAACTTTTTTCTGCATGAAGCCGTGAAGAGACTCTGTGAATGTCGACGTCAGAATGTCGTGCTCCTGTTGTTGATATTTTTCTGTAAACAGCTTTCTATATTTGAAGAGTCTCATGTTTGCAACACATCTCTATTTTTCTAGATGGACTGTCTACCTCTCAGTGTCACTGTTTTACAATCAGAGTGTGTATATTTTAGAGAAGAATCCAGATGTTTCTCTGGCCAGGTTAACGTGAAACACGATGTCACTTTTTTTTCTATGAAATGACTGGAGGTGCTCCAGGTGCGTGCAGGTTGAAGCTGCACCGATGCTTTGTGGGATATGTTGTCCTGTGGTCTGTGGTGTGACATCTGAAACACACCAGCTCAGTGAGAGCTGAGCTCCGAGTAGCACACATGGCTGTGCAAGTTTACTGTTCCCTCATTCTGCATGGAGGCTGTTGTTGCTGTTAATAAACAAACCAAACAACAGATCGACTGAGTCTGGCTGCTTTCCTCTGAGTTTCAAACCCACAGATAAAACGTCTCATCAGAAACACACAAAAGATACTAAATCTCAACGTTAGTGTCACATTTTCCACATCTGCGCTGAAATGAAAACTTATTCCAAATCACTTCTTAATATAGGGCCAAAATCTCTCCAATTCAATCTAAATCTTCTTCTGGTTAAATTTTTCTGACCACTTTAAGGTCAGATAACTCAGCACCTGTAGAATCAATAAAACGCTTTTCTGTCTGACAACACGAAGTAGGCTAATAGATCTCAAATTAGCGTCTGTATAATTCCAGTTATCCATCCATCCATTTTCTGGAACACTTCTCCCAAGTTGGGTAGCTAATGATGATGGTGCCAATCTCCAGCTGTCTACGGGTGAGAGGCAGGGTCCACCCTGGACAGGTCACCAGTCCATTGTGACAAACAACCATTCATACCTAAGGAGAATTTAGAGAAGCCCATTAACCTAACTCATGTTTTTGGACTGTAGGAGGAAGCAGGAGTACCTGGAGAGAACCTACACAAGTAGAAAGACCCCGTGCCAGGGGTCGAACCCAAGGTGGCAGTGCTACCCAATGCACCACTGAGCAGTACAATTCCAGTTGTATTAGGGGCAATAATAAGAAAATTTATGGGACAAAGTTAAACATCTTTGAAAACACAGCATCACAGTGCTGCATCTGGACCTGGAAGACTATATGTATCTGAACGGGGTTCGATGTTAACCATCGCCCGATCTCCCGGGTCAAGTAGTTTTTATTGTCGGGAGAGTACAAATTTCATTGCACTTGCCCGGCGGGCAAATGCAATGATCGCAAAAAAAAAAAAAAAAAAAATGTATCACTCAAAAATACATTAAAATCACCGACATTCGCTGAAAACGACCCACAAGCGTTGCTTTTTGTTGTTTTGAACACATTCTCGCTTAATTTGAAAAAGCGGCGTGATTTTCCGCTAGATGGCATGATTCAGCTCTTGGGGAGAGAATTCTGCAGAGCAGCAGCTGGATGATGAATTTAATCTATACTATAATACACGCTAGATTAGAAATGATCAGCCAGGGATTTGGAAAATAATAATAATAATTGTATGCGCACAGTGTAAATATTTCTATCATATGGCAGTCTTCTGTTCAGTGGTCATACATTAAAAAATGTTCATTAAATCTTTTTCTCTTAGACATTGGAGTGGTGCATTTAAATGTTATAGAGCTAGACATGTTAAATTGGTGAGTAGTAGTAGTGTAAGTTTTTAACCTGTCAAGTGTTTTTTAGATTTTTAACATTACAATTTATATTTTTCCAAGCACAAAACAGTTTAAAGCAAAGTTTAGTTTGAAAAGAATGTGCAGGAAAGATTGTAAAGCATGTTAACACGGTAATGTAGGCTTGAGTTCATTATCTGACGCATGCAGATACACACCAGGAACCTGGAAACTGACTGAATTACAAAAAAACAAACATGTTTCATTGATATATATATACAAAAATGAATATTAGGAACTATATTTATCAAACATTATACTGGGCAAGTAAAAATTGTTTCTGGGCAAATGAAATGTGAAAGGATTTACCATTAGGCAATATTAGGCAGTTTTCTAGGGCCCCAAGTTCCTGGGGGGCCCATGAAACTTTTTACATGTATGCTCAATACAACTATTTAAAAATTGTGCACATTAATGATGTTTCTAATAAAAATCCTTTCACTAAAATGCCATCAGAATGCTTATAATATTAAGTGTGTCTTCATACTTCACACTTAAACCCCCCCCCCCCCCCCCCCCCCTCCGTGTCCACCATATTGGATCAGTCCATTTGCTGCACATGTTTAGAAAGGTCCAAACAGACAGCAGCAAACCATTTGAAAACAATCTGTGCGAAAAGCCTTGTTGCCAACAGATATATTTATTTATATCTGACCCCTCTAGCACTTTTATGTCAAAAAAGCGCCTAGCGCCAAATCTAGCGACTTCTAAAAGCAGCAAACTCTGCTCTCCAGAGCAAGTAGATTGGTAACCCTGCCTCCTGCTCTCCTCTATCTTGTCTGCTGTCATGATTCATGCAGCTATTATTTCATCCAAATGAAAAATGGAGAACAGATAAGCAGATCATGGCTTGTCTACAGTGAAAAGAAGGACTGGGTTATTTACTTTTGCCTTTTTTTGAAACACAGGAAGGAGCAATCAGCTAAGTGAGCTTAGTGCTTGGAAAAAATCTTTCATTCCTTTAGAGACAGCATGAAAAGTCAGCTGAGTACAAAACATAGAGAGGAAAACAAGAAGAAAAGAGACAAGAAGAGAGGGACACAACCTAGAACAATTAATAGATGTCTATTCTATTAAAGCTTCTGTATATGTACGGATCTATTTGATGTGTAGTTTTCTAGAGGGCCCCCATCCTGGCCCCAAATTTCCGTAATCCGTCCCTGATCAGTAGCCTGCATTTTTTACATCAATCTATTAACTGGTCTGCCTAAAATTCCCCAAAAAACCTGAGACAACACGAATCAAATCAGCTGCTGTTGTTTAACTCTTGGTAGGGCTCAGCCTGCCATATAAAACTGTTAAAATGGCAAACTGTAGCGTCATAGTGGCAGTAAGAGTTAATTCATAAAAAATATATATAACACATTTAATCTGAAGGCACTTTACAGAGAAAATTCAGTCAGATCAGACAGTCAGAGGGGTACCTGACTAAGGAAACCAGCTGATTTCCTTTCCTCCAGTCCTTTGATTTTGCAGGACTCTCTCCTCTATGGGCATTTGGTGACAGTAGATATTCTCCTGCATTTTGATGACTCTACAGAGCATGCATGCAGCAACAGTAGAGAGGGAAAACTCCCTTTTAACAGGAAGAAACCTCCAGCAAAACCAGGCTCTGCTTGATCGGCCATCTACTGAGGCCGACTGGAGTTCAAGGAGACAGAAGCAGACATAGAATAAACATAGAATCGCTGATCTATAAATATATTTTATGTTAGAAAAGTTATCATTGAAATAGCTCCATTGATGGCTCTGTCGAGGAAAGAAAGAGTGGAGCAGATAAGCTCTGTGGTAGTTTTCATTTCAAAGGATGAAAGAGAGCACCTCCAGTTAGTCACAGTAAAAGCTTACCCGATAGCTATAGAGGAGAGAAACAGGACTAAACACTGAAAAGCAGGCCCACCTATCATCATCTAAAATTGAAGGTGTTGATGGGCCCAGCCTAGCTGATTGGTCTTTCCAGGATGGAGTCAGGCAAACAGGACCAGATCAGATAAAGTTGCAAATACATGAAAAAGCAGAGAGAACATAAAGTTATGAGTTGAACAAACAATTACTGCAGACTGGAGAATAGAGTTATATCCACCTACAACAAGTTGATGAAAAAACAACAACATTTAATTTCCCTTTGAGATAAATAAAATATTTTAGAATTTAATTGGAATTGAATAAAGCAGAGTGATGAAAATCGGTCCCTATGTCCTCCAGCAGGTTAAGTCCATAGCAGCAAAACTATAGAGAGGATAACTTGAGTCACTCTAACTTTGTTTTAAGCCCAGTCACAGATGTAGACAGGGTGTCTGCCTCATGGATAAAGGTTAAAAGTTAAGCACACTTGATTGGTGAAATAATGATCTATAGCCCATTAGTGAGCCTTTGAATTATTCAAAAAGACAACAACAAGGTTTTAAAATGAAATGGCCAAATCATATGTGTCAAACTTCAGGCCTGCAGGCCAGATCCGACCTTTACCTGGCTCCCAACAACCAAGAAAGGCATGACATAAAGTAGAGGCATGTGTTCTTTTAAAGTGAACACATGGCTAAAATTGCTAGTTATAATACCAGAGCAGATGCTTTTTGGAAGTGAACTGGGAACTGGCCCTCTTAAATACAGCCCTGGCCTGGAACAAGTCTGAACTAGAATGAAACAGCGTGACCTTAAAAAGGCTGTTCATGCCAGAAAACCACAACCGACATTAAACAATTCTGCAGAGAACAGAGGGACGGAAAACCCTCTACATCTAAAAATTCACAACCAGTTACCTTAAATATTTAATGGCAGTCTTTGCCTTCCAGAGTTTATAGGAGGAAATGACTATTTCCCAAAAGTCAGGTTGATTTGGATGTTTGTCTCCTTTAAGAAATAAAATGATCATTATAAATAAACACTTAGTCTAGATAGATAGATAGATAGATAGATAGATAGATAGATAGATAGATAGATAGATAGATAGATAGATAGATAGATAGATAGATAGATAGATAGATAGATAGATAGATAGATAGATAGATAGATAGATAGATAGATAGATAGATAGATAGATAGATAGATAGATAGATAGATAGATAGATAGATAGATAGATAGATAGATAGATAGATAGATAGATAGATAGATAGATAGATAGATAGATAGATAGATAGATAGATAGATAGATAGATAGATAGATAGATAGATAGATAGATAGATAGATAGATAGATAGATAGATAGATCTGACTCTGAGGATGAAAGGACTGGATTATAATCCAGAGTGTGAGGAATCACCTCCCTCTCAGATCTTTAAGCCGCTGTGGTAAAATCTCTGTTTTTTTAAAACAACGCCTCCATCATTTCCATCTATCTTCAAAGACTCTCCATCCAACCATCTACAGCCTGCTGTTGCTTAGCAACAACTGATTGCATTAACATTTTGTCAGGCGGTATGAACTGTGAAGGCTGTGTCTCCATGGTGACAGTTTCACCCACGCCGCCTCCTGTGTTTTGGGTTCATTCTCTGTTTTTCTTCTTTTCTTCAGAGAGTCCATGTTTGTCTGAATGCGATGTCTTTAGAAACCTTCCTCCTGCCTGTGGAGGGAGGCCTTCATCTCTGCTACTCTGAGGAGGAGGATGCAGATGATGATGATGATGATGAAACTGACTGCAGGAATCTCTGGTAAGGAAGAACTGGGCTTCCTGTAATTGGACCTCCGGCGCCCTCTTGTGGCTGCATGAAGGAACTACAACTCCTCCACAGTTTGAAAACCTAAGACTTAAAGGCTGTTTTGCTTCTGTATCGTCATAAAATTCCGTTGCATATAGCTTCCAAATGAGTATTACCATTTAAAGTGCAGCAGTGATCATCATGTAAACAGTGTAGGAGAAAAGAAAACCAGTTTAAAAACAATGGTGCAAAAGGCATTGATCTGAAAGTGTTCAATGCAGTGCAAAATTAATTACTATGGTGCAAAATGCTGTAGGATATTAAGTTCAAACAAGAATGATGAGAAGGAAAATAAACTTTCACAGATTCATCAATAAAAGGCTTATAAGATATAATAAGAGGCTTTAAAATCGGAGGTCGCAGCATCAGTTAGAGTAGCCAGATATGCTAAATATAGATGTTCAATCAGGCATAAATTACATATAAACTCTGTTTCATCAAGAGATTGGCATCTAGAGTAATAAGTAGAGGAGGGAAAATAGTTTTTAATGGTTTAAAAATTTAATAATATAAAAATCTAATGTGAAATACCAGCTGTACTTCTGCCATCAACACCTTTGTTTAAAGATGTTGGGGATCTGCCTGTTTTCCAGTGTAGTCCTGTTTCTCTGACTGTGACTAACTGGATGTGCTCTCTTCATCCTCTGACATGGGAGCTGGCTCGGAGCTCGTCTGCCTGGCTGTGTGTTTCCTGGACAGGGCTGCCTTTTACAGCTTCTTTTTCTATCTCTGCTTCTGTCTCCTTGAACCCCAGCCAGTCACGGTCAGAGAAACAGGACCACACTGAAAAACAGGCCGATCTCCAACATCTATAATCAAAGGTGTTGATGGCAGCAGCACAGCTGATGTTTCTCTCCAGGATGGTTGGGCTCAGATTTTCCTCTAGTGGATTGTTGCTGTTTGCAGCAGGAGATAATGGAAATCTTAGCAAAGACAGTGTTTTCTGCTTCATCAGAAGTGTGTATTTAGCATTATAATAATACTACCTGGATCTCCATTACCTTCCCTGGACACAGAAAATGAACTCCATGAAGGAGAAAACTTACAATATTGAATGCAACATGAATTAGGCCAAACATTAAAGACTTTATAACAGACGGACTACTGTGTTTCATTTTTCCTGTATTCTCTAATGCTGTTGGTGTTCTGGATCAAACACATATAAAGTCCATCTGTATAACATGAAGAGCATTTAGTTAAGAAAAAAGCTCTCAGGTCATAGTTCTGGTTCGACCCATTGTCAGTTACATCCATTGATTAAATGACCTGAACACGTCTCATTGATGATCTGTGATGCTTCCTGCTTCTTCAATAGGGTCACTAACTCTGTGAAAATGAACCAAGGGACCCTTCTTGGCCTGGTATTATCCATCCTGCTGACTTTATACATTTATTTTTGCATTTCCTTGTGTTATAGAGAGATTTAGGTAACCTTTAAATCCTGAATGAAATTAGACACCTAAACGTGTTTCTGAATATGGAGCAGTCCTGCAGCTGGCAACCTAAAGAGGTCTGGTTCTCCAGAACCCAACCCTCCCTGGTTCCCTTATAGAACAGACTGTTTGAATGAAGGAGCAGCTTTCTGCTGGGCTGTATTCCTTCCAGACACATGAGCCTCTTTAATGCCTAGAATAAGTCAGAGCATCAATATCTGTGCAGATACCTGCTAAGTCTCTGGGACATTATAATCAGCCTTTTATCCAGATCACAGCAGTCTGCTAAATGTTCTTAATCCTGACGGCTGCAGGTTCTCTTTGGTCCAGTCATATTAAACCAATTACATGTCACTGTATTGGCTTCCATTGTTCATTTTTAGGTTAATAGTTGTTCATTTGACAAAAATGAAAAGTAAATCCTAAACTTATTTTTTAGCAAATCGGTTAAGAAATGCATATTTTAGGTTGTTTAAGCATTTAGTCCATTCAGTATTTTTCCATCTCCATTTTTGCTCCTCTAAAAAGTGGCGGTTTCCTTTCATGAGTATTTTGCGCTTCATTTCATCAGAAATGATCAACCTCTCCTAAAGAAAACTGCATTTAGCTTGATTACTTCCACCTGGATAATCCACTGATCAGGTTAGGTTGAGTCCACTCATCTCTATTTATTCACTGGATTGCTGATTGCCTGAAAAAAGTGAAGCCACCGTCGGCCATATTGGTACTCCCCTCTCCCACGGAGATGCACAGTAAAAATGCCTACATGTGAAGCATTTGGCTGCAAAACAAGCAGTTTTCCGGCAGTGGGAAGACATATCAGAGGTGATTTCACAGTCAGTGGATGAACTAACCAAGAAAATCCATTTATACGCCGATGGATCCTATAGTATAGTATGTAGAGCAGGGGTCACCAACATTTTTTAAGGCTGAGGGCCCCTTCAAGGGTACCAAGACTTAGGAAGGGCAACCATTACTGACCTATGAGCTGCAAGGGTTAGCGTTAGCCTAAGCTTTGTTCATTATCAACATATTCTTATTGTTTCTGTTTATTTCTAAGTTTATTTAGACATTCTCATTTATAAATGATTAAAAAGAAGAGCAACAGAATAAAATAAAATTTAAAACTTAGCACACTGGTGGGTTGTTCTTTATTTAGAAGATTCTGAGGGCCCCCCATGTGGTCCTTGAGGGCCCCTTGGTGCCCACGGGCACCGCGTTGGTGACCCCTGATGTAGAGTAACATTAGTCTGGCTATCTGGGACTGACTCACAGACATTGACAGAGTTAGTCATTGACATTGGGTCTAACGATAGAGAGTAGAGTAAATAGAAAGTAATTCACCTTTAAATATCAATGTAGTAATTCTTTATTAAATGGTTGATACATTCGTTTTTGTAGTGTGTGTTTGTATTTTCAAAAGAAATATGTTGCATGTTATATTGACGGAAAAAAAACGACACAAATCTTTTGACCCATACATACACTATATTGCCAAAAGTATTTGCTCACCCATCCAAATTATTGGAATCAGGTGTTCCAATCACTTCCATGGCCACAGGTGTATAAATTCAAGCACCTAGGCATGCAGACTGTTTTTACAAACATTTGTGAAAGAATGGGTCGCTCTCAGGAGCTCAGTGAATTCCAGCGTGGAACTGTGATAGGATGCCACCTGTGCAACAAATCCAGTCGTGAAATTTCCTCGCTCCTAAATATTCCACAGTCAACTGTCAGCTGTATTATAAGAAAATGGAAGTGTTTGGGAACGACAGCAACTCAGCCACGAAGTGGTAGGCCACGTAAACTGACGGAGCGGGGTCAGCGGATGCTGACGCGCATAGTGCGAAGAGGTCGCCAACTTTCTGCAGAGTCAATCACTACAGACCTCCAAACTTCATGTGGCCTTCAGATTAGCTCAAGAACAGTGCGCAGAGAGCTTCATGGAATGGGTTTCCATGGTCGAGCAGCTGCATCCAAGCCATACATCACCAAGTGCAATGCAAAGCGTCGGATGCGGTGGTGTAAAGCACGCCGCCACTGGACTCTAGAGCAGTGGAGACGCGTTCTCTGGAGTGACGAATCGCGCTTCTCCATCTGGCAATCTGATGGACGGGTCTGGGTTTGGCGGTTGCCAGGAGAACGGTACTTGTCTGACTGCATTGTGCCAAGTGTAAAGTTTGGTGGAGGGGGGATTATGGTGTGAGGTTGTTTTTCAGGAGCTGGGCTTGGCCCCTTAGTTCCAGTGAAAGGAACTCTGAATGCTTCAGCATACCAAGACATTTTGGACAATTCCATGCTCCCAACTTTGTGGGAACAGTTTGGAGCTGGCCCCTTCCTCTTCCAACATGACTGTGCACCAGTGCACAAAGCAAGGTCCATAAAGACATGGATGACAGAGTCTGGTGTGGATGAACTTGACTGGCCTGCACAGAGTCCTGACCTCAACCCGATAGAACACCTTTGGGATGAATTAGAGCGGAGACTGAGAGCCAGGCCTTCTCGTCCAACATCAGTGTGCGACCTCACAAATGCGCTTCTGGAAGAATGGTCAAAAATTCCCATAAACACACTCCTAAACCTTGTGGACAGCCTTCCCAGAAGAGTTGAAGCTGTTCTAGCTGCAAAGGGTGGACCGACGTCATATTGAACCCTATGGATTAGGAACGGGATGTCACTTAAGCTCATATGTGAGTCAAGGCAGGTGAGCAAATACTTTTGGCAATATAGTGTATATATACGAGTAAAATTCCTGTGTTGTTTTTTTTATCAATGTAACATACAAAATATTTCTGCACATGAGATATATATATATATATATATATATATATATATATATATATATATATATATATATATATATATATATATATATATATATATATATATATATATATATATATATATATATGATGGAATATATATGATATTGATGGAAAAAAAGCTACTTTTTAAAATGCTAATGCACAGACAGTATAAATGTATAAGCCATCATTCACGCACAATTTGCAAATAGAAAAATACTATAGCATTAACAGACATGTACTACTAATTCAATCTTGATGTAAAATCTTGAAATCATGTTATTTGTAATTACTGTAACAATGTCATCAATACATATATATTACATGAACATCATCAGTTTAGCACTTTTAGCGCATTAGTATTATTGTGCTCCATTAACAAGTTAATTTTATTGTGATGGATTTGTATAATATGTTATATTACATGATTTATAGACATCACTGACTTATACTTATATACTTATAATGATGCAATGTGATGAGCCTATTTTTTTTTATTATAAGTTAAAGTGATGTACTGATGCTATGAAACAGCCAGTGTGAGTCAAAGTGATTAATTTATCTTTAACTCTTAAGTCTCTCTGAGAATGAGAACATAGTTTTTCCGATGCTGTAGCGCGCATATTGTTTGCATTGCAACCAGTCTAATTAGGGAGTACCAATATGGCGGCTGGTGGCTTCACTTCAACCCCGTACTACCAACAGGCAATCAGTAATCTGGTGAATAAATAGAGATCAGTGATCAGCTGTGGTGAAACAGGCGCTCAGTGTGAATTAATTCAAAGGAACATTTTTTTAGCAACAAGCATCATCCTGTTAAATAACTTGTAGATGTTTCTAACAGCCGCTGCGACTCATTGACAGTCAGTGTGTTTCCATTCAACAGAAACAGAAAATGTGTCGTTCTGACTCTCAAAATGAGCAGGCGGGTTAAAAATAAACTTTTTTTTAATGAGACCCGGCTGTTCGTCTCCTAACAGAAGCTGTTCTCTTCATCAGAGGCTGAACTCTCTGTTTTTAGCCTCCATCCTCTGAATCATTTACATCTTTCTCCTTCAGGAAAATAAACACATGCCAAGTTGCTCAGTTTATTTTCAGATTTTCTCATGAATTGACGTGAATCAGCTTCATTGGTTTGACTTAGCTGAGTTTGTTTTCATCAAACCAGAGGAGTAAAATCAAATGTTTTATCTTTAAATGTCTTTTTTTTTACTTTTGATCTGATATAACAACAAACGGCAAGTAAATAAGCATTAAAAATGTCTCATTTTTGCTTAATAAACAGACTGTTATATCTATAGTTCATAAACACCTAGAAATAACAATGATACACTCCTTTTAGATATATTTTATTTAATCATATATATTTAGATTTAAGATTTAGAAAAAAGGAAAGAAATACAAGAAACTTTAAATTGTTTTGCTATTTTTTTTTTTACATTTGATGCCCCATAATCCCTTAAATCTTTTAGAAAAAGAAAGTTGAAGCTTGTCTAATATTTACTTCAGGAAATCTGGAAAACTCGATAAAAAGAGGAAACATACAAACTGATAAAGAAAGGAGAAAAATAAACTTTTGGGATCTTCCTTCACTACTGTTCCCATAGTGAGGTTTATAGATGGATCCATCATGCTGTGGGCTGTGACACTGGCAGAAACCATTTAGTTAAAGGAAAAGTCGGTTAAATTCAGAATTCAAACTTCTGAAGGTACTTTAAATATGAAATTATTACATACTGTTCAATAAATGATCAGTGTTTTTAATTCAGAGTAATTTTCATGTGAATGTGCTTTACTGGAGGCATCCATGTTTGTCAAAGAACACTACTGCCACCTACTGGTTTGTGACGTCACGGTGCGGTATCGGCTGTTGATCAAGTCCCAGTGCTGTATCTGGTGTTTGTGACAACCCGCTATTATCCCAGTCATCTTGAAAACATTCTTCTTCCAAATGTTGGCTACATGTTACGTGTTTTTTCTCTGGCCAGAAGTTCGATGGCAAATCCTCCCTCTTCAAGTTGGCGATCCAACGACCAACCCGTCCGTGGAGGATCAGGAATCAGAAAGCTGAAATTACTCAATGTTTTTCACTTTAACCAGATGTATTCCAGCATCCAGCTGCCATGCATGTGGGCATCTTCAGTTTCACTATAGCTCTGGTGAATTTCAATGGTGAAGTCCTCTGGAAATCTTCAATAATTGTTGTTGAAGTTCAGTTTAATATAATCCAGTCTGTAAATAGTTCCGTCTGAAATGAATGAAAATAGTTGTTTTAATGGACATTTTTACAGTAATGGATATTTGAAAATAGCAGCAACATCAGAGATGTGCAGAATGACAGCAGCAGGTTATTTAACTGACTAAGGTTTCTATCATTACATATGATTTGATTTGTTCCTGCTCCCGGTGGTTGGAACATTTATTACACTCTGGATTCTTGCGAGTGTAGTCTTTGTTCACTTCACAATAAAAAAAAAAAAAATTGTTTTAAATAAAAAGAAAGTTTTGAAAAGTTCAATATTCATCTTATCCTGCTTTGTGTGTCAACTGTCACGATTGCTAAGCGACAGAGCATATGGCGGTAATAGCCATCGAAGGGTAGACCTGTTTGAATCCACAGCCAAAACTCTTCCGGTCTCCTTATTTTCAAGGACTTCAAAGGATCGATTCCAGGTAGACTGAGTCCTTGAAGAATGCAGACCATGAATTTGAACACAGCCTTTGTTCTGTTTGGCATATATACTCCTCCTCTTCAGTTACTGTTAGCTGGTTTCTCCTTGTTTCTTTGCTCCTCCTGATGTCTTTTGGTTTTCTGTATTTTCTTTGGATGTCTGATACCTTTAGAACTGCATTAAATGAGCAAAAACTCATCTCTGCCTCCTTCATCCTCTGCATTTAGGTCCTCCAAAACCTCCACACAACCTAACACTCCTTATATCTGCACCTGCATCAGGTTGTTGAAACAGTTTAAAGGAATAGTACACCCAAAACATGATTAGCCTTCATTTTCTACTCACCTCCATGCTGAACAACACTCTGGAGTACTTTTTTGATATCTCAAATGCATCTGGAGATCTGGGAGGCAGGGAGGGAATATATTAAAAAAAAAGTCTAATCAACCAAAACTTTTGCGACCCCCATGCAGTACCTCTGCTGATCCCCTAGGGGTCGCGGACCCTTTGTAAAATGTTTTCATTCTCTCAAAATATTTAGAGGTTTTTACTGAAAAATAATGTGTCTTAGAAATCGACACAACAATAACATAAAATTTAATTTCTTAAAATAATTTCTAAATCCTGTCCGTACTATCAGTCAATAATTCATTATTTTTTGCAAAAATATTTAAAAAAATAATTATAATTTATGAACGGATTTTTATCAGTTGCTACAAACATGAAAATAAATAACAAAATAACAGCAATAATATATTATTAATAATTGTAAAAACATGAACAGTATTTAAATGAAAGCAGCAGTAACCTTTGACCTATATATATATTTTAAAAAAAAGGTGATTTATCAGCAGTGACACGTCACGCGGCTCCTACGTCAGCAGCAGCAGCAGCAAGCGGAGGCTGCTGGCTGGAACTGGGCGCGCGGGGCGGTGGTGCATCCGGTCCCGCTTCGATCCATCCTGCAGCTCTGAAAGCCGCCGCCGGTACCGGACGGTCCAGACAGGATCCGAACAGGAAACCATGGCAACGGTCTTCATGGAGACGGTGCTGAGGAGGGCGTGACGCAGCGGATGATCGATGATCAGAGGTATGAGGCTGCTGACAGCTGATCAGTTTATAACTTTAGCATCAATGAATGGGATCCAGTTACAGTCACTTTGATTAAATCAATCAATCACTGATCAGGTCTATTCAACTGGAAAAAATCTACAATTATTTAAGCTTCATTTTGGTTAAATTCCTATAAATTACTAGAATATTTATTTCTAATGTAAAGAACGGTTATTATTCTAAGTCTATTTTATTTTAATCACATTTAACAGTAGTTTTAATTTGTCTGATTTTCATTTTATGTGACATAAACAGACAGTATAAAGATGAACACTAAGGGCCCAGTTGGACCCTTATAGGTCAGGTTGGACATGCTTTGGGTGGTGATGGATGTGGATCTGATCTGATCCCTGCTTTAGAGGCTGATAACATCTCCACACGTGCATCAGGAGGAGAATTCCTCACAGCCCGTCTCGCCTCAGATCTCTGGGAAATATCTCCACGTTGTGCAAATTCATGATTAAACCAGCAAAACTGTTGCAAATTAAACTCCATCAGGAGCTGAAATGGTTTAGGGATCTTCACTGTTGGATGCTCCTGCTACTGCCTGATGAAAAACACTGTCATGGTGGCTCCATTTAGACCCGCTGCCTGTTAATCTGCTTTCACACTCATCTCTGGTCTGTAGAGAGGAGTTAAAAACACTGTTTTCCATTTCTGAATCGATTCTTAAATTAATTCCTAAAGATTGATTCTTAGCCAAAAATCTATTTAAAAAATTTTTATTTTTCACTGTTCTTACAGTCACCGTTAACGACCATTATTGTTTTAATGTGCTGTTGAATGGTAATATAATACTAGTATAAATATGTTGCAGCAAATTGAGAGCGGACCAAATCTGATCGATAGAGAAAAATCCACTACTTTTTCATCCACTAGAGGAGAGGTCACGGATCCGGACCCAAACTGATTTAAAACATTTATAAATTACTGCATGTTGTCTGACGACAGTTTCTAATTTTACTTGCGCCTCTTCTCCTGTTACGGGGAAGCGCCCCGGAGCGTTAAGCACCAGGCTACACGTGATCCAATGAGCTGCTGTCAGTCTGGGTTGCTGCTGCTGCTACTTTTAGACACAGCAGGCAAACCTGTGGCAAGCCGGGCGATGGGAAAGAAGGAGAAGACGATGAGAAAAAGAGAGCAGAGAAAGTGTGGACTGCTGGAAGAACTGTGATGAACTGGGGAACGAAAAGTTGATGCTCAAAGATGACCCTGAACATTTAGAGGATGTTTGGCTCAACCTGCTGCTGTGAAGCAGGATTCTCCACCATGAACAGAATCAACAATAAATCTGGATCCAGGCTCAAAATGAGCTCCTTGATATGTGCTTGAGAATGGCTTAGTCTGCATTCAAACCAGGTTTAAAGCCTTGCAGGGCAGAATAAAGCCCACTGCCAACATTAAGACAGAAAAAAGAAAGAAATAACAGTCAGTTCAGGTCTTTTATAAAATATCTGAATCAGGAAATGATCTATATACCAAACTGAACAATTGTTATTCTCTACTTAAAAAAACTATTTAGATTTTAAAATGGAAAAAATGTCTATTTTTGAAAGTTTTTTTAATTTAAAAAGTCATTGTATAACATCGATGCAAAAACACCCCATTTTATTTCAGTGTTAAATTCCTTTTAAAGTAACAGATTATGATTAACTTCTTAACATCCTATTCTGCATACCCAAATGAAAAAGCAAATAACTTAGGAACTGTACGCCCAAATTACACGTGCAATACATTATTTGAAAGCTAACATCCTCTAGTTTCTGAATATATAAAATTGGGTGAAAAGACCACAGACTAACCGGCATCAGTTCAAACATGACTCAAAGTTTGTTTTGTTTTTAATCTCAGAAATGATAGGTCTTTTTGAACAGCAGTAATAAAGAAAAAGCAGGTTTTTTTGTATTATATGTGTTCTACATCATGTCAACCACAAATGCAGAAAATGTCAGACCTCTAGCTATAACAGTTCCAGGGGCTTTGAACTCTTGGTGTCAGCTTGGAGCTGCGCGCAATGGCTCCATCTGCTGGTAAAAAAATGTCCGGTGGAATTTTATGCATTTTGAGTTATTACCCCCACTTAAGGTCCTCCGGGTTGCCAGCGACTCGATGGGGTTTTAAGAGGTTAAAAAAGTCACTGGACCTTTGCTGGTTGTTAATTTTCTTTATTCCGACCCGACTGATTTTTAGTTGGTTACCCCTGATCTAGACGTTCACACAGCCATCTAAAATGGCATAACCACTATATAGTGCCCTGATATAGTGATTAGGGTGGACATTCAGACACCCAAAGATCCAAATGGGTCTGAACATGGATGCCAATTGGAATAGAGTTCCTAAAAATCCCTCTCTCTTTCAGAATAACAGTTTTTTCCAATCGGACCAAATCTGATAAGAATCCTGAGTCTGACATCATTATACAAACACACATTTTTTATCTGATCAGGCCTTCATCCCCATTATTTGTGTACATGTGAATGTACGTAGTTCATGAAAGCAGTTTGGGATTTTTTTTTATCAGTTTAAAACTTAGCAGTGGTTTAAATGTACCAGCATTAGACCTCAGACCCTCTCATTAGTCATTTATTACCAGTTATTAGTTAGAATCTGACATAGAATCTATTTCTTCCCCTTTTAAAGCATCATAAATGAAATGATTACAGATAATCTAAACACTAAACAAACTGCTTTGAAGCACATTATTTCAGTTCCAGCTATGATCATCATTAGCAGGTTAGATAAATGATGCATCTGTACTGGACAAAAGTTCTGATGAAGGAAAACCTTAAAATGACCCAAAACAGACTGAATGGTCTGCAGAGACTTTAAGGAGAGGAGACGACTACAGAGAAATCAGAATAAAGCTTCATTTCCAAGCTGTTTTACAGCTGAAATAAACAAATATGGGAACATATGATATGAAATAAGTCGTTTAGGACGATAACCATAGCAGATATTAAACAAACAGCAGCATTAGGGAATCAGATGAAGTAGGATCCAGGGGTAGAAGTTGGGAGCAGAGCAGCGGCTCCACGCCCCAGACGGTTCTTTATTCCAGCTCATCCATGCGTGAGGAAATTCCTCTGCACGCACTGACCCTCCAGTGAGCGATGAAGCCGACAGAAACCCCCTCACACCTCAGATGATCCAGCTCCACTATCCTCATCTTAATGAGATCAGCTCCACTCCGCTTCATCCTCAACTCTTTAGAATCAATAATGTAGAAGCTCAGACTCGCTGACCCACTTTCCCTCCAGCTTCCAGGGTTCCTGCTGCCGCTCCTCAGACAATCATGTCTTCCTCCTCTTCCTCGGAGCTGCCCTACTTCTGTCCCCGCTGTGGCGACCAGTACCGCTTCTCATCCGTACCTGAGCTCCGCGCTCACCTGGTCAGCCGGCACACCTACGAGACCCTGCTGGTGCTGTCGCAGGTAAATCCGCTGCATGATTTAAGACTCAGTCATTTCAGTAAAGGTTGAGGTGATAAATCTGTCCCAGAGAACAACAGAAAGACCAACATTAGAATGTTTTTTCTCCTTATAATCGAGCTGCTGTATAAAACCTGGAACTCAGCGCTATTCCTGACATTTTGAATTGAGAAAGCTTCCTGGATGGGAAGCGAAATGTTCTCAACCAGCTAAAATAAATTAATATTGGGCTACGAAACTAGTCCAAATTAAAAAAACGTAATATTATCTACACTAAAACAGGCGAAAGCTTCTGATTGGAGTTCTGCAAAGAAGCAGGAGAGAGTTTTTTGATTTGTGGAACTTGAGAAATGTAAGTTAACAACGTTAGGATTTCTTTTATTTTATCTTTTAATCAGATAGCCAAAGGCTCCTTAAAGAAGATCTTTTATGAAATGAAACCAGGTGAAACGGAAACGTTTAAACGTTTCCTTTGGAGGAGTTCTGGATGGAGAATATTGACAGACAAAAACTTTTTTTTTGTTACATCTTAAATGCAAAATGTTTACATATTTTTTATTATCTTGGTATAATTCCTGCTCTAAGTGGGTTGCTCTATCAGCTAAAGGCACATTTTAGTGGCCCTATACTCCAGTTAACGATTAATCAATTACTAAATGAGTTCACGATTATTTAAATAATTTGTGAATATGATTAATTGTTTCAGCCCTACATAAAATACATGAAATGGGCGACACAGAGTAACTACAGCCCATATGTACAACTTCTAATATTAATATTTTAAATGCTCAGTGTCAGTTACTCTTATACCGTAGTTCCAGTGCACATGTAAATACAATACATTTATTTGCCGTCCGTTGAATGTATTATTTTGCATGATCCAGAGAGAGCATATGTCAGGTCTAAGCACCTAAAACATCATAAATACAACAGGGAAAGAAAGCAGGCACAGAGACAATTAATTTAGTTTTACTCGCGAGGAGAGTGGGAAGAGACTGCGGAGTTTACAAATCTCCACCCCACTCTGCCGTTCTTCAGCTTTCTCCTTGCTATTTATTAAAGTCAGAGGGGGAGGTCCCTAGTTACACAAGCTGAGGTTGCGCTAAAGGAATAGGAAACAAGAAATACAATTCAATTTGCAGCTTCAGGCCCCGTCCACACGAAGTCAAACCCTGGCCTAAACGCACAAATTTTTCACCAAACCAGCCTCTCATCCATACGAAGCCGGCGTTTCGGGGGTCTGTAAACAATCTTTTTTTTTATTCAGCCTTCAGAGTGGGAAGATTTTGAAACGCCGTTTTCGCGTTTCCATCTTTAAGCTCTAACCGCATTTTTTTTTTACACACATGCGTCATAGCGTCGCCTCTAAACACGCATGCGCGACACAGTATCACAACAACAATGGCGCCGTACTGTGTTGAATGGTTGCTGCTCATGCTACTCACCCTGCTGTCGGGCTTCCAACAGAATCTTCTTCTTCTGGAATATCTCCAGGAAGAACAGAGCAATATCGACGACATAGTTCAGCACCTGAATTTGACTGAACCACGAAAATGGACCCGCAGGGCAACCATGTATAAATATTAGTGCGCATGCCCAACATTTGGTCGCTTATTTTTGCTTTGGCACCACAGCGCCACTTACAGGCCTGGCATAGATTTTGCAGCGTTTTCATGCATTCGTGTGGACCATCACATTTATTTTACGTCTCCGTCTTTACGGCAAACGTTTTGGAAAATATCAGCGTTTCGTGTTCGTTTTGACTTTGTGTGGACGGGGCCTCAGTGAACAGGTCAATTTGCATTTAAATTTCTTGAAGTCAAATGGTCCGAGAACCTCCTGGTTTCGTTAAGCTTGAGCAATACTTCCTGAGAGTTGACCTATACTGCTTGTGCAACACCTCTCTGGAACAGTAATATGTCACACATTATACATCATAAGAACAAACATTAAGTATCTTATACATAATTATTCCAACAGCATATTACATAAAAAAATAAGAGTGGGTTTTACCTCTTTTTTCCTCTGCACAATTCTATATCTTCAGAAGAAAACACAGGATAAATCCACATATAACAGACATATTTAGACTAGGGATGCACGATATAATCGGCCCCCTATCGGTATCGGCCTTAAAACTGAATATCGGACATCGGCCACCCCACCGATATTTAACCCGATATTTGATCAGCTTCTGAGTTTCTAAAGTCTTAAAAAAAATAAAAAAAAATACTACTTCTTCTTCTTCCTCAAAAAACTTATTTTTTACAGACTTAAAAACTTCTAAAGACGAGGGAAAAAATATTGATACATTAAAATATCCCAATATCTTCATATGCTGATATATTGTCATTTAAAAACACCATATCAATCTCTTTTACTAATGAAATATTGCTATATGTCATCGTTATGCTACGAAATCCCAGAAAATTCACGAAATGTTGCCATATTTTTATATGTTGATATATTGACGCGGTATCGATCTATTTTACTAACAAAATCTTACAAGAATTTGCAAAATAGATTAGAATAGAACGATGAAATTTCACGAGATTTTGAAAGTAAAATAGATCGATACCGCGTTTTTAAAAATCTATTTGATATCAGCATATGAAAATATATTTGAGTATATTATTTGTGTCAGAAATGGATAACAAAACTGCTATTTTCAATGACTACTTATTTTTGTCCAGCTTTAACATCGGTATCGATATCGGTTATCGGCTACATGAGTTTTAAAATATCGGCATATCGGATATCGGCCAAAATCCCAATATCGTGCATCCCTAATTTAGACTATATTTGGTTAAATAGGCACTGGTAAGTTTAAATGCAAACCTTTTCAAAGTGGAAAAAGTCCTAATTCCACATTCATCAGAGCCAGTGATGCTTTAAACGTTGATAAACAGCATCTAGTGAGTGCAGTGCTCATAAGATTTGTATTATTGTGGCAAGAAATGCTGCTGTTCTCTTTAAACAAAATGAGCCCTGAAGCTCACATTATGCATAAAAAAAGAGCATACATATTTTGCAAAGGACCAATGAAACTGAAGAATAGTGTCCCTACCAAAGTTGAAATCAAACCTATGTCCTTGGATCAATAGCTCAATTATTATTATTAAAATAAGCCTGCAGATCATCTATTAGGAAGTTACATAAACTATTTCATAAATTAGTCGTTGTTTGAGCTCATTTTAAAATCAGAAACAGAATCAAAGGATTTCCTATAAGTATCCAAAGTGCTCCTCTCCCTCCTGCTGCGTCTATAAACAGCAAGATGTGACGTGACAGAGCACTGAGATCCAGACTGGATCCAATCAATAGAAAGTAAATTAGTGCAGCAGACCTCACCGTCAAACTGCTGGTAATTATATAAACATGTTTAACAGGTTCGATCTGGAGAACCGGTTTCTTCTCCTCCCGCTTCTTTGTTTGGTCTTTGGTTTCTTTGTTTAACAGGTTTAACAGACATTTAATCATCTCTAAACCACATTTTAAACACTTCTTTAACCAATTCAGCCTGGGTGACCTCATCTGCTCATGTTTCAGGGTCGGGTCAGAAGTTCTAGACCCGCTGCTCTCCTCCCTCTTCCTGGACCGGCTGTGTCCCACAGCGGGACGTCCTCTCTGAACATGGACACCCACAGCTTCCTTCCACCGCTGGCCTGCTTGGACCTCGCCTCGTCTTCGGCCTCCATCCAGCTGCTCAGGGAGATGTTCAGCCCGCCGGACCGCGCTCTGCCGCCCCCTCCTAGCCAGGCAGAGATCCCCTCCACCGCGCTGGCCCTACCTGGGTCTCTGGACCTGCTTCCTGGGAAGAACCTCGGCGATGTGGGGGTCCTGGGCCTGGATTTCAGCCTGTCGGTGGATATCGGGCTAGAGGAGCGGCTGGGGCTGGGACTGGACCATAAAATCGCTCGCACCTTCGCAGAGGTGGAGGAGAGGGTGAACCGGCGCGTTGGACGACTGAAGGCGGAGCTACAGAAGAGGGAGGCGGAGCTTCAGCGAAAAAGGCGTGATAGGGAGCGGCTGAAGAGGGAGAAGAAGGAGGTGGAGGAGAGGGCGGCGTACCTGTCCAGACAGGTAAGACTCATTCTAAGCCTCTTATTAAACACTTAATGTGTTTTTATTTACAAACATCCAATTGTTTCTGAAGCATTTCTGTTTCCTTCAGGTGTCCGCTGCCGTGGAGATGATGGAGCGACTAAAGAGAAACCTTTCAGAAAAAGAGACGGAGCTGAGCGAGCGACAAGAGTCAGTGCCTTTAAAGTCGTAGGGAAGCCATATTTAGATGTCAAATCATTCTGGCTTGAACATGTATATAAATATAGTCTTTATCAGACGATATGGTCCTAAAATTTAGATAATTTCTATTTAAAATCTGTGGGGGGCTTTTTGTTACCTTATGCGGACCAGTTAGTTTCACGTTAGCTTGTTCACCTAAATTTGGCCAATCATATATCAACGGTCATCTGTCAATCAAATTTTTTCGGTCATAGCATCTTGATTCATATGTCGCAGCTAATGTAGTTCCGTCCCAGTGTTCACGGGGATGGACGTCTGTGTCTTCAGCAGGCGTAGAGCTAACAGAACTGGCAGCGTTGCGAGGCAAGGGCTCAAACATGTACGGCTGTAAGCCTTCTACACCAAACCAAGCTTCTGCCGCCCTGGCGTCCTCTTCCACAACATCTTCGTCCCCGCTTTCCTCCTCTAAATAAAAAATGGATGACTGAGGAGACTCATCCACGACCTCCGACACTAAACTCTCCTCCTCTTGCATGTTTCCTCTGTCCATAGCGTTCCTTGACAGTGTCGTTTCTAAGTCACCAATTTAGTGCTACTTGGTCCCAATGGAATTTCCCATTGGGAACCTACTAGCACTAAGTTGCTAACTGGTTAGCAAGATGCTTCTGACAAACCGGCCACAACCAAACTGGCTTGTGAACCTTCCACCACAACAATCCCGCCCCCTTGATAAACGACCAATCACATTCACTTTGTCCACTCGTATAAAGTCGGGCACCACTCGGGAGAATTCGGAAATGCAGCAGTTGGAACAGACGCTTCCCTACAGCTTTAAGAGGTTTATTTGGGGGAATGTGTTTTATTTTACCATCCAAGTGTCTCCAAGCTGCTGATGTCTCAATCTGCAGCTTTTGCAGACAACAGACCAAATGTAAACAACACAAGCTAAAAATAAGCAGCTTCAGGCTTCAGGGTTGAAGTGTGTCTAAATGTAGTGAGTCTTAAATGAAGCAGCCTGTATTTAATAAAAACACAGAGAGCGGCGCAGCTTTAAAGGTCAGTTAAATAGCAGTTTGCTCTCAGCAGATCAGTAAATACCACCAGGAAGTCAAAGCAGTGAGCAGAGAGACCTGGTTTCTAGATAGAGGACACGTCATGTTGGCTTTACCTCAGCCTGACACACAGTTTGCTGTTCAAATAGATGCAGGATGACAGGGGGCCCAGCAGCCCTGAGGGGTGGGGGGGCTGCTTGTGAGGTCAGACCAGTGGCTCCAGTTACCTCTGTGTGTTAAATGAACACATCAGTCTGTCTGTTTCACTAATCTCTTACTGTTTTTACAGGGAGATGGTCGACATCGAGCTTTTCCTGCGGCAAACGGCAGAGAAGGAAGCAGAGGCCAAATCCAGGCTGCAGGTGACTGCCATGTTCAGATTAGATTAGAGTAGATTACATTGGATTAGATCAGATCAACTACTGGATACTGATTAGATTAGGTCTCTGAGCTCCTCCTCAGCTTCATTCACAGCAGGATTGATGTGACGTTCAGACACCACAGATAGGAGAACAACAGAACAGGTTGTTAATATGGAAGGTTAGGAGTGCCAGATTTCAATAAATAAATAACATTTAACAATTGTGTTAACAATTTATTAAAAATGGAAGCAATTTATTTAATAAATACATAATTGATTATATCGGCTTAATATTAATAATAACAAACTTAATATTATATAATATTAAGTTTGCTAACTGAATATTAACTTGAACCCTAATATTTAAATAATATGCTAATATACTTGCTGAAAAAGTTAAAGTAGACTATCAAAACAATTACGATTTTCTGAGTTAACTTTTATATTTCTATGTTTTCTCGTTTCATTTTAGGGTTTTAATTTTAAATTTCTAATACTTTGTAGGGATAATTGATGTTTAGGTAAATAGAATAATGTTTGTCAATCATCAACAATTGAGTATTATTTTTTTTTAAATCATAAAAAAGTCTTTCAAAGTGAAAAATTCTGTTCTAATGAATATTTACATTCTCATACTTTGAAAACTAAATAAATACATTAAAAACATTTCTCTGTATATTTTTAAGTTGTTTTCACTATCAGCAGTTTGGGAAAATTAAGATTAATGAATGTTAGTTCATGTTAGCCAGTCCATCGCAAGGCAGTATTATCTATTATCAAGTTATTTAAGATTACTCTTATTTTTCAAAAGCTAACTTTATGTTTACCACTGTCCTGTTTGTGAAATTTTTTAAATCTTTAGTTCATTATTTATACATAACCTAAGTGGAACAGACATCATATTCTGGTATTAAAGACTGAGTTTTTTTGTTTTTTTAACCACAAGGTTGTTTCTACAGGTAAAGTAAAAGAATTTTGAAAGCAGAAAAAGATTATGTTTATGTTTTTATTATAACCTTCTGCAGAATTCATAGGTCTTATTAAATAAACTAAAATAGAAAATAAAGACTATAAGTTAATGTTGAATAAGTGCAGTCAGCATTTGTCTGAAAATATGGTTACAATTTAAAAGTACATGCTGTTCAAATTCTGCTTCATCTAAATCTAGCTTAAAAATTATAGGAGCTTAAAAAAGAAAGAAAGAAAGAAAGAAAGAAAGAAAGAAAGAAAGAAAGAAAGAAAGAAAGAAAGAAAGAAAGAAAGAAAGAAAGAAAGAAAGAAAGAAAGAAAGAAAGAAAGAAAGAAAGAAAGAAAGAAAGAAAGAAAGAAAGAAAGAAAGAAAGAAAGAAAGAAAGAAAGAACAAATAAATGCTGCCCTGAATTTTGGATATTAACTGATGTTGAAAAGCTAAAATTCTTCAAAATTAAAACCTGATTATTTTCCACGATTAATCGCAACAATTTATTCAATTCCAACCTAGAAAAAATAGAATCTTACATTTTTTTGTATTAACTTCAAAACATTTTTGCATCAGAGAATATCCATAGTTTTATTCCTGTAAAAATGTGAAATTAGTCTATAAATTTGTAACTTTTTAGGCAGACATTTACTAAGGAAATATTTTTCCCTTAATTGAAAATGGCCCGAATACTGTGGTAAAGACCAACTAATTCATTTCAATTCAGGTTATTTCTATAGCGCCAATTCACAACACATGTCATCTCAAGGCACTCAAACTAAGCATGCTTGTAGCGACAGTGGAGAGGAACAACTCCCTTTTAACAGGAAGAAACTTCCAGCAGAACTAGTCTCAGTGTGAGCGGCCATTTTCTTTATTGTAGGTTTTCATCGAGACGTTGTTGGATCGAGCCGACCGAGCAGAGAGGCAGTTACTGCTGCTCAGCCACAACCACTTCACAAACAACGACAGGTTTGAATACGCCGAGCCGTACTCACCCTCTGAGGTGTACTCACCTGTACCTGGACGAGCTGGGCGGAGCCTGGACGGCAGCACCGATGACATCATCCCCAACAAGATGCAGGACAGCATTGGAAACAGGGTAAGGAACCAGCATCTGGTCATATAAGGATTAAACAAAAGAGAAAATCTGTTTTATACATTTGTTTGCTGTCTGTTTATTTATTTAGAGAAGCTACAGTGTCTCAAGTTCCTACAGACTGGGAGAGCAAACACATGGACACCATCACTACAGGTTCATTAAATTGTCCTTTGGTCACAAAGACTGTTTGTTTCCTAAATTTCTTTGACACATAAAGTTCCTACAGACTTTGAAAGCATCGGGTAGCTGGAAGGATTATTTAAAGCAAGGCGTTACAGACGTAGTTATTGCTTCAGCTTTTGAGCTTTTTCATCACTCCTCTTGTCTGTTTCAGTGGTCTGAATGAGGAAATGAGGACCTTATCTCTGGGCTCGGGGGGCTGGGACTGTGAGGGAGGACTGCTCCACTTCCAGCCGTCTCATTACGCCGCACACTGGACTCCACGGGAAAGAGAGGGATTCAGACGGAGAGAGAGAGTCTGGTATGTGGATTAAAAGGGAAGGGAAATAAAAATTAAAAACAAAAAAAATCTTATCAAAAAACGACCATTATAAGTCAAATTTAAGTAAAGTCAATGTATTCGTATAGCACTTTTCAAGGATAAAAATCACAAAGTGCTTCAGAATAAAAACGTAACAATAGAACAATGTAGAATACAATGTAAAACTACATTAAAAAAAAAATGGAAAAATACAAACAAAGGCATAAAAACCTGCTTGAATAGCAGCATCTTCAGTTGCTTTTTAAAAAACCCTATCCTATTGGATTTAAACTCCCTTTAAAGCTTTAAATTTGTTATTTAAAATAAACTAGACAACATGGTTAATTCCAGATTAATAATTCAACACTGCAGGGAATTTCATCATTCGGTTTATTAAAGACCTTTATTGTGGAAGATATTGAGGAAATCCAGTCTTTTAACAGTTTATCCAGAAACCAGTGATTGATATAAAAAGTTAAACGTAGAGTTAAAAGTAAAAATCGTTAACTAATTTAGTAATCGATTAATGGTTAACTGGAGTAGAGAGACTTAAAAGAAGAATTTTTTATATTCTTTTTTGTTCCTGCATTTTTTTATTTTTTCCTACTTGCTTTGATTCTGTTTTATTTTCCTGTATTTTAATCATGTAAAGCACTTTGCATTGTCTTTGTACTGAATTGTGCTATACAAATAAATTTGCCTAGCCTTGCCTAAAAACTTGACTTTAGCTGACACAGTGACCCACATAGAGCAGTAATTATACCTAAATTGTAGAAAAAATATAGAAACATTTTCCATTTAAGATTGAAAAAAAAAAACGTTTTCGTCTGTTAATATACTCCATTCAGAACTCTTTAAGTGGAAAAGTTTTAGTTTCACTTGGTTTAACGTCTTCTATCCAATTATTAATAAAAAAAATAATCAACAGATTAATTGATTTGCAAAATGATTGTTAGTTTCAGCCCTAGTCTGTTTTAAAAATGTATTCATTAGTTTAACTTTATGGCTGTTTCTACGCCAGCATACAGGATAAAATCAGCAGAAGGCGACTGCTTCTTCAGGGACTCATAATCTAACAATAAAAACAAAATAAAACATACATTCATATTTTAGGTATGTTAAAGATAAGGAGATCTTTAAAAAGAATTCCATTTGATTCAACTGATCTTAATTTTTCACTTTTAACCTTTGATTATTCACACAATGAACCTCTAGAAACATTTAAACCCTGTTAATAGCCAGATTTCATCCATCAATAATATAAAATGTATGTTTTTCTTTTTTTTTTTCTTTTTTCACAATGTTCAATGACAATTGTCATGGGTAAAAAGTATTTTTTCTCCAGTTAAATAAACAGAGATAGATGGATTTCACTCAGTTGTTATTTTATTTTATCTTTGCAAAGAGAGAACAGTTCATCATACGGCCGTTATTGTTTGGTAATCAGCCCTGTTCTAATCTAGACAGAGTTTGTATCCCTTACTTATAATGAAAAAGCTGTGAAGGTTGTTTCAGAGTCAAAACAAATTACACACACTTTGGTTAAACAATAACAAACATTGAGAAAGAATTTGGCTTGTTATGAGAATAAGTGTCTTCAGTGGCGGCCGGCCCATAGGGGGCGCTGGGGCACCGCCCTCCCTGATAAGAAGAGAGAAACGTAAAATATATTTTTAGAAATTAACTCATAAATGTCAGTTTTACTCTCTAGACTGTGTACCTATAAGCAAAACAAATTGTATAAACTACATTTCCCTATCTACTGTCATTAATTTGTGGATTTCCACAGACAGACTCCTACCGTCTCTGTTCTGGGGGCGCTGATCAGACTGACCCACATTTGCAGAGAATCTGTCAATCATGTACTATTGCTAGGTGAATTTAATGGCCAATCAGCGTCTCGGAACTTTATGGTATTGGGGCGCTGAAAATACTGCGCTTTAACAGGCTTCTGAACCCAAGCGCAGGTGCAGACAGTTAGAGGGAAGATGGCGAATGTAACGACCGAGATGCAGCTTCCACCAAATTCGGTGAGATCGTTATTTATCTACCCGTTTGCCAGAAGAATATCCCTGTTGTAGGATATGAACATTTCATGTCATGGTTATTGTGACTGTGACGAATCCACCTCGTCGCTTAAAACAACCTCTCTAACTTTGCGCACCACACACACATTCCTGTTATACTGTGTTTGTGAGGACCAATACACTCGCGCTGAGATCAGTAGCTCCATTAACTTAAAGCACACAAGCTGTTCCTGGTTACCTGCTGGCATATTGAGGGTGCACACTTAATATTTCAGTGGGGTTAGCCGTGTGTGTGTGTGTGTGTGTGTGTGTGTGTGTGTGTGTGTGTGTGTGTGTGTGTGTGTGTGTGTGTGTGTGTGTGTGTGTGTGTGTGTGGGTATGTGGGGGGTGTGGGTGTGTACGTGTTTATGCGGGGACTTGTCATCTTCAGTCTGGTTGCGTCTTTGCTGGGTTCAAACCCAGTTTGGTGTAATTGAATAAGTCAATGAATCTGTGTAAAAGAATTAAGTTGTAAAAATTATTTGTTTTGTTTTACATCAATTGTTTGTGGAGGTAATATATGGACAAAACTGATTAATGAGAAGAAATCAGAAATAAGAGAGCCTGATGTGAGGGGCTTAAACTATTTAATGAGGGCTGTGGGAAGAAGAGCGGCAATTTTTGTTTTCCGTTTCTTTGTTACATTGCTGGTAACTGGAGGGAGGCTGAGGCCCAGAGTATCTTGTATGTTTAGTTTCTTTTGCACCCTGTTTTGAGTTTTTGAGCTCAATAAATCACCAACACCGGTAACCCGACTGAGACTGGATTCTTGGAGGCCAAAGAACCCCGTCACAGTGACCCAAATCATCACTGTTACTATTATTATATAGTAAATTAAATCATTACTGTTAAATTGTATGTATTGTCCAATTGTTTATTTGAATTCTTATTCCGGATTAGTTGGAGACATACACTAGGCTATATCAGCCCCACCAAAAATATTTTTCACCAGCCGCCACTGAGTGTCTTCTATGCATGCCTATGTGTGGCCTTGCAGGTGGAAGAGACTGAAGGAAAATCTTTTTTCAGTGAGTAAATAGCATAAATAGACATACGAAATAAGAGAAATCTACCTCTTCTGACAACAACAATTCTAATTTAATGAAAATTAAGTAATTATTTAATGATTCAGGGCTTTAAAGGGTTTAGTTCACTACGTGCCCTCACAGATTCAGCCAAGCTTTCAAAGAGAAGAGCTTTGCATAGAAACAACAAATCACCAAAAGATCAAACCCATGGTGGAAATGTGATGTTTTTACCCGTTTTTTTAGAATGTTCAATGATAATTGTCGTGGTTAAGAAAAATATAACTATAAATTTTGTAGCACTTTGAGATTTTGTTGAAATGTAAAGTGCAATACAAATAAAATGTATTATTATTATTATTATTATTATTATTATTGTTATTATTAAATATTCAACAATCATCTCCAGTTAAATAAACATAGATTGATGGATTTCACTCAGTTGGGACTTGTTTTATCTTTGCAAAGAGAGAACAGTTCATCATACGGCCATTATTGTTTGGTAATCTGCCCTGTTCTGATCTAAACAGAGTTTGTCTCCCTTACTTATAATGATGAAAAAGCTGTGAAGGTTGTGTCAGAGTACATTATGTGCCTTCACAGATTTAGCCAAGCTTTCAAAGAGAAGAGCTTTGCATAGAAACAACAAAAAGATCAGACCCATGGTGGAAATGTTATGGTTTTTGCTGTGGGATTTCTTTTTTTTTCTGCTCTAACTGGGAATAAAGCTTTAAAAACCCAGTGGTTCTGACTGAAATCCCTGAGATTTCTACTGAAGAAAGCTGAAACAGGACTTTTAGATCAGCTCAGAAGCAGTCAGAGAATAATTAGCAGTAGAGGTAAGAGGTAGAGGAAAGGTCTTCTTAGAGTTTGTGGTATTTCTAACATTTATAGAAAGCTCTTATATTGATCAGTTATCACTTAATGCAAACATGGAATAAACTCATGGCTCAAGGCAAAGGGTCGGGTAAGGGATGTGCAATCTACCTATGCCAGGTTGTTGTAGCTTTTTACTTTTTTTTACTTTTTATCTTTATCTTCTTTTTATTCAAAAACTCCTTGTTATTAAGGTTTTAAATCTCAGTATTTCTTCTGCTTAAATAAGGCTATAATATTAAATGGAATTACATGATAAATGCCTGAAAAAAGTTTGATGATTAATCAGGGTTGGAGATGAAGGATGGGGGAGAACCTGGAGCAGAAGAAACATTCGACACCACAGCACTGAGGAAGAGGATGAGGAAGAGGAGGAGGAAGGCCTGTGGAGCAGTCCTGAGATGACGCACCACATATTTGCCAGAAAGCACACACCTGGAACAGGTAAGCACCTCCTCCTCTCATTGATTGTTAGAGTTTTAACACCTTTTATTTACTCTCCTTCCTCTTCCTGTTCCCCCGACCCAGTAGACACGCCCTACTCCATTGGCTCCACCCCCTCCCGCCATCACGCCAACAGGCAGACAGAGGCGGACACCCTAAAGATGAGGGCGGGGCTGTTCTGCGTCTTCCCATATTTGGACGTGCGCTCGTTGCTGCGCGTTGCCGAGGTGTGCCGTGATTGGAGGTTTGTTGCCAGGCACCCGGCGGTTTGGACACACCTTCGACTGGAAAACGCTCGAGTGTCGACTGAGGTACATCATCGTCCTTTTAAAGCCATCTCTGATTATTATCGTTAACCTAAGACCTCCTCAGTGTTATTTCTAATATGAAGCTAACCAGAGCTGCAGTATATTACCATCTGTTTGCTAATTACTCAGATACCATCAGAGGTGGGTAGTAAGCAGTATTTACTCAGTTACATTTACTTGAGTAACGTTTAGAACAGTAATTAAAGGTATCTATACTTTACTATACTCTTAAAGGTATCTATACTTTACTATACTCTTTACCTTATGTAATACTCTTGTGGAAGTATGGCTACTCTCATATGAGTAACACTTACATCATATATTAGTCTTAAAAGGAGACGGACTCCATGGCGAGACATATAGAGTCAATGGAAACAGTTTAGGACCAATCAGGTAACTAATGATGTGATTGAAAAATCAACTTTAAAAAAAAAGAGTAGCTCTTACAGCAGCCAGTTAATGAAATGTTAAAACATAAACAGCTCTTTTGGGAGATAATAGATGACATCATTAGAACATGGCTCCATTCCATCAGCAGCCTTGACTGTTATGGTTTTGGAGAAGCGCTGGTGCATTAGGGGCCACCGCTGCGCTGTGATTTGTCTGGTCTGTGTTATGCTACGTTCAGACCGCACGGGCTACAGGCAACAGAAGCAGCAGGTTTACATGCTAAGTCAAAGGCTGACACGCATCAATGCGTAGCAGAAGGTCCTGCAGCGCGTTTTGAGGAACGGAAGCAGCGCCTCGTGAGCTTCTGATGCACGTGATGCGCTGCAAAAGCAGAAGCTGCTGGAGTTGGAAGAATTTAACTTTTGCTGTTCGACGAGCCACATCAACCAATCAGAGGAGCTGCCTGCAGTTTGGATTATGTACATAAAAATGGCCCTCCAGCCATGGCGAACAGTAGCGGAAACCCCCAACAGGTGACCGGGCCAGAGGATGCTGTTGAACGGAATTCCCAGTGACAGCTCACCGCCATTGTACAGGGGTCTATGCAACTCTGACAGCTAAATAAAATTTGAAGGCAGGATCTGGCTGAAAGTTTCCAGGTGGACTTTCGCACTTAGAAACATTAAAACTAGTTTTTACCCACTGATCACGGCTAATATAGCAAAGCTGCTCTCTGTCATTGAACACAGGAGCAGCAGAAGCATCAGATGCATCTGGACACACTTTACTGGACGTCTGACCTTAATGTACCGGTAGACAAGCATCAATAATGAAGCAGCAGAAGCTTTTTTGCGGCATCCAATGCTTGCAGTCTGAACGTCGCATCATTCATTAAAATAAACAAATTGACTCTTTTCATTTCATAAGCCATTGTTACAGGCAAAGAAAGGATGGGGTAGCTCCGCTCAACATGCATCAGACCCAATTTTCTACCATGCAGCCAGAGCAGCAAAAATACTTCAGCCGTTCGTCAGAACTAAACTTGTACAGCATCAAAAATGAAGCAGCAAGCAAGTTTTTGCTGCTCCTGCTGATTGTGGTTTGAACGTAGCATTAAACTGTGTAGAGCATTAAGCTTTACCAGACTCACCATCACCCCCTGCAGGTCAGCCTGACTGCTCAGCTGATGTTACTCTACCCACCATCAGTGACTTGGACCGTTTGATGTCAAGTTATATATATTCTTTACACTTTCCTAATATATATTAATTACCTGCTGTGAACAATCGTTTCTATAAATTAATGTTGAGAATATGATATTATGGTTGTAATATTATTTATTTGCATTGTAATATTTTTATTTATAATTTGCAATACCAGAATTTGCACTTAATTCTGTCTGATTTTTTTTTTATTTTAAATCTAATTAAATCTTTTGTTTTCAACAATTACTCAGTACTTGAGTAATCATTTTACCCATAACTTTTTATTCTTACTACTTTCCTCAGTGCTGAGTAAAGTTTTATATTTATTTAGGTCTTCATTGTTATAATATATTTGGACCCAATATTGTTCAATGATGAATGAAATATTTTTGAAGCTTATAAGCTACTTAGGTACTAAAGTCAATAAAGATGTAAAACTAGGTTGTTTTAATGCTAAAACAGCAGAGTTGTGCAATAAATCTATCAAAAGGGTTTTTAATCCTGCAGATTACTGATCCTGTTTCTATGTTACAGCGATTAGAAGAAAGCTGTAGTTGATAGAAACCCTGACTGTTGCTGAAACAGCAAACAGATAGAAAAAGGTGCTGAGTTCCAGTGAGGCGGACGTTTGGAGAACTGGTCAATACCTGAAAATATACCAACATAAAATGAAGAGTTTTTGAAATATGAGTTAATTTAGACCAGTTTAGAATCATGAATTATTGTAGAGAGAGCTGCAGAAATGGATCAGTGTTAACTTTGGCTACAAACTTGTTAAATAAGTATAAAGACATTTATATTTCAGTTATTTAGTGGCAGACAGAATGATCTGCTTTTAGCTCTGCCGCCTTTAACAGGAATTTAGCTCTAGGACTATAAGGGGTCTGCAGCACAAAGGATGAGCATTTCATTCCAATAACTTTTGTTTGCATCCATATCTGAATTAACAGTCCATTTTTAATGTTTGTGTAGTTCCTGCAGACTCTGTCTCAGTGGTGCACTCAGACCCAGTCTGTCATCCTCCACAACCTGAAGCCTCGGAGCCGGCGGGCCGACGAGACGCGGGAGGATTACCACAGAAACACACGGTATCTCTCTCACACACGCACCCAACATACATGACCCTTAGCTTCTACTGGACTTATACGGGCAGCTCCTGTGAAAATGAACTTAAATATATAGGAGGATTTCTGTCCCTTTTAGAACATGATAAGAACATCAGCGGAGGGTCCTCACAAGGCTAGTAACGCCAGTAGACACAGCCAGGCAGCTCAGAGGGATTAAAAATCTGAAAAGCTCAGAGAAAATGTTGAGATATTATCTTATATTAAGCAGAGAAATATGCATGTTGCCATGGAAACAGCATATGCTGCAAAAACGTTCTGAAAATGATTAAAAATCACAAAATAAATGTATTTACTCTTAATTTGATTTAAAAAAATCAGAGGATCTGCCAATGAAAAGATAATTTTTAACTCTTAAAATAAGATAATTTGATATTGTGCATTTGAAATAAGAGACTGCAAAATTGTTTTATTATTTTAAATGTAAATTGTTTTATTCCTGTCATGATTTAATTAAAGGTCTGACCCAAAATGCAGAACACCAAACAGAGAGACCAGGGAAAAGTTTAACAGGTTTATTAAGAATATGGTGATGAATCCAGTGCTGCTCAGAACACTGTCAAACCGCAACTGGAAGGTGAGGGGAAGACACTGCGGTTAGTTCAGGCTCAGTGGGAAATTAGATTCTTAGGCTTGAATTGGAGGAATAGGTTGCAGACTCACTTCTCCAGAAAAAGGTGTCCTTTATGGAATTCAATCTGTGTGGAATGTTCCAGTGATTGTCTCGTTTGGTGTTACTCAGACTGCGGTTGTTCCTTGGTGAACGGAGAAGCTGACTGCCTCTCAGATTTCCTGCGGTACTTGAACGGGCTGCGGTGCAGATGAAACCTTTGCTCAGTGTGAAGCTCAAACGACCTCTTGGGGAAAGTGGATCCAAACCTCCTGTTTGGAATTAGTGTTGCACCGATACCGAGACCAGTATCGGACGGGGCCCCGATACTGCCCTAAAATGGTGGTATCGGTATCGGCGAGTACCAACAAATAGGGCACTGATACCATCTTGAGAGCCATAAGTTTATTCAACGATTGTCACCCACTCCTAGTAGGCAATAAAAAGTTCTACTGGATTCACTTTGTATTAGAGTTTTTCCTGCTTCACAAAGGTAGGCAGCAGCTTGACATGAAGCCATGATGGCAATTATTTTATATTATTATGGTATCGGTTTCGGCCAATACTGTACAGCCAGGTATCGGTATCGGGGCCAAAAAATGGCATCGGCGCAACACTATTTGGAACCCCAGCTCAGTTAGAAGCACAGTTGATCCCTCCAGAGAGAGAAGGTCCGAAAAAATCCAGTTTGCAGGATGACTTCCTGCCGAGAAGCAAAGAGGAAGACAAAGTTAAGGCTCTGGTTGACAAAAACTCAGTTTGACTCAGAAAAACTCAGCTTGACTAGAAAATCCAAAACTGGCAAAACAAAAACTCAGGTTAGACTCTGCTAAACTAAGCATGGCTAGAGTACCCTGTATAGGTAAACACTCTGGCATCGAGGTAGTGGCAGTCAGCAGCTTAAGAACACTCCACAGGTAATGAGGCAATGAGCTGCAGGTGTGCAGGGAGGCCCAATGAGGACGGGGCACCACCTGGTGGAGGAGGAAAGGAAACACAAAAACAGACCACACAAACTGGGTTCCTGACAGTTCCATTGGCTCAATTGAAGAAAAAATGCACTTATTTCAAGAAAAATTGCCTTTTTTGCAGTGTGTAGTTCTAACAGGAGTCCAGCTGTAATCTGAAGGTTTGACTGAAGGAACTGAAGGTGTGAGGGTCAGGAGTGACGATGTCAGGTGGTCTCTTTCAGAAGCAGCGTGGAGCCCGGCGTGGAGGCGCTGCTGCGCTCAGCGGGGGGCAGCCTGCTTCACCTCTCCGTCTCCCAGTGTCCTCACATGCTCAGCGACAGGACGCTGTGGATGGCCAGCTGCTACTGCAGGAACCTGCAAACTCTCACATACAGGTGAGGCTGCCTCTCCCACTGTCCACCTGCCTGCTGCTCAGTCGCAGCGTTTAACCGCTTCCTCTGCCGGCAGGAGTTCCTCAGATCCGGTTGGTCAGGAGGTCCTGTGGGCCCTGGGGGCTGGATGCAGGAGCATCAGCAGACTCCATGTTGCTCCGGCGCACCCCAGGTGGTTTTCTGTTTGATTCCTTTCAAATAAAATGATTTATTTACAGTGATGATTTCTGCCTTGTTAAAATCGACATGTTTAAATGAAATCCTCTGACCGTTATCTTTCGGTTTTAGCCAACAGCCGACTCGTTTCGGAAAACGCTGCCTGCAAACGATCGGCAGATGTTGGCCACATCTGCGTTCCCTCAGTGTGGGCGGGGCTGGCTGCAGCACTCAGGGATTGGTTGCTGTTGGTAAGTCAGAGGCCATTTTTCCAGCTCTTCCATAGATCATGTAAATATTAACGATTCATTAAATGTATCATTAATGATAAGCTGAATATTAATGTGTAATATAGAAACAGAACATTTGGGGCAGGATTAGAAATATTCTTGTGTGTTCCTGGTATTGCTGTGAAGTGGGCAGCTGCCCTCGCCTGCAGGTGCTGGAGCTGGAGCGCATTACTGACCTGAGCCTGCAGGTGGCGACAGAGCTCTGTAAGGCTGGACTGAAGAGTCTGCAGATGCTGATTCTGACCCACACACCGGTCAGCGGCCAGGCCATCCTCCACTTCCACAGTAGGATCCCTGTTCTGCTACTTACTGCTTTCAGCATTATTTATCGCATCACAGAGGTTCACCTTTCGTCCTCCTTACCTTATGTTCTCTTGACTTTCTGTCCTCCTGACCTTCCGTCCTCCTGACCTCCCGTCCTGCTGACCTTCCGTCCTCCTGACCTTCCGTCCTCTTGACCTTCTGTCCTCCTGACCTTCTGTCCTCCTCCACAGGTGTTTGCAGTAAAATCAGGTCCATCGTGGTGGACATCTCAGTGTCAGATTACTTTGAGGAACCGGATACTCAGGAAGCGAAACACCTGTTTGGAGAAATTCTCAGCACTCTGAAGGTGAGCTTTTCTCCAGAGAAAAGAACATTTAGTATCCAGAGAAAAAGGAACAATTAAATAAATTTTCTATTAGTTAATTAAAATATGTTTTGGATTATAAATTAAATAATTGTTATTTTGAAAATTCATTTATCAAGCACATATTGTGAATATTAAATATGCCATATAAAATATGAAATTAAATATTTGAATGTCCCCATAAATTAATCATAGTTTAAATCGGAGGTCTTCAACAGGTGGTCCGCGACCTCCTAGGGAGTCCACAGAGGTACTGCATGGGGGTCGCAAAAGTTTTGGTTGATTAGACTTTTTTTTTTTTTTTTTTTCCACTATTCGAAATGTCTAAATCCACATTAACATGAATTCAGCACACTGTAGTAAACAGATAAATGGAGGCAGAAGATGTCTTTCAGCGACACACAGGAGCTCTTTCTAGCTGGGCACCGTTTCATTCACAACACCTGTCCCATCAACCAGGAATCAGAAATACTTTAATAATCCCAGTGAGGGATTACTTTCATTTGCATTACTCCATCTGTAATAGAGTGACTGTAGGACTAGTTTGATATAACACCATTTAATACAATATATATAATTAGGGGGTCCCCGCTCCATTTCGCCATCAGTTTGGGCTCCTTGGCCTGGAAAACGTTAAAGCCCCCTGATTTAAATGATTAGATGTTATATAAAAAAAACATTTATCTAATCAAACAGAACAGATATAGCATGAAATAATAAAATGTGCAATAATTAACTGCTCCATAAATAAGTTAGCATACATAATGAAATATATACATTTTATCATTAAATGCTATTTAAGAGAATACATTCATATTGCAATATGATAATTAGAGTGAAATAGCTACGTGTATTTTAAGGTGTTTTTGGCGTCACAGGCTGAAATGTTCAGGAACCCCAAACTCTCAGTGATGGATTGAACATGTCTAGTCTCTAATTTCATGTTCCCTCAGGTCCTTCAGACTCGGGCCGGCCTTTGTGACGTCCTCCAGGTCAAAGCAGAAGGATTCTCCTGACCTCAACAGCCACACATCCAGGATCCGACTCTCCTTACCTCCAAGTTTACGACTAAAGATGCAGAAAAGGGCACAAATATCTCATGTACAACCATCTTACATGAATACCTTTATTCTTACCATATTTGATACAAAAAGTACATCTCTATTTTTTCCCGTTTATAGTTTTAACTAAAGAAACATTTGGTGTCTAAAGATATTAGCAGGTTGTTAGATCAGTGAGGCTCAGCAGGACCTTTCTGTCTCCATTTAACGCAGCAGAAACAGTGAATTCATGGCAGCTCGTTTGTGTTTACTTACAGAACCTTTATGGAAGAAGTAGTTCTTTCCGAAATACAAGAACCTGTATTATAAATGTATAGAAAACAATGAGATGTAAATAGAAAGAAAGAAAGAAATCCACCAGAGTGTTTCTAATTCAAGATTTAAGGCCAGATTACAAAAAAATAGCTTTATTGCTTCTTGATTTTTGCTTTTTTTTTTAATGAAAAACATTAAACATTAGGAACTAGAGTTTTGGTGAACGCACATCACTGCCTCTGATATCATTGATGAACACAGGGTTTTATAAATGATGTATTACATACCATAAACGTCCTGTTTACAACTTATGATTTAAACTAGAATAAATTTTGCTCTACAGATGCAGCAGAGATAAATAGACTGTTTATAAATCCTAAAGAAAGTTTCCACTTTCCACATTGAAGAGATGCATGATGGGAAAATCCCCCCTGAGGAACGTAGTGTCGTAGTTTAGCGATTAAACCAATGCTTGGTCACTTGTTTAAAATATCCCCTTTTCTTCCTAAATTAAATCCTTCTAGCACTTAAAACTAAATTAGTTTAACTTTCCAACTTAACAGCACTTAATATTTATGCACCCGTTTATGTTTTTACTCTATTTTTATAAAATAAGCACAAACTTCTCCTTTAACAATCCTTATATTTATACTTTTACCTTAAAGTCACATTCTGCTTAAAAGCCATAATCCTAGTTTTATTCTTTAGATTTAGATAAAAAAATAAATATTACCTCAGTTAAGAAGCACAGAAACACACACAAAGCACAAATACCTTTTGCACAAGAAGGTGAGGAGTGTGGAATTATGCACTAAAACAAAGGATGCATGAATCAATCAGCGCGGCGGGGGTGTCCATGGAAAATACTTTGACTATTTTAAATATGATTATATGTAACAGTTTACCTTCAATAAATTCCTTTCTCATCACTTCTGTCTCATCTTTTCCTTTTACTACCAGTCTGAACCTTTAGAGGGCGCTATAACCAGGAAGTGACCTCAATGGGTCAATCAAACATGGTTAATCTATTCTAATTGTAAAATGTTTTAGTAAATCCTAACATCCTGTATTGAAACATTCTGCTGGGACATCATAGAGCTTGCTGTCATCGATCACACACTGAGCTTCACCCACAGCACTCATTTTATGACATCATTGACTGCAGCGCTATCACTATATATGTACACAGAAGCAAGAGATTTAGTTTCTGTTCTTTGCATTTTTGTTTTCATTGTGAAAGTGATGCAACATTTTATTAGCACCTTTTTTCTCAAGAGAAAATTCTGTCTCCTTTTGTAAGCTTTCTGTTGAGTTTGTCCACCAGGGGGAGCTTCAGTCATAAAGCCACTTCATGAACTGGAATAGAATTCTATTCAGTTCAGTTTATTTCTATAGCTCCAATTCACAACACATGTCATCTCAAAGCACTTAAAGTTCACCAGATCATCCAGTCAGATTGATTCAAAGTTTTCTGTTTAAGGAAAACCAGTTGATTGCATCAACTTATTGACTTGAAGGCAATCCCTCACACTAAGCATGCTTGTAGCGACAGTGGAGAGGAAAAACTTCCTTTTAACAGGAAGAAAAACGAAGCAGAACCAGGCTCAGTGTGAGCGGCCATCTGATGAGGCCGACTGGGGTTCAAGGAGACAGAAGCAGAGACACAAAAGGAACTTGTCAACCAGCTCCACAGACGGCCCCGTCTACGATAGAAATACTCTTTGTTGCTCCTCAATGGATGTGTACAAAGTTAAAGAGAAATAGAAGCATGCAGATTCACTCAAAGGTAAAAAGTGCATAAAAAAATTGAATATTGCATTAAGCTGTAAAATAAAAAATTGAAATGAAATTGTACAGTAAAACTGAATCTAAAATTTTTGAATACATATATTACTGCCAAGTTATGTGTGGTTTTTAGCTTCAGCTCCTGTTCAAACTTGGAAAACGGCTGGTCATCTCCACGAAGCACACTAGGCACAACCTTAAATCCTTTTTCATTGATTTAGGTTGAAAACTTTTCATACAAATTAACAAACAGAAATTTAATTAGTTCAAAACAAACATTTTTAAATTAAATATTTCCACTGTGGCTTGCCCACAAGCACAATATAAACTGAACATTAACAGGCCACAAGCAATATCTTCTAGTGATGGGTCGGGCAACACCGATGCGTCGGCGCATGTGTCGGTCTCATAGAGCGAAACCTGTGTCGACGTGTGTTTCGCTACGGAAAAGTCACGTGACCGAAACAGTTCCTGTATCGGTCACGTGACCGATGTTTCGAACTGATTGACAAGCCTTTATAAGGATGCGCATCTGCCAACGAGATGCATCTGCCAAAACAATCTTGCGTGTTTTGCGAATATAAAATTCATCAAAAATTATGGAGCTTCCTCAAGCAAAAAGAAAGGTTTCTGCCGTGTGGGACCACTTTGATGTCATTTCGGAAAATAAGGTATTTGTTTTAATTTCCTTGTTTCATCCTGTTCCTCTCAGAGTTTCCACTTGATTCATGTACTAAAATACTTTTTTTTTTTTTTAAGATGACCTTTGGGAACATTTTGATCTCGAAGTGGGGAGGCAGACCAAAAGTGCCACAGCTGATGCCATCCTTGAGGTGCAGAGATACATGGCAGAGGGCAATATTGCGAGGTCCCAGGATCCTCTTGTATATTGGAAAAACTAAAGGACGGTTTATCCAAACCTCTTCCGCCTGGCCTTAAAATTTTTGTGCACTCCAGCTTCATCTGTGCTGTGTGAGCGGGTGTTTTCCACAGCTGGAGAACTAATATAAAAAAGCGCAACAGACTGAATTTCAAAACTTATTTTTTTTAATAAAAATTTGTAAAAAAAAAAAAAAAAAAAAAAAATACCAGTGAACAAGCATCTTCATTTACTACATGTTTACTTAGACTTAGACTTGACTTTATTAATCCCTTGGGATTACTCCCTTCGGGAAATTGTATTTCCAGTAGCAGGAAAAATTGCACATACAAGAAAATAGAGGATGTTTAGACACAGTATATACAATAGAAAATAAAATCAATTAAATAAGGTGTAGGAAGATGTATTGGGGGATGAGGATAGACAAATAAATACAGATTAGAGATTATTAAATTATGATGCAGGTTCTCATTATTCATTGACTGTTTCTAAAATATCAAATATGTTTTAATAATAATACAATGCATCATACAATGAATTGCATCATATTAGTGTATATAATAGGTCATCAAATCAGTGTCAGTTAACTCTGTCAACTAGGTTGCCTGTAGGGATTTTTAATGTCCAGCAGGTGTCAGTATTCAGTGACACAGTATCGACACAGTATCAGTACAGTTTGGTAATGTGTCGAAACGTTTCATGACGCCTCATCAACCCATCACTAATATCTTCTAAATCAACTTCTGCCTTTTAATAAACAATATCTTAATCCCTAACCTAGTTTCCTCCTTACCAGTTGTGTATCTGGTGATTAGACCGTGAGCTGAAACATTGCTGGGAGCCGGTCTCTTCCTTTGTCTGCCTAAACTGCCACACAGGTGTGTGCAGGTGTTTAATCACAGGAATGCGCACCCAGGTCCCAACCCCCAACACAAGTTCACCCCTCTTTTCTCCCATCATTCTTCTGTTTGGACATGACAATTACTAAAACTAGGAGGGGGAATCAAAGGAAGACTCGCTTCATCGAACATAACATTTATATATATTTGTTCATATGAAAACAAAAGGCTGTTTGCAAGAATATAAAAGTGCTAAATAGCAGAGATGTGGGCATTTATTGAGTTTATTAAGAGCAGAGATGGTTATAAAGTCTGGTAGCTGCTGAGAGGAAGGATCTGTGACGCCATTAGTCATGAAATCCACCTTAAATGTAGCGCTTCGATTGTTTGTTAGGTCAGACCTGTTCAACATGGACGCTCTTGATGCCGCATCAACTGAGCAGTGAAAATAGTCGTTTTTAGACTATTTTTGGTGGTGCTGAAGCAACTTTAAATTAAATCATAGCACTCCTACAATATGGGTTGTTTTTTTATGTTGTTTGCCATATTTTAAAATAAAAAAAGTAAAACAAAATCATACTAAATATAGAACAGTCTAAAAACTATACAGTACATGGATAAAAAAATGATATATATAAAAAGTACTTTCAAGCAGAACTGTATATATTTACCTTGTTACCGGTAAATAAAATCCATTTTAGGATTGCAAGTCCAAAGAGGAAGAGGGAAGGAGAGGAGCAAGGTGTAAGGTCAGGAATTACCAGGTAAGTTTCTCTACAGCTCGTCCAAGACGACAAAAACACAAAAGTCTCCGATCAGATGTGCTGAAAATATATGTATAAAACACTGAAATGTATCCAGCCTTTACCCTGAGCGTCTGATCCTAGAATGGCCTCTGGCCTACAGGCTTATAGAGGCACCAGTGCTGAACTACTGAGGTGTCATTCAGCTCATCAAACCATGTTTTAGGCATAAAAGGTCAAATAAAAAATATATTCTACAGATATTTTTCAGTAAAAACGTACAAAATGCCTCTAATTTTGGAGATTAACAGTCAAATTTTTTCATAATAATAAACTTATGAGATTATTATTTGATAAATAAAGGTTTTAACTAAATCAGGATCAGAATCCCTCTAAAACCTTCTTCTAATCTAAAGCGTCTTTCCTTCCGTCTGTGATATTCAGGAATAAGCTCTGCCTCATTCCACAGAGGAGGGTCTGATGTTTGCAGGAGATAACCGGGCGAGGAGAACAAAGGTCAAGTGCAAAGGTCACGCAGAGGTATGGGTTTGTGCAGTTAGTACCTGCAGAAGCCAGGCAGCATGTGATGAAGCGGCGGTTAATACTGGAGCGGAAGGACTCTGAGGACGACGGTTTGCTCTGTAGATGCTGGGATGGTTTTCCTCAGACGGAGGCGGCTGCTTCGCTACCTGCTGCTGTCCACCACGCTGGCTCTGCTCCTCCTAATCAGCTCCTTTTGGCTGCGTAAGTTCTCCTCTGCTCCTCGGTGCGCTCTGCCATGCTGGCTCCACCTACGGGTAGTTATTACTGTTATCGCTGACGCAGCAGAAACACCGGGTCATGGTCACCTGCAGGTATTACATTCATTCAAGCTGGTAACTGTTTGAACATCGTCTGTAAATCTGTTAGAGAATCTGGGCCTCAGTGGATTTATTTTAGCAAGTCTTTATTTGCTTTTTCTGAACGACAATTATTTCAGTACTGCTAGAAAGTAAAGCTTTCCTTTAGAGATAAAGCAAAAGGTTTATTAGCAAATTATTGCTTTGCTGATTTTTTAAATAAAGTCTGCCATATTTACCTACTTCTCACAAGTGTAACCATTTTTTCAACAACCAGTCATTAAAGGAGGCACCTATGAATCCTCTGGGTCAGCAGGTGGGGTGCAAACTTTAAATTAACAGCTCAGAAGAAAAGCAGCAACTTGTGCATACCTCTGGCACTGATCTCTAGTTATTCAGTGGATTACTGATTGCCCGAAAAAGTGAAGCCACCGTCCGCCATATTGGTACTCCCCACTAAAAATGTCTACATGTGTAGCATTTGGCTGCAAAAATAAGCAGTTTGTCGGCAGTGGGAAGACGTTCCACAGGCGATTTCACTGTCAGTGTATGAACTATCCAAGAAAATCCAACTACACTGCAAAAACAATCTAGAAATAGGTAAAGAATTCTTAAATTAAGTGTTTTTACTCTTAATTTGAGTAGGTAAGTAAGAGGATTTGCCAATGGAATGAGTATTTTTTTATTTTAAATAAGATAATTAGTTAAAACTCACTTGAAATAAGACAATGCAATTGTTTTTTCTTATTTTAAATGTAAAGTGCCTTGTTCTATTGGCAAAGTGTCTCACTTACCTCCTCAGTTCAAGAAAAAATGCACTTATTTTAAGAATAATTTACTTTAAATTTTTTGCAGTGTATACGCTGATTTATCCTATAGTATTGTATGTAGGGTAACATTAGTGTAGCTATCTGGGAGTGACTCAAAGACATTGACTGAGTTAGTCATTGACATTGTGTCTAACGTTAAAAAACAGCCTCTTACACTAGAATAAATCAGATTAGATTAGATGAGGTTTATTGATCTCACAGCGGAGAAATTCACTGGTCACATATTGGCATAGTAATTAAAGAAGGAGGAAAAAGGTGCATTAAGAATAAGCAATATATATACAGTATATCAAGATAAATAAGGGTTAAGGTGCAGTGTACATGTATCACACACAATGAAAAACAAAATAAAATAAAAAAATAAAAATTCTAAATATAGATGTTGTCGGAAAATTTTTATCTTTCTTCTATTATATATTAATTTATCATATTTACTCACTATAAAAGTTTTCACTCGGTCTGTTTCTCTCTCAAGGCCACACCATTCTCTGCAGTATGTTGTTTGTAGACCAGACATAGCTTCTTCCCATAACAATCCAGATTCTTTCTCAAGGTTTATTCATAACATGTTACTGTTAAGCAAAGTGTGTGTAATTTGTTTTGACTCTGACTACTTTCGATTGTTGTAAGTAGGAGGGGGGGATGAACCCTGGCCAGATCAGAACAGAGCAGAATGCTGTGCCATGAAAAGTATTTTTTTTCTTAAAATAAGTGCATTTGTTCTTGGATTGAGTAGATAAAAGAGACATTTTGCCAACGGAACAAGACAATTTACACTTAAAATAAGAAAACATAAACGCATTGTTTTATTCAAGTACATATTATCTAATTATCTTATTTTAAGAGTAAAAAAATACTTATTCCATTAGCAAACGATCTCATTTACTTACTCAAATTCAGGGTAAATACATTTAATTTTATACATTTTTTACTTATTTCTAGATGGTTTTTCCAGTGCACATCCACCTCACTTTGAAGTAATCCTCACATATTTTGCATACCCAAATGGAAAAGCAAATAACTTAGGAACTATAAGCCCAAATTACATGTGCAATACATTATTTGAAAGCTAATACCCTCCAGTTTCTGAATATATAAAATTGGGTGATAAAACACAACCCAAGCTGATTCAGTTCAAACATCTTCAACTTGTTCTTTTTAATTCTCAAAAATAAACATGCTTTTTTTGAAGAGCAGTAATAAAGACCTGCTTGCTTCACTTCCACCTGTTATACCAACGGGTAATCAGCAATCCAGTGAATAAATAGAGATCAGTGGGCTTCAGAGACCCTTTGCTTCCTCCATTCAGGACCAATAATCTGAAGCTTCACTGATGTTCACCATCGTTTGCCTTTTTGTTATTTAGCGTAAATCTGAGAATCGTTACCCTTAGAATAAGCAGCTATTTCTCAGAGCTACTAGAGTCTGCCAATGCCTCAGCTCTGCCTCATGTGACTTCAACCTTCTAATCCTAATGGTGCAGAATGCTTTCATGTTGAATTTGCATCATAACCACAAGTTAATGTCTATATACTCTGAATAAGTCAAAAATTAAGAAAAAGACAACTTATGTCGTTTTTTTCCCCAGAGAAATTAATGCTTTTATCCTGCACCACTCCAGACTGTCTCTGAATCAGAATCAGAATCGGGTTTATTGCCATTGTTAGTGAAGGAGTTCACAACTAGGATTTTTTTATGGTACAATTGTGCAACATGAAACATATAAGTGAAATAGGTAAATAAAATTATAAAAATCTCTAAAAACACTGGGGTATAAGGCATGCAAAAAATATACTAATATATACACTTAGGATAAGAATATGGATAAATAAAAAAATATATATAAAAAAAGTCTCTGTATATATATTATATTTTTTTTAATGACACAGTTGTTGCTATAACCTTTTAATTTCTCTGTTTGTCCTCAGCTCAGGGCGAACAAGGAAACTGCGGCTCACTCTGGCAGCCATGTTTGAATAACTTCCGCCAAACGGTATGACCGTCACTAACAATGTGCTCCCATCCAGGGACACATGCAGAACTACAAAGGAGTATTTTAACTGTATTATTAGACAAATGAGCCGAGTGATTACAAAACACAACTCTCAAATTGGGATTTCCCTCATAACGGGGAATCTTACAATTACTAAACAAACCACACTCCATGTGGAAAAGTAATCAAACCCAATGGGGGATCCAAAGGAACAACCTGAGAGCAGAAAAAATGGCTGACATACCCCCAGTCAGCATCTAGGCCTTCTCACAGCCTACAGAATTAACATATAAGGTGATGATGAAGCCGCTCTGGCCAACATGTGTCTATTTTGGCTGACCGATATAGAATATAGAAATGAATGGATCTAACAGTTATTTAACACAGAAAATAATATAAAAAGGAATTCATCTTTAACAAGACATTATTTACGTCCAAACGATGTCTACATTTGGTTGAAAAGTGAAGGATGAAAGATCAAAAAGTCATAATTTTCAGATTGATGAAAAGATGTTGATAGCCCAGCTATCAACATCTTTTCAACGTCTATAACTCAACTAAAGTCGAACAAAATCAGAACGACCTAACGCTGGGCAATTTTCAACAACAACCGATCAGATTTAGCCTAAAAAGCAACTTTTAATGGTGTTTTTGGGGGTAGGGTGGGGAGTATTGTCAGCTGAACAGATCCATTTCTTACTTTATGGAAGAAACTCCTTCATTTTTCACAACACAGGTTAGTTTAGACAATTATTTCCTTAATAAATAAAATCAATAATAATCACTCTACTCAGAGTGTACTGATTATAGAGACTGTTTGCAACATTTAAGGACAAATTTATCACTTATGTTTTGACTCACTGCTCAAAATCAGAATTACATAAACACATAAAAAGAAAAATATATATACAATAGAAATATGATTAAACAATTTTCAGAATAAAAGCACATGTTCTGAATAACTGTGAATGGTTTTCAGCCTTTGGATCCTCCCGTCCTGGCTGAATGGCTGCAGACAGAAGAAGAAGAAGCGGTCTTCATAAAGGAATGTCCTGGACAGACGTTTCAGGCCAGGAAGCTGCTGCTTTATCTCAGATCCAGCTTGGCTGAAGATGGCGAGGACATCCTGCTGGAGCCATACCTGCTTAGCTGGGATCAGCTTCTCAAGTAAACAAGCTAACTGCATTTAAAGTCTGAAAAGGAGCAACACTGAAGACCTGATAGATGTGTTTAATTAACTCCTCCAAACAAAGACAGGCCAGAAGATTCAACCTTTATAGGACAAGTTACACAAGTTGTATACCCCTTACAAATGGAGTCCCCCCCCCCCCCCCCCCCGTCCCTCAGGGAGGTCTAGAAGCACAAGATCTATATTCAGACATTCAGCAAAAATGCTGCTACATGGCTGGGCATCTTATTTTAGCATTTGGCCAATTAGATGAGCCCTTGAATGATATATTACCTACTGGAAATTAAGTTTTTAAAAAAATTAACAAGTGAAGAAAAAAGGTAAAATGCTCATTGAAAAGTTAAAAGGTAAAGTTAAAAAAGTTACACAAACTAGTTACGGTAACAATTATATTTAGGTTTATAATGTAAAAAAAAAAAATAAGAGCCAGTATCAACATTAATGCCTTTAAGGTTATGTATGTGTTGTAGTGGTTATCATCTTCACCTCACATTCAAAAGGTCCTCGGTTTGAAACCAGGTGGAAACACCATTTATTAGATTAGATGAGCTTTATTGATCTCACAGCGGAGAAATTCACTCGTCACATATTGGCATAGAAGTTAATTTAACTTTAGTTTAAGAAAAATGTGCATTAAGAATAAGCAATATATATACAGTATATCAAGATAAATAGGATTAAGGTGCAAGTGTACCGCACTGTATCGCACACAATGAAAAACAAAATAAAGATAAGAAATGAGGAAAGCTTAAAGGAAAGCTCTGTGTTTACACCTTGAAACTTCCTCTCTCCGGTTCTTTTCCCTGAAAAGAGATCACTTTGTGCAAAATAGTAAAATAACACTTCATAACGTACACTCACCGGCCACTTTATTAGGTACACCTGTCCAACTGCTCGTTAACACTTAATTTCTAAGCAGCCAATCACATGGCGGCAACTCAGTGCATTTAGGCATGTAGACATGGTCAAGACAATCTCCTGCAGTTCAAACCGAGCATCAGTATGGGGAAGAAAGGTGATTTGAGTGACTTTGAACGTGGCATGATTGTTGGTGCCAGAAGGGCTGGTCTGAGTATTTCAGAAACTGCTGATCTACTGGGATTTTCACGCACAACCATCTCTAGGGTTTACAGAGAATGGTCCGAAAAAGAAAAAACATCCAGTGAGCGGCAGTTCTGTGGGCGGAAATGCCTTGTTGATGCCAGAGGTCAGAGGAGAATGGCCAGACTGGTTGGAGCTGATAGAAGGGCAACAGTGACTCAAATAACCACCCGTTACAAGCAAGGTGGGCAGAAGAGCATCTCTGAACGCACAGTACGTGGAACTTTGAGGCAGATGGGCTACAGCAGCAGAAGACCACACCGGGTGCCACTCCTTACAGATAAGAACAGGAAACTGAGGCTACAATTTGCACAAGCTCATCGAAATTGGACAATAGAAGATTGGAAAAACGTTGCCTGGTCTGATGAGTCTCCATTTCTGCTGCGACATTCGGATGGTAGGGTCAGAATTTGGCGTCTACAACATGAAAGCATGGATCCATCCTGCCTTGTATCAACAGTGCAGGCTGGTGGTGGTGGTGTCATGGTGTGGGGAATATTTTCTTGGCACTCTTTGGGCCCCTTGGTACCAATTGAGCATCGTTGCAACGCCACAGCCTTCCTGAGTATTGTTGCTGACCATGTCCATCCCTTTATGACCACAATGTACCCAACTTCTGATGGCTACTTTCAGCAGGATAATGCGCCATGTCATAAAGCTGGAATCATCTCAGACTGGTTTCTTGAACATGACAATGAGTTCACTGTACTCAAAATGGCCTCCACAGTCACCAGATCTCAACCCAATAGAGCATCTTTGGGATGTGGTGTAACGGGAGATTGGCATCATGGATGTGCAGCCGACAAATCTGTGGCAACTGTGTGATGCCATCATGTCAATATGGACCAAACTCCCTGAGGAATGCTTCCAGCACCTTGTTGAATCTATGCCACAAAGAATTGAGGCAGTTCTGAAGGCAAAAGGGGGTCCAACCCGTTACTAGCATGGGGTACCTAATAAAGTGGCCGGTGAGTGTATATGTATTAGGGAGGCATGACAACAGATTTTGATATAAACTGTAATCTTACTCAGATCAGAGAAGTTGCTTAGAGTTACAGAAGGCAGCCCTGGGCTCACCTCTCAGGAAGTGGCCCCGATTAAAAGATAAAGAGGAATTTTATACATCTCCAGTTTGCCACATCATTACATCATCACATCATAGATGTTAGCAGATGAGGAGGCATCCATGCCTCCGGCGTCATCAAAATATTTTACTTTGTTCCTAGCTGAAGGATGCTGCTCTCATTCCATTTCCAAATCTTTGCCAGGTACAGAATAAAGAATATAACTGTATTATAATTAGATAAACTTTTTGGAGAAACATCAGTTCTGATAAGCAACAGGCAGCTAATATTAGGGTGTAATAAACTCACATCATCAATGATAATGATCCTAAATTGTATATAAATGTATTTCCTAAATGTGTTTCTTATTGAAGCACTTTATTTTTTATTTTTCTATATATATCAGGGGAAGATGGTGTTTCTTGTTATTACATTGACATTAATTTTTGCCATCAAACTATCAAAGGTAATAAGTTCTTCTCCTAGATCCCAATAAACCTATTGGCTTAAAATTTAGATCAGTGCCCTAAAAAGGGTTAAGATTGTGTCTATTTGGCTTTTTTTTTCTTCTGATTTGGTGATGATTTAGTATTAAAAATAAATCCTGTGCTACACAGGCAGTTAGAGAATTCTCCAGAGATTTCTTAACACCTAAAAGGTCTTTTCTGTGTGCCTTTTGGAACATTCCAGCTACTCTCCCAGAACTTGACGGTGCAGGTATTTGATAATTGGCTTTTTTAAACTTGAAAATGATCACAAAGATGAGGAAAAATAAATTAGAAATCATTATTTAACTGATATATTGTGAAGGAACAGGATAAAGTGAGCTAATTATAGGTATAGTGGAGGATGTTCTTTTTCTGAGTGGATCATCTAAATAAGTGGTCCTCCTAACTGTTAATCATTCTGGTGAGATGTTAATGTACTGTAAGGCAAACGTGCTTGTCCCCATTTTCACTTACCGGTGGTGACTCTGACATAGTGGAAAAATTGCTAATCTTCTTTTATAAATTTGTATGAGCGATGCAAACAGCAACTTTTAAACAGAGCTTGCATGCTCTCGCACGCATTTAATAGGCCTTCCCTCTGGGGAGCGGGTATAGGGTTCTGCATGTGCATTTTTTTTTTTTTAAATGGAAAGGATGGATCTTTACAAAAATGTGCGAAAATCCTCCACTATACCTTTAAATCCTATCCCCAAGCTAAACTTTCTTGAACCTTTAGCCATTGAGTTCAAGAAATAGTATCCAGGTTGGTGCAGGAACATAAATAGACTATTCTAATGAATGCTCCAGCTGAGTACCAGCTAAATTCAGAAATATTTACATAAGTTCCTGGCAAGTTCAAAGTTACAGGAAAGTCGTCTATACATCCCGGAAACTAGTATGTAGTGCTGCAGGGTATTGTTTAAATTCGAAAGACAAATCTCCCTTTATTTTTTCTTCTGTATGCAGACGCTGATGGACAAAGAACAAATTCACTTGGAACTAATCCATAGATGTGAGCAGACTCTAAAGCTGACTGTTGACAGTTGTGCAAGAATTTTTCGATTGGGCTGATTTTCAGCCTGATCGTGCGTCATGTACCGGGGGTAACGAGGGGTGATCAGCCTCTCACGACCACCTCCCGATCAGAAATCTTGAGGTCAGAAGAAAATCAAACATGTTTGAAATTCAGTCGGCCGTCATTAGGTGGTCATGGGCGAATCGCTCAGTGGGCATGCACACACAAGGATTCTTCTTCCAGACGAAAACACAAAAGCATGTTTTAAGACGTACAGTGTGAGCAGGTAGATCGCATCAGAGTGTCGGGTTGCACAGTGTGAGAACAAACATCGTGAGCTGTGAACTCACACTGTACGATAAAACCGCAGGGTTTTGTCCTACAGTGTGAGCTGTAGCTGCGTGCAACGATTGAGAAAAATCGTACTGAATATCCGGCTTAGGAGGATTTGGCCGTTGCTAGCTGGCTTATAGTCACAGTTTGTATTTATGAACCTTATAATAAGTGCAAATCTAAAATCAAGTTGAAATATTGAATACTTTCCTTTTTATCCTCAGCTTCATGGAGTCTCTGGGAACAATGGTCAGTTTATTTTCTCAGAAAGTGAAAGAAAAGACCGAACTGATTCGAGAGCTCTCCCTGAAACATGGTTTAGAGTTTCAAAGGGAATCAGCGGGTTCCTCTGGACTACAGGCCACAGCAGCATTTGGATCAAAGACCGGGGTGAGACCTAATGTTTATGTCATATACACGTAGAGACCGGTTTATCTACAATTTCAGCTACATTCTCTTCTAAACAATTCCCTAAAAGGTGTACCGATCTGTTCGATCCATGGTGGAGGGGGAGCTTAAAGCGGGCCAGGTCAACTTCTCCTATCGCACGGATTCAGGCTGCAGAACTCTGCTGCGGCTGCATCGATCCCTGCTCTGGCTGAAGATGATGTTAGAGGGTTTGTCTAAAGGACCAGACTCTGAGGGACGATACAAAACGCCTGGAGAGCTCAGCAGGTAGCAAAACTATGACAGATTAATCTAAAGTAGAATTTATAATTATTTAGACAACCTTTTCCAAACAGTAGTGAGAAGTATTATTCACAATATGCCATTACTGCAGATGATATAACTAAACACTCCATCTCCCACTACTAAAGCCTGGTTAGTAGATGTGGAGTTTGGAAGCTGAGGCAGAGGCAATTCAGCAAAAACACAAGATTTATTTTACGTCTGCAGACGGAGAGGAAAAAGCTCTGACGGAGGCAAGCTGAGCACCGACATTTATACAACAACTCCCAATAGACACACATTCTCCCAGGGCAACCAACCCACCCCTGCATACAAAAAACTTCCTCACACACGAACATTTGGAGGAAAACAACTTCAGTTCATCAAGGACATTCCCTGAAAGGTCAATATATCCTTCACTGGCCAGATAAACATTGCAGAACAGGTGTCTTCTGTTCACGGCATGAGGGAGGCTGTGTGACCCAAATTCTTTATTTCTCATGACTCATGAGCCTGGAGACTGGTACAAGACTTCTCTACAATCACTCCTATTAAGGCAGAATAAAGGCACACTCAAAATATTTCATCTCACAATTAGGCCGAGGAAAAACACAATTTCACATAGGACATACAGGAGAGATGGAGAGCAAAGTTTAAATAACCACTGCATTTTGAACTGTAAAGTGCCTTGATATCGCTTGTGTTGTGAATTGGCGCTATATAAATAAACTGAATTGAATTGCATGACTTTATAAAGATGCATCTGGATGGATTTGGAGATTCCTGTGGAAATTTCTGTTGGACAAAAGAAAACAAACTAGATTACTGGCAGGAACTATTGGAGGACTGATGAGTTAGGCATGTCAATCCCAAGCTTTACGCCTACATATTTAAAATGTGAGGCCATCTGAACAACAAGTAAAGTTTGGTCCAAATTGGATCATCAATGGGGAGATGATCCCAAATGCAGTTCCAGTTCACCCTTCAACCTGCTTGAAAAGCTGTGCTTGAACCTTTGGGAGCTAAGAGTGAACACATATCTGAAAACCTTATAGATTGAAATAATTTTGTAAAGAAAGCCAGGCTAGAAGTCAGAAACCTCCAATTGAGAAATATTGCCTCTAAATGTGGTTCAACAAGTTTTCAGATCAGAGAATATTCATTTCATATAATAATTAATAATGGAACTTTATTGATCTCACATTGGAGAAATTCACTCTCTGCATATAACCCATCCCCTCGGGAAGCGGTGGGCTGCCATCGAGCAGCTGCCATTCAGAGTGGCAGTCTGTGGGAGGCTCGAACTCACAACCTCGGGATTCCTAGCCTCATGAAACCATCCTGATCTCGCGACCTTTCAAGGTTTAACTCGCAGATCAGTCTGGAGACTCTCCGTTAAAGAAAATTTGGAGCCGTTCACCAAACGAACGTCCAATCAGCGTTGGCTTTGAGGCGGGTTGAGGTGTGACGCAACGAGAAGCGCGACAGTTCAGTCTAAAGAACATGGCGGCTTCAGCCGATGAAACTAGCGTTAGCGTGGCTATCGAGCAAGTTTTATCGGAATTACAGAGTATTTCTTCACTGAAAGAAGAGCAAAACACTGCTCAGGAGGCTTTTCTCAGAGGAAAAGATGTTTTTGCTCTTCTCCCGACTGGTTTCGGCAAGAGTAGCCTGGCTGTTAGTATGTTATATGCTTCGTTGATCTGATTGGTTTATTTGGCCCGTCTATCACCAACATAGGCCAATCAGCTAACCAGTATGTTCGCCCCTTCCCAAAATTACTTCAACGGAAGGTTTCCAGATGGATATGCGGAGCAAATCCATCTGGCGGAGTCTGGTTACTGGATTCCAAGCTGTATGGCCTAAACACTAGGCCGCCACTCCCCGTTTTTTTTGTTTTTATTTTTTATTATTGGGTTTAATACAGCTCAGTGAAGCAGTAGATAGCACTGCTGCAAGAAGGTTCCGGGTTTGATTCCCGGCCCGGGGTCTTTCTGAATGTTGTTTGCATGTTCTCTCTGCCCATGCGTGGGTTCTCTCTGGGTACTCCAGCTTCCTCCCACAGTCCAAAAACATGACTGTTGGATTAATTGGCTTCTCTAAACTCTCCTTAGGTGTGAGTGTGCATGAATGGTTGTTTGCCCATTGACAGCTGGAGATAGGCACCAGCTCCCCTCACGACCTCGCTTGGGATAAGCGTGACGGAAAATGGATGGATGGAAGGGATTAATATAGGCGGTTTATGAATGTTGGTGTGTCTTATTAAGTGTTGTGGATTATTTATTTATGTGAAATATGAAATTTAGCTCACAGTTGCCCATTTTCATTGCCCAGAGATGCCTATAAGGTGGCGCTGGCCCCCCACCACCCCTGGATGCTCCGTCAGGCGGCGGAGATCGTTTTCCTCGCTCTTCCCGACAGAGAGTACTTCCTGCAGCTGGTGTGTGTGAAAAAACAGGAGGAGGCCACGCCTGTGCTGCGCATCATCATCCAAGCCCTTTCGGTAGTGCACACACGGACTCAACGGATCCTTAAGAAGTACGACATGTTGGAGCTGCCCTGAACACGACACGGCCCCCTCTGAAGACTGAAACATCCTGTCACTACTCAGCAAGAAAGACAATAGAGACTTTAGAAATACTGGTGGTCTGGAATAAAAGATATTTAATGCTTTTTTATGTTGATGGTACAAAAATGCAAGTTTTTAATGAGGGGTAATTTATTAACTACTGTTTTTAACAGCAGTAACATATGTAAGATTTAATTTTATCTTTAATTATTAGCGGGTCTCTGCCTTTTAGCTAGTTATTCTAATTATATGGTATGCCCTCGGGGATAAAATAACATTTAGGTAGACACCAAATACTTTGGAAGATCCAAGTCTTGGTTACTATGGTTACCTATTGTATTTTGGAGGAGCAGATGGAGAAGCAACTGAGACAATTCTTGTATCTAGACTTCCTAACCAAGCAGTAAACCTTGTCCTGACCACGCTCACAATTATTTGTGTCAAAATTGCTGTGGAACCTGAGGAAATACTCTTTACAGACATTTTAACATTTGCGTCTTACAAGGCTTTGATTTACTCCACTCTGTAAAGCCTTGAACTCAACGCTACTATTTTAAGTGAAAAAGCTTCCTGGATGGGAAGAGAAACATCTTCAAACTTGGAATCAAGTCCAGTGGATTGTTTTTTTTTTTTTTTTTTACTGATGTTGATGTTCAGAGGGTTCATTATGTGGGAAAATCCTGCTTGGACAACGCCAAATTGTTTTAGGAAAATATTTTTCAATTATTCACTCCAGTTAAACAAAACGGATCGACGGATTTCACTCAGTCAGCTTTTTATTACATCTTTGCGAAGACAAAACAAGATGTCATACAGCCCTTAATGCACGGTAATCAGCCCTGTTCTGATCTGGCTAGCGTTTGTCTTCCTTACTTACAATTATGGAAAGAAGTCGGAGTCAAAACAAATTACAGATACTTTGGTTAAACAGTAAAAATGTTATGAATAAATCTTGAGAAAGGATCTGGCTTGTTATGGGAATAATAGTAATAATATAACTCAATATATGAAATAAGATAAATCTAAATTTTCTGACTACACGGTGTTAAAGAAAAATTATTATTTTTTAGACTTTAATACAGTTAATCTTATGGCATGTGTAAATACTCTCACTTGAACATATTTCTTAATTTTGAATAAGGCTGTGTTGATGATTTAAAACTACTAATGGGTAAGTATTTAGAGCACCAGGCAATAGAATGAGTATCTCCTGGGGGGTGAATAACAGTTAAGCCTGCAGGAGAGATTTCTGCTTGGTTTACAGAAGGTCAAAAGTCTTCCAGAATAAACAACCAGGGATGGTGCGAAACTGAATCAGGAAAAAGGCCCCCGCATTCCACAAGCTGTCTGTGGAAGCTTATCTTGTGTTTTATGACTTTAAGAATTCTAGATGCCAGGACAAGCTTTCCGCCTTTTCTTGTTAAAACAAAGAAGCAAATGACCCCAGATGTTTGCAGTAAATTAGGTAAAGTTTTAGGGAGTGTCAGAGATGGCTTTTGGTTGGAGGACCGAGGGCCAGCCCTTTTTGAATGGATTAGATACAAGAGGATAAAGCTTTCTAAATAGAAGTTACAGATCAGATTTGCCCTTGCAACTCTCCAAAGATGTCTCTGTACTCTTTGCTTTCTTTCCTCCTATGTCAGGTAATGGAATGTATGTCTCTGTTGTTCTGCAGTTTTGTTGTTAATTCATAAGTTGTTTTTTGTTGGATTAAATTCTGTGATTCTGTGACGTTCGCATATCTTGCTGGTTTTCCTTGGGAGCCACACGCAGCTCGCTGAGCGCACCTGGGAGAGGAAGAGAAACACCCAACCTTTTTCCAAAGTTAACTATTTAGAATATTTTCTTCCTTAACAATTGGGGGCTCGTGCCGGTTCTGGAATCTCGGCGGGCGGCTGTTTGGTCCTGATTGATCCGTCTCGGCCCGACGCTTCGGTGTGGTAAGACAGTATTTGATTATTTTTTAGTTGTCTGAAGCGCCGTGTGGTCGGACCGGGGCTGATTTGCTGTGTGCGGCCTCACAGAATTCAGATGCTGCAGAGGTAGATAGAATCCCTTCTAAAAGAGTCGGTTGTTTAAGGATTTGAATAAATACACATTACAGGGAACTGTGGCTAGTTCAAACAGAGCCTTTACGTTAACTCTGACTTAAGCTGGGTTTTAAAAAATGTATATTCTTTTTACCCTGAGGAGTGTAAAGGAAGAAAATATTCTAACATAGTTAACTTTGGAAAAAGGTTGGCTTTTCATTTTCTTCCCTCTCCAGGTCCACCCGGCGAGCTGCGTTTGGTAATATGAAAATCAGCAAGGCGTGTTGACATCACAGAATTACAGAGTTTAATCCAATATAAGACAATGCATAAACTTAGAAATAAGACAATGCACAAACCTAAACCAGAAACTGCAGAACAACAGAGACATACATTCCATTACCTGACATAGGAGGAAAGAAAGCAAAGAGTACAGAGACATCTTTGGAGAGTTGCAAGGGCAAATCTAATCTGTAACTTCTATTTAGAAAGCTTTATCCTCTTGTATCTAATCCATTCAAAAAGGGTTGGCCCTCGGTCCTCCAACCAGACGCCATCTCTGACACTGCCTAGAGCTTCCCCTTATTTACTGCAAACATCTGGGGTCATTTGCTTCTTTGTTTTAACAAGAAAAGGCGGAAAGCTTGTCCTGGCATCTAGAATTCTTAGGGTCATAAAACACAAGATAAGCTTTCACAGACAGCTTGTGGAATGCGGGGGGCCTCACCATAAATTTTCAGGAACAAACTTAAATTTAGTAATCTGGTTCAAGGAAAGGTTATCTTCACAAACTTGTTCAAAATAAGAAATATGAGAAAAGGAGAGTATACAACATACCTTTTACACATGCCATAAGATTAACTGTATTAAAGTCTAAAAATAATCATTTTTCTTTAACAGGAGCAATGCCTGGGCCTCTAAAAAAAGTATTTTGGAAATTTGTGTATTGGTTAGTTTTGGCTTGTATCAGCCGGAGATTTCGACTCATCTCCAGTGGACTTATAATTATTTGGGTTAATTGGATCGAGTTGTATCACTCATGGAAAAGGACTAATAGCAGGTTAATTGGACCGAGTTGTATCACTCGTGGAAAATAAAGGACTAATAGCAGGTTGGATCACCTTTCTTTGGCACCCTTAATCGGGTTGCTTATAGTATAAAGGACTAAAATAGATTATTTGATTTAGTACGGGTTCAATCGCTCTCCCCAGCTGAAAAAGAAAAAAAAAAAAAACCTTTTGTCACTGGGCGGATTGATTGATCGAATAAACTAAATTGAGGCTTATTTTCGCCTCGAGCTTGACCCAGCTCTGAAGTGTTGGACTGAGAAGTTGAAATGAGAATAAAAGGGATTTTTAAAATTGAAATTGGAAAATTAAAAGATGCGTCATACATTCTTTTAGCCGGCACCTGACATTTTCTTTTCTGTCTTTTCTTGACTGAACTACAACGTTGTCTGTGTTTCTGTGTTTTGTAAGTTTCTTTGTGTTTGTGTGCGTGCTTGGCTGCGGGTTGATCTATTGCTGTGTCTGTCTCCCCCCGTTATACTGTATGTTCCACCACGCGCTGCTGTTTATTCGTCTGTCTGTGTCTGAATTGTGCTGAGATTGTGCGGAAGTGATTTGTGTTTCAAGATTGTGTTATGAAATATTGTCAAATGTTTTTGCTGGATGTTGTATTACTAACTTTCTGTTAAAATGTGCTTCTGTGGGACAGAGGTGTCTCCATTTTGGTTACATGTTGTGTTTCACAGCAGGGGGACTGATTGACCCCCCTTATTTGCATTTTGGGAGTGCTTCAGTTCTGTTAGCACTGATGTCCAGCTGACTTTTTCAGGATTCTTGGATTTTGATGTGAATTACTCTTAGAATTGTGTTTTGTGTTGAGAAGAAAAGTACAAAATAACAGATTTACAGATGTTTTTACTTTCTCAGCGGGTGAAATGTGTTGCATCAGTTCCAGGCTAGAGCACTGGAATGATCCAATTGTTTTTTATAATACTGTAACATTGACAATCACTTCAATTTCTAGGTTTCCTGACAGGATGGAACACCCTCACTGATTGGAACAGGAGAACAAAAATGAGAACATATGGATGTTTTTCTGCTTAACAGTGTTTTCTACACTGTTAATGTTGGACATGTTGAAACACTAATGAATGACTTTGTTTCTTGTAGGACGATCTTCGTGTGCAGCCCATTTCGCATATTACATGACCACGTGAACGGTTTTTGGGTTTTCCTACAGGGGGTCTAGGTAGCCATTTAATAACAGTGGGCTATCATGAAATACGGTTGTGTGTATAATATGGAGTTTTTTAAAAGAAGGGTTCACTCAAAACTGAACAATATTAGAACTGTTGGATAATAATGTCTTTTTATTTTTTTTTTCAACCATGGTGTTATAATGATTGTGTTTAAGACTTTCACAGGACGAATTTTGGTTTGAAATCTGGGGTAACATTCTGCATCTTTCTTACAATGGGGTGTTGATGAGTCTGCTTGAGTGTGAATGAGAGTGAATGTGTAGGCAGATGGCCTTTGATGGGTTTTAGGATGGTCTGTGTAAATATGACCTCAGTTTAGTGTGTAGCTGTGTGATATTTTTCTTATTTTAAACTATTTAGGGACAGTAAAGGTTTTGTTTCATAAATATGTTTTTATTACTGCTTTACGGACAATTTTAAGGTAAAGACGATTACATATTTTGGTGTCACAATCTGGTTAAAGCTGAATCATCTGCTTGTGCAGTGAACTTAATATGAAACGAGAATTCAGCCTTGGCTTAAAGCAGATAAATGTAGTTATTAGGAAATTGTGTTATCCACTTTGACTAACAACACTAACACACTAACCTAAATCCTGACTAAATAAACTTGGTTTATATTTCATATGGGTAACTGATTGGACATGTTGAAATTTTAGCATAATGGGGGAAAGTTCTTCCATTTTTGTTTTTCCACCTCTAAATTGTTTTTCTTTTGGAAATATGAAAACACAGGGGGATGTTATAAAGATAAGATATTACGGATGGAACTTTGAAATTTACATAATCTCAGTCTAGTTTGAATACTAGATGGAAGATTTGGAGAAATGGTGGAACATCTTATAATATTTTGGTTTTTCAGCAAATTATTATATAACAGTGACATAGATTCCAAATTGTTTTCAAAATGATAATTTTATTATATCAACAGGGGGAGAAGGAGAAGTAGACTCTAATTCCTGGTAAATTTTTGGATATGGTTAATGGTAAATTAGTTAATCAATAATTTTGATTTTTTCATTCAACAATAGTGAATTATGAATTTCTTTAATGTAGAGTCATATGGCCTTCCTGCTTTGCTAAAATATGGTGTATGTGATATAAAAGCTTCTACTAAATTAGATTTGATCATCTAAAATTGAACGGTTTCAAATAACATCTATGCCATGTTTATTTACATTTAAAATTGTTGATAGATTTCTGCATCACTGCTGACTTTGATTATATACAGTTGGGTGTAAATTCTTTGTTGAGGAAAATTTTGGTTAAAACTGCTATGAAATTCAAATAAAATGTAAATAATTTCTGAAATTTTAAAATAGGACTTTGTCTTGAAGCGTGGGACAATGATAGGGATGTTTGGTATTTAGTACAACAATATGAAATTCATAATTATTTGACCAAGGGCAATTCAATCACAACTTTTATAAGTATCAGTACTAGGACATTCTAGAGTTTGTTCTAATTCTTTAATGAGTTTGTGATTTTAGAATTTGTAGTTGATATTTGGCACAAGCAGAGTGAATGTCATCGAGGTATTGACGTTTATTGATTTTGAACAGTAAGTGTCATTATTTTCTTAATTCTGGCACATCCGATTGTGGACTATTTTAACAAATTTCTATGTTTATCCTTTTTGCAGTTCAGGATTTGGGGCAGTTGGCCGTTTGTGCTATAACAACAACAAATCTAGCGCCACACGGGAGGAGGCATCACAAGATAAATTTTATTTATAATAGTGAAAGTAACAAAATGTGGCAAATATAAGTTTTGCTTTTTAATTACTTTGTATTATTTTTTTCTCTGGCAGTTCTCCTTCCTTCTGACTTGATGGCAATCTTGGGGGAAGGGTCTTTTAAGCTCAGAGATCATGGGACGATGTATTTGAAGGGATCTTCTTGATTACCGCATCAGGCCGCTGTTGTTGCTGAACAAAGACATGATGATGCTGAACTGTGCCCATCTTCTGCTGGACTGCTGTATGAAAGCCAAACGCTGTTGAGCGATTACGAAGGTCAGTGAAGGCGAACTGTTCTCCTGCTGTACATGATGATGCTGCACGTGAGGGCAAAGTGCTGCTCATAGGACCTGGCAACAGATGTCTCTTTTGAGTGTTGCTTTTCATGCCTGGCTGAAAACAAAAGGGACTCAGGCGTTATCTGTGGGAGTCTTCTATGGCTGGGAATCAGCAGTGAGTCGGGACCACAAAGATCATAGACAAACCCAGACGGGGGTTTCAGTAGATGACTGGTCTGCTGGTTTCTATGTCCTGCTCTGTCGACCACGAAAGGCTGACCAAAGTTCATCAAAGCGGGACTGTATCCAGATGTTTCTGCACTGCAGGAATGACTGCTACTCTGGACACCTTCTGATTCAGCAGATAAAGAATTGGGGCATGCCAAGTCGCTCAGCGGTGGTCCTGTTGTGTGTTCTCATGTTTGATCCTGGATTCTCACCTCTGATCATGTGACCTGGGCGCCAAAGCCCACTCCTGGGGTTCCCTTCAGTCTGCAGGTTGGAGACGAAATGGGTGCCAACAATACTTGGTAGTGGTGAATAAGTTTTTTTTTTTTTTTTTGTAGTGTGTGATGCCATTCTTCTCTTCTTACTTTAGTTATAGCACTGATGCGCTCTGTTTTCTTCACTTCCTGAAGCCCTGCAGTGTAATTCTAAGTGTTAAGAACACCCCATCCCCTGGGGTCAGAGGTTTTACAATGCAGTTTGGGGGTTGGTTTGCACCAACTGTTACGACACTGCATTCCTCCTCCATGATTCACTCTGTTGGTCTCACAAAATGCTAATGTGTCTTTTTCCCTTCCTGCCTGAAAAGAATGGGCAGGGACTGATTATTGCAATTACATTTTTTTTTACTATAGCTGAATTGCATTGTGTGTTACGCTTCATCTACTAAGGAAGATGATCTAAATTTGATTTACATAGTACAGAGGCTACCATTCAGTAAAAATAAATTTTAAATTTAAATGGAATTTAAAATTAAGGTGTTAAAGTGGATTGATGGGTGTCTATAGAGCTTACTGAGCAAATGACACCAAGTTCTGTGTTGATTTCATAAATTTAATCAAACATTAGAATTCTTTGATTGAGGTGTGCAGATTGTAACAGTAACTGGGACACCATGTTTGAATTGCATCCAACTGTGTTACATGAGGCTAAAGTTAGTGGTGATAGCGGATTTCATCTCAATGAGTTGTATAGGATTTTTATTGTATTCTATGACAGAACATTTGTTCTGTTATAGAAACAGGGGGACATGAATGGAATTGATCTGATAAGCAAATTTTTAGTGTGGATCTCTCTTTACTTTTCGGAAAAAGAGGTTATTGAAGTTAAATCAAAATACATTAAATGTTTTACGGTGTATTAGCAGCATTAAAGATGAGCTAACTATTTGGATATGAAATAAGTAAAATTTACAAATTGAATATACTAAACAAAATATTGTCTATCAAATAATTTACATAAAATAGTGTTTCTTAAACTAAGGAAGGTGATTGTTGGATTGTTGCATCTCTATTCATATGATTTAAAATAAGTTGTTTAACTAAGACATCCAGGAAGGTCTAAACTAAAGATTTACATCATTTAATAAATTTAGCTGTATTGAATCTCTCTCCAAAACTGAAAAGGCATTGATAATTGATAAACAATATAAAAAGGGTAATACATTATTCAATTAAATATGTTATAAATTGTTTTTCAAATGAATAAATGGATCAAAGGTAAAAATGGTTGAAATTTTTGGGATTTAAAATATGATTGGAATAAAGTAGGTCATTTTTGATATTTAGTGACTCATGTAAAACAGGCTGATCATTTTTTAAGGTTTAAAAAAAAAATAGAAAATATGATGATTGAAATTAAATTGGTCTAAATTGGAGATTTACAAATTAACGATTATGGAACTGCTTCTAAAATACAGTTAAGTTTTGGGTTTAACATGATAGGAAACATTTATTTCTCATGTAAGCCTTATATAAAAAGAGGGTCAAAGGATTGATAAAATACAGCTCCAAAGTAGCAGATTTATAATACAAAAGGAAGACAGTGAAGCTGTCATAAAGTGTCGGATCAATCATTAACCAATCAACAGGGTTCTCCCCATATGAGCTCCAGACAGGACGGATGTTTCCAGGACCTGCTACCCGCATTCCAGGATGGAAAGGTAAGCTTGCACATTTATCTCATAAAGATTTCTTCAATGAGTTACAGGTCCTGGCAGCGGAATTTACAAAATACCAGACGTCACAGGAACGTCCAGGCTCGGGATCAGTTCGGGAAATCGACTGGGTGCGCCTGAAGGTCATCAAAAGAAAGTGGTCTGAACCTCGCTTCGCCAGACCATACAGAGTCGTGGAGAGTACATCTCATGCTGTCCGTCTACAAGGGAAAAGGAGACACGTGGTTCCATTGGAATCAGCTGAGGAGCCACAACGCACGCTGCAGGGCATACAGGAGAATCTACAGTCTCAACCTGCGGTCGAGGAGTGTCTGAGGGCCATCACAGCGCGGAGGAGGATCTGCATTTCCGGGCAGAAGTCTGCCAAAACCACTCAATTTTCCTGAATTACAAGGCTTAAAAGGCCCGGATAGGCACAATAATCCTGTTCCGGTGTCCTTCCATTGAGAAAAGGAGATTGCAACCTCTCCTTAAACTCACTGTTAAATTGGCATAATACTCCAATTTTCAGTGAGCAACGGACACTCAGGTGGAAAACCTGAGGTTTACAACCGAGGAGGAACACGTGAAGGATCAGGCTACAAGATCATCATTAACTTATCTTCTTTTTATTGCGTGTTTTCGTTTTTTGCGAACTCTTCAAGAACATTCGTTTCTTTTTGCGCGTATTTTTGGATCGTTTCCTGACGAAGAATTTATATTCATTTTTGAAAGACTATCGAAGGAGCATAGAGACGAACTCTAACTTCTTATTGTTGAATTGTGAAAAAAAGAAAAAAAAAGGTCTTTTGTAATTTTTATGTGTTTATGATGTATTTTTTTATGTTGTTATTGTTTTGTATTGACAAATTGTAATTTTTGTGGCGAGTATTGTCTTTTAAGTCTGCTGAGCATTTTTTAGTAATTTCGAGATATCTTACTCTGGTTTTCTAATTTTATACTTGGGCTGATATTTCTATTGTGTGTTTTCTTCTATTGACATAACCGAGTTTTATGATTTTTCATGTTTGATAAGTGAAAAGTATTTTTAGTTTAGTTTTTACTGGTTAAAATTTTGTGGTTCATCAGGTGAGTATTAAATTGTTGGACAGCGCAAGATACATTTGATAAGTTTAGATAATGGAGTTCAGCTTCAGACACATGACCTGGCAGTGGAACTAGGAGGTGCTGTTTAAAAAGGGGACTGTTATAAAATTGGGCTAATGTTTTAGTTTTTTAGTATACTAAATAGTTTTTTGGTTCCTCTATTAGAAGGCTTAATCAATTTATTTGTGAGGTCTGTATGTCTCAGACCTCAAAACGGGGACTGTTAAAGAAAAATTATTATTTTTTAGACTTTAATACAGTTAATCTTATGGCACGTGTAAACACTCTCACTTGAACATATTTCTTAATTTTGAATAAGGCTGTGTTGATGATTTAAAACTACTACAGGTGCTGGTCATAAAATTAGAATATCATGAAAAAGTAGATTGATTTCAGTAATTCCATTTAAAAAGTGAAACTTGTATATTATATTCATACATTACATACAAACTCATATATTTCAGATGTTTATTTTGTTTAATTTTGATGATTACAAATGACAACAAATGAAAATCTCAAATTCATCATATCAGAAAATTAGAATATTGTGAAAAGGTTCAAAATTGATGGCCCCTGGTGCCACACTCTAATCAGCTAATTAACTCAAACCACCTGCAAAAGCCTTTAAATGGTCTTTCAGTCTAGTTCTATAGGCTACACAATCATGGGGAAGACTGCTGACTTGACAGTTGTCCAAAAGACGACCATCGACACCTTGCACAAGGAGGGCAAGACACAAAAGGTCATCGCTAAAGAGGCTGGCTGTTCACAGAGCTCAGTGTCCAAGCACATTAATAGAGAGGCGAAGGGAAGGAAAAGATGTGGTCGAAAAAAGTGTACAAGCAAGAGAGATAACCGCACCCTGGAGAGGATTGTGAAACAAAACCCCTTCAAAAATGTGGGGGAGATTCACAAAGAGTGGACTGCAGCTGGAGTGAGTGCTTCAAGAACCACCACACACAGACGTATGAAAGACATGGGTTTCTGCTGTCGCATTCCTTGTGTCAAGCCACTCTTGAACCACAGACAGCGTCAGAAGCGTCTTGCCTGGGCTAAAGAGAAACAGGACTGGACTGCTGGTGAGTGGTCCAAAGTCATGTTCTCTGATGAAAGTAAATTTTGCATTTCCTTTGGAAATCAAGGTCCCAGAGTCTGGAGGAAAAGAAGAGAGGCACTTCATCCACGTTGCTTGAAGTCCAGTGTAAAGTTTCCACAGTCAGTGATGGTTTGGGGTGCCATGTCATCTGCTGGTGTTGGTCCATTGTGTTTTCTGAGGTCCAGGGTCAACGCAGCCACATACCAGGAAGTTTTAGAGCACTTCATGCTTCCTGCAGCTGACCAACTTTTTGGAGATGCAGATTTCATTTTCCAACAGGACTTGGCACCTGCACACAGTGCCAAAGCTACCAGTACCTGGTTGAAGGACCATGGTATTCCTGTTCTTAATTGGCCAGCAAACTCTCCTGACCTTAACCCCATAGAAAATCTATGGGGTACTGTGAAGAAGAAGATGCAATACACCAGACCCAACAATTCAGAAGAGCTAAAAGCCACTATTAGAGCAACCTGGGCTATCATAACACCTGAGCAGTGCCACAGACTGATTGACTCCATGCCACGCCGCATTGCTGCAGTAATACAGGCCAAAGGAGGCCCAACTAAATACTGAGTGCTGTACATGCTCATACTTTTCATGTTCATACTTTTCAGTTGGCCAACATTTCTATAAATCCTTTGTTTTTATTGGTCTTCAGTAATATTCTAATTTTCTGATATGATGAATTTGAGATTTTCATTTGTTGTCATTTGTAATCATCAAAATTAAACAAAATAAACATCTGAAATATATGAGTTTGTATGTAATGTATGAATATAATATACAAGTTTCACTTTTTAAATGGAATTACTGAAATCAATCTACTTTTTCATGATATTCTAATTTTATGACCAGCACCTGTAATGGGTAAGTATTTAGAGCACCAGGCAATAGAATGAGTATCTCCTGGGGGGTGAATAACAGTTAAGCCTGCAGGAGAGATTTCTGCTTGGTTTACAGAAGGTCAAAAGTCTTCCAGAATAAACAACCAGGGATGGTGTGAAACTGAATCAGGAAAAAGGCCCCCGCATTCCACAAGCTGTCTGTGGAAGCTTATCTTGTGTTTTATGACTTTAAGAATTCTAGATGCCAGGACAAGCTTTCCGCCTTTTCTTGTTAAAACAAAGAAGCAAATGACCCCAGATGTTTGCAGTAAATTAGGTAAAGTTTTAGGCAGTGTCAGAGATGGCTTTTGGTTGGAGGACCGAGGGCCAGCCCTTTTTGAATGGATTAGATACAAGAGGATAAAGCTTTCTAAATAGAAGTTACAGATCAGATTTGCCCTTGCAACTCTCCAAAGATGTCTCTGTACTCTTTGCTTTCTTTCCTCCTATGTCAGGTAATGGAATGTATGTCTCTGTTGTTCTGCAGTTTTGTTGTTAATTCATAAGTTGTTTTTTGTTGGATTAAATTCTGTGATTCTGTGACGTTCGCATATCTTGCTGGTTTTCCTTGGGGGCCACACGCAGCTCGCTGAGCGCACCTGGGAGAGGAAGAGAAACACCCAACCTTTTTCCAAAGTTAACTATTTAGAATATTTTCTTCCTTAACAACGGTCAATGGACAGCTCCACTCCTCTCCAAGTGTATAAGACATTTGGCTGAAGACCAAAAGCTGTGGCTACAAAATCGATCATTGACCTCCAGCAGAGACTTTCCCACTACAAAGTGCACTGAAGGATATTCTTATTATTGGACATGATGTTCATTACTGACAATCCATGGCTTGTACAGAATTCCAATGATGGAACACCACTCAGAGCTGGGGGTTCGTTTCCCCCCTACCACAACCCTCCAGGTGTCACTGTCATTTCCCATACGAGTGTTGAAGCCCAAAGAAGAATGACCAGATCCCTGAGAGGGGCTCCCATGCACCCATGCAAGGCAGACTAATGGTGCGTTCACACCAAATTTGTTAAGAGCGTCAAAAACATTTAACGCCAAAATTTGGATGCTGCGTCAAACGCTGGTCGAGATGTTTAGATGCTCGGCGCTCTGGTTGTTTATCTGCTCTGTACTTTCGTTACAAGCTGGGGAGCAGCTTGGCTTTATTTACTTTGCTGAATTTGAAAAAAATGGTTTTAACAATTTTGAGCAACAAATTCCACCTCCAAACATCACCTGTGCGGTTAGTTCATCAGGATCATGATCCAGCTAAAATATGCAGTTCTTTTTTGGAGCGTCAGACCTCCAGCATAACAGCGGACAGCAGCGCTGGGAATCCCAAATGAAAGCGCTCTGAAGCGGCCAGCATATCGGGGATTTCCTGCTACCGTTCGTAGAGGCTGGAAGTGAATATGGTTAAATATGAAGGTTTGTGGTAAAAAATGCAAGAAGTACCAGAATATAAAATCTAACATTTTTAGTTTAATTTGGGTATTTATAAACTGTTTCACCATTGTTCATAGGATCATAATGATCCGAGCTCCACTCTTTTCCTTGAACATAATAAACCATTCTCCTACTTATTTTTTTTAAAGCTTTGGAGTCCAACCCCTTCATATTTATTTTTAATATGCAGGCAGCTCTGCAGAAGGTCCTGGATCAGCTTTACTTATAAGTGGACATTCCGTAAAAGTAAACAAAAAATCCACTGGACTTGGTTTCCAAGGTTTGAGGACGTTTCGCTCCCTCTCCAGGTTTCTCAATTCAAATATCTGGATCCACAGTGAGTTTGAGGCTTTATATAGACAAGGCCTTGTATTGCTTGGAAAAAAGCAAATGGAAACTGATGAGTGGGTTGTTTGGTTCCATTGTTAGCCTGTAATACCTGAAACCTGTCTATGATTCTGTAGGTCGGTCGTTAAAGAGGGGGATTGTCTCCTATAATACCTGAAACTTGTCTATGATTGTTAAGGGTCGGTCATTAAGGAGGTATTGTTCACCAGCTGGAGCTGGTAGGTCCCTCGTTCCTCTGTGATGGGGTGGGGGGTGTGGTGATATCTGGATGTTATCATCTGTATAACTGAATTGAAAGTTTTTGGAAGCTGGAATCTGAATCCACCACCTCTGTTTAAAGTTGGTTTTTCTCTCTTAACATAGATGGCTTCCTTCACGCCCCTCTCAAACCACCTATTTTCTTTATCAAGAATGTGAACATTCTGGTCCTCAAAGAATGTCCTTTGTCCACAAGGTGTAGATGTACTGCAGATTCTTTTCCAGAGGAGGGCGCTCTTCTGTGTTGGGCCATGCGTCTGTGGAGAGGTTGTTTGGTTTCTCCAATATAAAGATCAGAGCATTACTCGCTGCACTGAACAGCATATACCACTCCGCTCATTTGAATTGAGAGGAGTGGTATATGAGACATTTGAATTGAGAAAGCTTCTTGGAGAGGCGGCGAAGCGTCTTCAAATCTTGGAAACCAAGTCCAGTGGATTTTTTTGAACTTTTACGGAATGACTATCACCTGGATGACTGAGAATCTTCATCAGCTTATAAGTGGACACTGCGTCAAGCTGCACAAGTGTTCAATTCCTTAACTCCAGTGTGGAACCCAGGAAGCTCTGATGCTGGGACGCCAGGACGCTCCTACACTTCGCAACACTCCTGATGCAGGATCTCTAGACACAGCTACACTTTGCAAGCTTTGATGCCCAGAAAGCGATGGGTGTGAACCATAAGGGTTACAGCAGAGAGGCCTGCTGATGGTGGTGTAGGAGGTAAGGTGTAGAGCTCTTTGAGTTCAGAATGCTCTAAAAGATAAACGACTGCTGTATTCGAGGAGTGCTCAAGGATTGTGTTTAATTAATTAATTTTTTCCCTTCTAATTTGACATTATTGGAGAACCATCACATTTAAACATTTTGAATTGATCAACACAAAGTTAAGGGAACTTTAGGTATAAAGCATAGTAAAGTCTATTTCCGTTTTTCATTGTGACGTAACTAGTGTTCAAGGATCTGATGGATTCAGGGCAGGGTTTCCCTCCATCTGGTGACTCTGCGAGGGATTCCCGACAGGATTTTCCTCCATTTGGTGACTCCTGGAGGGATCCAGGACAGGATTTTCTTTCATTTGGTTACTCTGAGATGGATCTAGGACAGGGTTCCCTTCCATGCGGGGACTCTGAGAGGGATCCAGGACAAGGTTTTCCTGAATCTGAGAGGGAACCAGAGCAGGGTTTGCTTCCATTTTGCGACTCTGAGATGAATCTGGGACAGGGTTTTCCTGAATCGGGTCACTCTGAGAGGGATCCGGGACGGGGTTGTCTTCCATTTGGTGACTCTGAGATGAATAAAAGACGCGATTGTCCTCGGTTTGGTGAGTTTTCATGTGAGTTTTTAGACAGTGGCTTTGGGTGAAGGCTTTATCACAGACATTGCACCTGTAGGGTTTGAGTCCGTTGTGGGTCCTCATGTGGACTTTCAGGTGTTCCCTTCTGGAGCACTCTTTCCCACAGACCTCACAGACAAACTGTTTGATGCCTCGGTGGATCTTGATGTGGCTGTCCAGGTTGGCCTTCTGTTTGAAACGGCGGCCGCACTCTTGGCACTCATACGGAGCATCGTCAGAGTGAATCCTCATGTGTTTTTTCAGGTCGCATTTGACCCAGAAGCCCTTGCTACAGACGGCGCAGACGAAGGGCCTCACATTGCCGTGAGTTCTGAGGTGAACCATCAGCGTTCCTTTCCAGAGGAACGTTCTGCAGCAGATGTGGCAAAGGAACGTCCGATCCCTCTCCTGGTGGGTCTTGCTGTGCACCTTCAATGAACCCTCGAGTTTAAAGCGCTTCCCGCAGATCTCACAGGCGTACTGCTTATCTTCAGAGTGGGTCAGCCTGTGCTGGGTCATAGCTCGGCGAAGGCGGAAGGACCTGTTACAGACGTCGCACACGTGTTTTTCCTTGTTAGTGTGCAGCTTTTTGTGGGACAAGAGATGCGATTCCAAACCGAATGTTTTGAGGCAGATATCGCACTTGTAGGGTTTATTTTCCACATGAAGCCATTTGTGATAATTCAGCGAAGCCAAATTTGTGAAGGTTTTACTGCAAACTTTGCATTTAAACGGACTCTCCCCTGTGTGCTTGGCAATGTGGAGGTTGAGGCTCTGGATGGAGACAAACGTCTTCCCACAGTGTTGACAGCTGTGGACGTTTTGGTGATTTCTAAGGTGTTCTTTCAACTCGTCCACAGACGCAAACTTCTCTCCACAGGCGCCACAGACGGCCTGAGGATCGCTGGCGTGATTCCAGACGTGGCTGATCAAGCTCCCTATCTGTCTGTACCACGCTCCGCACACTTTACAAGATATTTTACTTTCCACGGTCCTTTTCTTTACACTGTTCTCCTTCTTCTTTTTTCCTCTTTTCCTGGGAGTCTGAGGTTTAGGCTCAGGGTTCCAGTTGTCATCTTCAGCTTCATTATCAGGGTCTGCGCTGTTTTCGCCCGCCTCCATTACGTCCATACTTTCAATAGGGCTGCAGATGGAGGAAATAGAAACAACTTACCATTATGCGAACATCCGGCTGCACAAAATGAGGAAAACCTGCAACATTGGTACTGAATGTTGAGACTAAAACGAATTTAAAATGACTTAAAATAGAGAACTTTGCCAGAACTACCCTTTCTTTCACACGGCGTCATGCTTAGCACATGAACTACCTTGAACTACAAGGCCTGGCTGAACTATGACTACATTTGCTCCCCTAATTACCCATAAAATGTGATAAAACTGATCATACAACTTCGTTTTATTTACCTTTCTTGGACCCTGGTGTCGTCGCCCGTCATGACCACAGGGTTGACTGAAGGACCGTCGTCCATTTTCTAAAACAAAAACGGTCAAATAATTAAATACAGTTTAAATTTGACCCTTTATGCATTAGGGATGGAACGGTTTATGAAAACCATCCGAACCGTTCGGTTCTACTGTCTCGGTTCGGTTCGCGTGTGTTGCGTTCGGTTCATGCGCTGCTCCTTTTTCTCATAGGCGAAGCGTTTACACTCCAGAGCAGAAGGTGGCGGTACTGCGACCAAAGCCAACCACCAGTAGTAAACAAGAAGAAGAAGAAGCGAAGCAGCGTAGCCGGGTGTAGCAGAAAAAAATCAGTTGTTGTGGAGAATTGTGTGGGTATGGTGAGTGGGAAAGAACAGGAGCACTTTATAGGTCTGCTGTATGGGACCACTTTGCATTTAGAGTGACCTACGATGACGGCGGAAAGAAAGTTGTGGATAAAAACAGTGTGCAAGCATTATGCAACACGTTTTGTTTATGCTAACAGCAACACGACCAACATGTCAGGCTAACAATCAACACATACCGAACCGAACCGAACACCGTGACCACGAAACCGTTAACCAAATCGTGGATTTTGTGAACCGTTCCACCCCTATTATGCATTAACTTCTTAGTATGTAAATTCAACTGAAAATACAGGATTTTCTTTTCTTTTTTCCCAGCAAATGCTAATTACAGGATGCATGTGCAAGTGGATGCACACTGACAGGATACAAGTGTGTCGGTCAAAAGAACCTGAAAAAAGAACATTCTGGGGTTTTTTGTCCTTAAATAAAGAGATCATTTTGAAGATTGTGACACATTTGTAAAGAGATAAAAGGCCCCAGAAAAGTCTAACCTTCCCATCGCTAAACATATCCATGTGCTGTGGATATGAATGTTGACTCTGAGTTAATGAAACAGTTGATATACAGTCCGCTTTCTGTTTTAAATGATTCTGTTAAGACATCTACGCCATGAGATAAGCCCTGCCCCCGAAATTGCCATATTTGGTGTGGCTCCTGCTGAGATGGTGATATCTGGTCCACAATTAGATGTCATTGCATTTTCATCCCTATTGGCCAGATGTCTCATTTTGCATAACTGGAAGTCAGAGGCCTCCCACATATAGCTGCTGGGTCGAGGATGTAATGATTCAATTAAAACTCGAGAAAATGAAGCACAAGATCAGGGGATCAACCCGGAGGTTCTATAAAGTCTGGCAGCCGTTTCTAAATTATTTTCACTTACAATTCCCTGTTGGAAACTCTGGGACATAATTAAGTCATAGACTCTGTAACCCTACTGTAACATGTCGATATTATTTTCATTTTATTATTTTTTGTAAAAAAAAAATTTTTTTTTGACAGTGTTATTGGAGTTTATTTTTAATATAGGGGTTATTGTTTGGCTGTTATTTTATATGAACAATTCAAAATCCAATAAAAATATTTGAATAATAAGACATTTACGCCATAACAGCAACAATAATGTCAGATATTGATGTCAACCTGATGATGTTTAGTTTTAGATTTTTTCTTCTGATGTTTCAAAGGGAGAAAAGTGGCCTGTTGGATCATTTAGAGACAGAAATCACTTAACATTTTAGAAGAATCCTGGGGAATTCAGGGGAGTAGTGGCCTAGTGGTTAGAGTATAGAGCTTGGAATCCTGAGGTTCTGAGTTTGAGCCCCACTCCCACAGACTGCCACTCTGGGTCCCTGAGCAAGACCCCTTAACTCAACACTACTCCTCAAGGGGATGGGTTAAAATACAGAGAGTGAATTTAGTTGCTCTGTACTTGTTAAAGTGTAATGAAAAGTATTAGTTCTTAAAAATGACGATACTCCATCTGTAAAAACAGCTGATTGGAAACAACCCCAAGCTAATCACACTGTTCAAGCTCTAAGCTAACGTGATTTGCCAACTTAAGGCTTGTTACATAACAACACTGTATTACCTCGCTTTTTATTGAGTGCAGTTTAGTTTTATGTTTACACATCGTTGTTGATGCGGTTGTGAAGGTTATTGAGGTGCGTGCATCTGTCTTCCATCTTTCCCTTCCTCTTCACCTTATACACCACTGACTTTCAGTACAATTCTGAGTCATGTCACCTGCAGAAGTTTTCTGATGACTCAGCTGTTGTAGGGTGTATAAGAGAGGGAGAGGAGGGGGAGTACAGGACACTGGTGGACAACTTTGTGGAGTGGTCCGAACAGAACCACCTGAGGCTGAATGTCAACAAGACCAGAGAGATGGTGATTGACTTCAGGAGAGAGAAGAGGTCTTCACAGCCACTACGGATTAGGGGGGAGGTGGTGGAGGTGGTGGAGGACTATAGATACTTGGGACTGATAATTGACAATAGACTGGACTGGAGGTCTAACTCTGAGGCTGTGTACAAGAAGGGGATGAGCAGACTCTATTTCTTGAGGAAGCTGAGATCCTTCAATGTGTGCAGCAAGATGTTGGAGATCTTTTACCGGTCTGTTGTTGCCAGCACCATTTTCTTTGCTGCTGTGTGTTGGGGCAGCAGCATTAGAGCCAGCGACACCAACAGACTTGATAAAATCATCAGGAGGGCTGGCTCTGTACTTGGACTCAGGCTGGAGTCTTTTGAGACTGTGGTGGAGAGGAGAACGCTGAATAAACTCTTATCCATCACTGACAATGATCAGCACCCTCTCCACCACACAGTGGTCAGACAGCGGAGCACTTTTTCTCACAGGCTGCTCCAGCTCCGCTGTCGAAGGGACAGATACAGGAAATCTTTCCTACCATATGCCATCACATTGTACAATAAAAAATAAACTCTTGTTTCAGCATATAGTAACCAGCACTGTACTATACTGCACTCCATGTTTTTAATACTATACTATTTATAATATGTTCACTGCACCTTAGGACTGTTCACTGCACCCTTATAATGTAAATACGTGTGGATGTTATGTTATTTTTACTTTTTCTTATCTCATTGTGTTGTGACTGTCACTATGTGTAAAGCTGCTGCTACACTGCAATTTCCCAGCTTGGGATAAATAAAGTACATCTATCTATCTATCTATCTATCTATCTATCTATCTATCTATCTATCTATCTATCTATCTATCTATCTATCTATCTATCTATCTATCTATCTATCTATCTATCAAAACACCACAAATATGCAATATTTCATAATAAATTTATATTTTGTTGTAAGAAAGGTGATATTTCATCTTGTATATGCTCAGAGCTTTTCTAAGATGGCATGAAGAGCAGGATAAAGGAGTTTTAAAGACACCACAGCTACCTTCTTCAATATTACTTAAAAAGATTTAAAAAAAAGACAAATGTTTGAAACATATTAACCATAACAGAATATTTTCAGTGCAACCAGTTCCACCCAACAGAATCTAGTTTGTTTTATAGAACATCAGAAATGCCAGTTTCAGTAGAAAACCTGCTGATGTATCAGAGACTTTAGAATCAAAGACTGCAGGGTTCTGTGGTTGAGTCGGACCTTCAGACGGATGTAGAGCGTCGGGTTTCCACTGGACCTGTGGCTGGAGCAGATCTCCTCTGGGGTCAGAGTTTTCACCGACAGAGGCAGCAGCTGTCTGTTTTTAGCAGCTATGAAGATGTCAAAGGGCTGACCAGCACCCAGCTGAGGGAAGGTGGACCTCAGCAGGTTCATGAAGTCCAACTCCTGCAGCCCACGAGGACACTCCAGGTCCGAGACGCAACTTTTCTGAAACACTGAGAAAAAGGAAACATGAGGAATGACGAGGCATCCTTCTGTCGGCCAAGAAGCTACTGTCGGTGTTTGGGCCTTACCGGTCCGAGAGAGAACCTTGGTCTCAGAGTCCTCCAGGATTCGGATCCTGAGAGTCAGATTGTTTGGAGGGTTACTGGTCCTGGTTCTGCTGGATCTTCTCCCTGCAGATTGGGCCTTTAAGGGAACCGACCTGCATCAGGACGACAAGTTGGACTCTGATCAGCTGGACGTTTCACAGACTTTAAAAACTAAACAAGAAATACTTTTCTAGGGCTGAAAAGATGAATCGGCTACTGAAATAATCATCAACTGTTTGACGATTGAATCAAAGCTTTTATCTAAAGCTAAACCCAGGTCACACCGCTGGCGGATGACTTTTTAATCTCTGATTAGATTTTTTCCATGTAACTAATTGCGTATAGAGAGGCTCCGGTTACGCAGGATGAGCAGATCTGTGCAGACTTTTTTTTTTTCTTTTTACTTCTGTCTTGCACAAACTGAAACAATTTTCCCAATTTGACTTTGAAGCATTATGAAAAGGTTTAAAGAATAAATAAGTAAACCAATGGCACAGCTATAAAGCAAAGCCTTGCTTAACTAGTCTGTGCAGCATCTCTAACCAGAACAGATAGAGAAATTCTATATAATTCTAACATAATTATATATAAAAGTTACTACAGCTGTGCAGACGACACACATCTGGATGTTACCATGTCATCAGCTGACTATCAACCCATTCAAGCTCCGGGAAAATGCAGGGAAGAAACCAAAACATGGATGGGAGGAAACATGGAAACGGCACGTTTGAAAATACACGGACTGACCAAACACACCCTGCGTGAACAGAGCCGATATGTTGAAAAATGACCAACATTGGCCAATACTGATGTTAATGCTGATACATCAGCCATTCCTTGTATTCCTTCTATATTTCTGGGATTATAGTTTCAATTTCAATGTTATTTTAATGGATTATAGTAGAAATTGGAAAAAGGCGCAAATATAATCCTAAAAGATTGACCAAAACCACTGTTAGGTTTATTCAATGATGATTATAAAATGAATGTATGTACATATAAACATTGAAGCAAGGAGATGCTTCACTCTTTCTTGTGATTCAGTCAGTGGAGCATCCTGTCTTATGACCTGATCATGTCTTCATCATCCACTCAGAGTATCACTGGTAGGCGCGCACACAGACTTTGTAGCTTGTCCGGTCAGTTAAAAATAGTAATTGTGAAATCCGTCTTGTAATCGGAAGCATACAAGCTAGTTAGCTTGAAAAGTAAATAAAGTTTCAGACGTGCTGCGTGATGATGTGTTCAGATTGGCTCAGTAAAACGACAATTAGGTTATCATGATGCGTTCAAGTGTAACGTAAAGAAAGGGGAAATTGAGTATTTTAGAATATATAATTACTGATGCCAACATTTATTAAAAATTACATTTAATTTAAAATACAATTATTTATTTGCTAAATATTTTCCCAATCACTAAAAACATTATGAAAAGTGACAGACATGTTAATTTTTCTTAAAAAAAAAAACAACTGTTAATTTATGAGCTGATATTTTATTTCCTTTTGTGTGACACGCATATTATTTATTTAATTTATATACATTATGACATTTTATTTTTCATTTGGTGCTGCTGATATATTCTAGTTAGTTTTATGTCATTTTGAAGTGGCCTATTACATTAGCCATGTTTATTGAAGGCTAGAATCGTTTTTGTTATGCTCACTTGTTAAAGGAATAGTACACCCAAAACATGATTAGCCTTCATTTTCTACTCACCCCCATGCTGAACAACACTCTGGAGTACTTTTTTGATATCTCAAATGCATCTGGAGATCTGGGGGGCTTCTTGCTGTCTGCTGACATTCAAATAATGGAGGTCTATGGCGCCCAAGGCAGAAAGGTCCATAAAAGTCCACAAAAAACGTGTCAATATTCCTCCATACTGCTCTTCCAATGTATTCCAAGTGTCCTGAGTGGGTAGCGTCCATAATTTACTCGAAACGAAGTCATTTAGAATGTTTTTAGAGCATAAACAGTAGTGTATAGGATTTCCTAAAAGCGCGTTCACGACGCTACGGAAGCCGGCAGACCAAACCAGATGAAAGTGCGCATTCAGCGTCTGCTCTGCCAATAACGCAAGCGTAGAAGAAGAAATGTGCTGTTTACCGGTGCAAAGAAAGAAACAACGAAAGAAAAATGTCTGAGGACTTCAGTGTTGAGGAAGAGCATGAGTTCTTTGCCGAGCTGAATGCGCACTTTCATCTGGTTTGGTCTGCCGCGGTTTCCGTAGCGTTGTGAACTCGCCGGCGCGCGCTTTCAGGAAATCCTATACTCTACTGTTTATGGTCTAAAAACATTCTAAATGACTTCGTTTCGAGTAAATTCTGGATGCTACCCACTCAGGACACTTGGAATACATTGGACAAGCAGTATGGAGGAATATTGACACGTTTTTTGTGGACTTTTATGGACCTTTCTGTCTCGGTCACCATAGACCTCCATTATTTGAATGTCAGCAGACAGCAAGAAGCCTCCCAGATCTCCAGATGCATTTGAGATATCAAAAAAGTACTCCAGAGTGTTGTTCAGCATGGGGGTGAGTAGAAAATGAAGGCTAATCATGTTTTGGGTGTACTATTCCTTTAAGCAATAAAAGCAATACCAGTTCTGTTAAAAACATATCGTAGCATCGTCTTTCCACCAAATAACAGAAAAGTATCGATAGTGGTATGGATGAAGACCCGGATCGATAAGGAGTATCGATAAAGGTATCGATATCAATAAAAATTAATGATCCCCATCCCTAGCAAGGAGGGGGGTCGGAGAGAGAGAGTTGGAGTGTTGGGTTTGGCTATTTCTCCTTCTGCAGAAGCTGCAGAATCCCCTTCTGTGTGAATTCAGTCCTTCATTTACGAACCTACATTTTTGAACCTAACAACCACTTTCCACCTTACCCTATTGTAGACAATGCTTGTTGAAGATAGAAAACATGTATACAGGTAAAATATTCAATAGTAAAGTAAAATAAATAGGATTTTCACCCTGAGAATATCCTAAAATGTTACTCCTAGCTTTTATTTGAGATGGTTCACCTTCAGTTGACAGTGTGCCCAATTGAACTTATTGCTGTAAAGCTGAGGCCAAATTGTAAAAAAGCTGTATAAATATGATTAATCTAAACTAAATCAGATCACAGAGAAGACGGATTTTTAGAGAAACATGTTTGTTCATGTCAGACAGTTGAAGAAATCTTATTGTTTTAATGTTTTTCATCTACAGATCCGGAGTGGTCGTTTATTTTTCATTAAAAGCCTTCGTCCTCTGCATCAGTAAAGCTTACTGGAACCCCTCTGCTCACTTAGACCCTGGAAGATGTTACCTTGAAGGTAATTCAAAGTCTGGGTCCGTCAGCTCTTCCTGTTTCAGTCTGGAGGCTTTTGGTGGCTGTTTATCATCGTCTCCATCCTCATCATCAGCAGCATCGTCATCGTTCAGAGGCACACAATGGATGTTGGATTCATCCACACCTAAACAAACAGCAGTTACAGCCTTGTTTGAAGCTGTGGGACTAGAAAGTTTTATTTTGCAGTTGAGTCCTACCTGTGTTCTTCCTGAGCTGCTCTTCCTCCACCACCTCAGAGCTTTGCAGATCTGAGAGCAGATCCAGGTACTTTAAACACGGCTCTAAAACTCTAACTCCAGCCGCTGACTGGATAAAACCGGCATCTACAGCTGACCTGCTTTCTGCTCCTTGGCCTGAGGCTGCAGGGCCTCCAGCTGCTTCCTCTGACGCTCGATCTCCTGCCTGAACCCTGAAGCCTCCTCCTCCAAGTCAGCTACGGTCCTCTGCACCACCTCCAGAACCTCTGTGGTGGCGGCGCTCAGCCTCTTGGTGATGATCCTCTTCAGGTTGCTGCTTTTGGACGAGTTGAGTCCTTTGCTGTAAAAAAAATAAAACACATTTTCTGTTTTGATTAAAACTTTTAGCAACTATGTTCACAGTGGAACACAGAAGTACCTAAAAAAAAAAAAGATCCATTTGTGTCATTCAAAAACTGAGTTCTTGTAAAATTAAAATTAAATCATAAAAAAAGAGAAATAAAACCCTGAGCTGCTCCTAGCATAAATCTGGGTCAATTGGAACAGAAGCGCACTGAGGACGTCGCCACGGCTCAGCTAGTCTGGAGCTTCATTTCACCTCCTGTTATGAATAGTACCTACATAATATTAGATTCAGACTTTTTTCATTTAGTGGGGAAAAATAATTATTTTTAATGTGGATCTTTGTTTCAGGGATAACTAGGATTATAAAAAACTGCTTTTTTTATGAACTATGTGTGTTCTCTACTTCCAAACTCAGCATCTCTTCATCCAGGCCTTCGATAAGAAGTTTCTTTTGAATGGATTTGATTAAACTTTTAAGCCTCTCGGTATAAAATAAATATTGCGATGGAGATGAGAAATCCTCTTCCTGATTTGTTGAAGAACCAATAGTTTGCATCCAATCTTTTAACTAAACAGCCTTAGATTCCGGGAATTTATAAGAATTATAATATAATGTGTAGTTTCTGATCTGTCGTTACCAGTGTTGGGCGCGATACTTTGAAAAAGTAATTAGTTATAGGTACTAGTTACTTCTCCCAAAAAGTAACTGAGTTACTAACTGAGTTACTCCACAATAAAAGTAACTAGTTACTAGTAAAAGTAACTATTGCGTTACTTTTGCGTTTCTCGCCCCCGTAACCCTCACCACCCGGCCCCCACCTTCTCGCCGTGTGTTTCCAAAGCCAGCTGAATAGAGCGGACGACAAAGACAAGAACCTGCAGAGAGTTTAGCATTTACTGCAACTCAACGTAAATGACATCAGGGGGGAACGCCATGTGAAGTTTTTTAACAGGGCATTCAGATCTGGTGAAATTAATAACTGGTGATGTCTAATTCTGAAATCCTGTGTGTTTGGGTTGTTATAGATACTGCAACATCTATCTATCCATCTATCTATCTAGATCTATACTCTGTGTGTGACATAAAATATGGATCTCCATCCCTGCCACAAAGGCCACCAAATAATGTTTAAAATAAAAAATACAGTAGGTTGAAAAGGCAGAGTATCCATCCATCCATCCATCCATCCATCCATCCATCCATCCATCCATCCATCCATCCATCCATATTTCTCCCTTTCATTTGATCGTTCACGCTCTCCATAGTTCTCCTGTTGCGCGCCTTTAGCGAGCATGCGCATTTCCTGTCGCTTGCGCGGTGACTCTTGCCGCCTGCGCTGTGCGGAGATGCAGAGGAAACCGTGTCTGATGGGGAAACGCAACTCGACGTAACACCGGTATTTCCATCAGGAAAACGCTGTTTTGCTGCTGGAGTCATCCTCACTCTCCATCTCTCTGTGTGTGCTGTACGTTAACACCCACCAGCGGAAACACCCACCTACCCAACTGACAGACGGAATCTCACTTTACATCAGCCATTCTCATCCTCCCCTCTCTCATGACAAGGCGCGCACCTCTGGATGACCTAAAAAAATAATCTTCAATATCTCTTAAACAAAAGTAGCACAAACAATATTTTTTTCTGCACAAATCTGCACTAACGTTGCACTAACCATTCAGTCTATTTGCAGAGTTTTTTGACGTGGGTGGGGTGTCAGCTTCACGCAGCTGCGCACGAGTCCTATCATGAAAAAAGGTTCATTGTGCGACCTGAGTAACGCGCAGTAACGGGGTGCCTGCAATGGTAACTGCGTTATAGTTACAGTCAAAGTAATTAGTTAGATTACTCGTTACTAAAACAAGGTAACGGCGTTACTTTCAACGCCGTTAGTCCCATCACTGGTCGTTACTATATTTTTATTTGACAAACTGGATCTTCTCGACGTTCTTTTTCCTGTTTGGGGCAAATGCAATTACGGATCTTGACCTGGAGCGGAGCAGAAAATAGCTCTGCTCCATATTTTGACAGTGACGGACGGAGAAAACATACGTGGACGGTGAGGTGCTGAGGAGTAGCGGTGGATGTGGAACAGCTCTCATTGATTGACATGACAGACAAGCACTCCGCATGACGTACGTGAGTGGGGAGGAGCGCTGATGGAGGATGTGGAATCTGGGGGTAAAGTTCTCCACCTTCTGCTGTGAAAGGTGAGAAAGGTGAGCTTCAGTGACTGTCTGAAACCGTAGCTCACCAGTTACACGCCTGAAGTGTGCAGAAAAAGACAGCTAATGGAACGAACACGTAGGACGGCCTTACGTAAACATTTCACCAGATTGACTGACAATTGGGAGGACCACTGATTTGGATGATCCACCTGGAAATAAAAGATCCTCCTCTATACCTTTAAATACTACGGTAGTATTGAAACACCCAGATTATTCGAGTTTACTATGAAGCTGGATATAAAGTGTGATGTAATGAGACCTGGCTCGCAGACGTCATGTGACTGGGGTGCATTCGAAAACCCTTTACATTGACACTTCTCCTGCAATGAGCAAAATGGCTCAAGCATAATATCATTACTGAACTCCTTACCTTGGTATTTGGTCCTTTGGCTCTTCTTGGTTCGCCTTTGATGTTGTTTTTGGCTCCGCCCCTTTATTAGAGAGGTTCCACGGTAGACTCTCAGCTGCCTCGACACCTGAACACAAAGACAGAGGAACAGGTCTGACCTCTGACCCTCTCCAGCTTCATCAGGCCGCTTCTGGTCAGGTTTCCAGGGGAGTCCTACCTGAGTTCTGTCCGAGCTTCTGCTCCTCCGCTTCTTCACCAACCTCCACCTCCTCATGGCTCTGCGGATCTGGGAGCGATGATTCGTCTCCTAAAGTCAAATAAACAGCATCAACATCTGAGCTGCAACGTCACAAAGCGCTGCTAAAACTACAGCCGAAACAGAACAAACCAAACAGGTACGGAAGAGGATTAGGGCCAATGAAAAAAGAAAATATTTTTACATGTTTTTTAAATATTATTTCTGTTTAATATGGGAAAAAAGTCAGCATTCTCACTTTAACCTCAGAATTCTGACTTTTTTCTGAGATTAAAGTCAGAATTCTGAGAAAAATGGTCATAATTCTGAGATTAAAGTCAGCATTCTGAGAAAAATGGTCATAATTCTGAGATTAAAGTCAGCATTCTGAGAAAAAATGTCATAATTCTGAGATTAAAGTCAGCATTCTGAGAAAAAATGTCATAAATCTGAGATTAAAGTCGTCATTCTGAGAAAAAAATGACATAATTCTGAGATTAAAGTCAGCATTCTGAGAAAAAAAGTCATAATTCTGAGATTAAAGTCAGCATTCTGAGAAAAAAAAGTCATAATTCTGAGATTAAAGTCAGCATTCTGAGAAAAAAGCTTATAATTCTGAGATTAAAGTCAGCATTCTGAGAAAATATTGTCATAATTCTGGGATTAAAGTCAGCATTCTGAGAAAAAATGTCATAATTCTGAGATTAAAGTCAGCATTCTGAGAAAAAAGGTCAGAATTCTGAGATTAAAGTCAGCATTCTGAGAAAAAATGGTCAGAATTCTGAGATTAAAGTCAGCATTCTGAGAAAAAATGTCATAATTCTGAGATTAAAGTCAGCATTCTGAGAAAAAATTGTCATAATTCTGAGATTAAGTCAGCATTCTGTGAAAAAATGTCATAATTCTGAGATTAAAGTAAGCATTCTGAGAAAAATGGTCATAATTCTGAGATTAAGTCAGCATTCTGAGAAAAAAGGTCATAATTCTGAGATTAAAGTCAGCATTCTGAGAAAAATGGTCATAATTCTGAGATTAAGTCAGCATTCTGAGAAAAAATGTCATAATTCTGAGATAAAAGTCAGCATTCTGAGAAAAAGGTTATGATTCTGAGATTAAAGTCAGCATTCTGAGAAAAAATGTCATATTTCTGAGATTAAGTCAACATTCTGAGAAAAAATGTCATAATTCTGAGATTAAAGTCAGCATTCTGAGAAAAAATTGTCATAATTCTGAGATTAAAGTCAGCATTCTGAGAAAAAAAGTCATAATTCTGAGATTAAAGTCAGCATTCTGAGAAAAAAGGTCAGAATTCTGAGATTAAAGTCAGCATTCTGAGAAAAATGGTCATAATTCTGAGATTAAGTCAGCATTCTGAGAAAAAATGTCATAATTCTGAGATTAAAGTCAGCATTCTGAGAAAAAGGTTATGATTCTGAGATTAAAGTCAGCATTCTGAGAAAAAATTGTCATAATTCTGAGATTAAAGTCAGCATTCTGAGAAAAAATTGTCATAATTCTGAGATTAAAGTCAGCATTCTGAGAAAAAAAGTCATAATTCTGAGATTAAAGTCAGCATTCTGAGAAAAAAGGTCAGAATTCTGAGATTAAAGTCAGCATTCTGAGAAAAAAGGTCATAATTCTGAGATTAAAGTCAGCATTCTGAGAAAAATGGTCATAATTCTGAGATTAAGTCAGCATTCTGAGAAAAAATGTCATAATTCTGAGATTAAAGTCAGGATTCTGAGAAAAAGGTTATGATTCTGAGATTAAAGTCAGCATTTTGAGAAAAAATTGTCATAATTCTGAGATTAAAGTCAGCATTCTGAGAAAAAATTGTCATAATTCTGAGATTAAAGTCAGCATTCTGAGAAAAAAAGTCATAATTCTGAGATTAAAGTCAGCATTCTGAGAAAAAAGGTCAGAATTCTGAGATTAAAGTCAGCATTCTGAGAAAAAAGGTCATAATTCTGAGATTAAAGTCAGCATTCTGAGAAAAATGGTCATAATTCTGAGATTAAGTCAGCATTCTGAGAAAAAATGTCATAATTCTGAGATTAAAGTCAGCATTCTGAGAAAAAGGTTATGATTCTGAGATTAAAGTCAGCATTCTGAGAAAAAAGGTCATAATTCTGAGATTAAAGTCAGCATTCTGAGAAAAAATGTCATAATTCTGAGATTAAAGTCAGCATTCTGAGAAAAAAATTTTATAGTCTGAGTTTTAAAAAAGCCCAGAAATTTTTGGAAAGAAAAAGGGGTCTTAATTCTGAGTTTTAAAGTCAGCATTCTGAAAAAAAAAAGTAAATAATTCTGAGATTAAATTTCAGCATTTGAGAAAAAAGGTTATACGTCTGGGAAAAATTTCCAGAAAATTCTGAGAAAAAATGTCAAAATTTTGAGTTTTAAAGTCAGAAACTTGAGAAAAAGGGTTAATAATTTGAGTTTAAAAAGTAAAGCATTCTGGGGAAAAAAGGTTATAATTCTGAGTTTTAAAAGTCAGCATTCTGGGGAAAAAAAAAATTGTCATAAATTTGGGAGTTTAAAAAGTCAGCATTTGAAAAAAAAAGGGCCCCAAAATTTTCTGAAAAATTAAAATTTCAGCATTCTGAGAAAAAAAGTTCAAAAAATTTTCTGATTTTTAAAAGGGTCGCATTTCTGAGAAAAAAAAGTTATAATTCTGAGTTTAAAAAAAAAAATTTTTCAGCATTTCTGAGTTTAAAAAGCCCAAAAGCATTCTGAGTTTTAAAAGTCAGCTTTTCTGAAAAAAAAAAGGAATTCTGAAAAATTTTAAAGTCAGAATTCTGGGGGAAATAAAAGTCAGAATTCTGGAGAAAAGTCAGAATTCTGAGAAAAATTTCCTTGCAAAGGGAGAACATACAGTCTGTGAAAGAGCAGGAAGGGCTGTGAAGGTTAACCACTTTCAGTTTAATCCAAAAAAAGTTAAAAAAAAAACAGGAGAGGCTGAATGAATGTTTTGGGTCAAAAGGAGTCGGGCCCCTTTTAAAAAAACATTCACACTGAAAAAAACCAGAAAGATAAGCCTACACCCTAGCAGGTGCCCCTTCCCTTCAGCAAATACTTTGGGGGAAACAAACCCAGAGAAAGCCTTCACAATCACAGTTATTTAACCAAAATGGGTAAAAAAAATTTTTCTACTAACACAATAAAATTTTTTTTATTTCATGGAACTTTATATTTATGCATTTCATTATAAAAGTGGGCCCTGCATAAACCTAAGGAACTAAATTACAAACCGTTCTTTTAATGACTCGGTGCATCGTGACTCTGATCTCTATTTATTCACTTCGTTGTCTGATAGGCCGAAAAAAACTGAAGTCACTTGCCGCCATCTTGGTACTCCCTACTTTCATGGAGTCACACCATAAAAATGCCTGTAATATACTGTAATTACAATAACAATGTAATCGATATATTTACATTATATGTACATCATCAATTTGGCACTTTTGGCACATCATCAGATATAGGGAGTTTCTAATATTCCTAATATATGACTACATTCTTATTATGCTCCATTAAGACATACATTTTATTGTGATGGATTTTTAAATTACGTTATATTATATGATTTATAGACTTCATACCGACTACGCAACATCATGTGCCTATTTTTAACATAAATGACAGTAATCTACAGAAGCTATGAAACAAAAAAGTTAAAAAAACGAGTTAAAACAATTCCCTGGACTTTGTTTTTTAAATTTGAAGACGTTTCACTCCTAATCCAGGAAGCCTGTTTTTTTTTTCTGTTTTTTCTTCCCACAAAGTTTACATTTGATCACTGCTGCACTTTAAGAAACGGAAATATCATGAAAGCCGTATAAAAGGAAATTTTGTTTTGTATATACTCTGTGTGTACAAAATGACAATAAAGTTTGTCTAAATATTGTTAAAGAAAAATGATTATTTTTTAGACTTTATTACAGTTAATCTTATGGCATGTGTAAACACTCTCACTTGAACATATTTCTTAATTTTGAACAAGGCTGTGTTAATGATTTAAAACTACTAATGGGTAAGTATTCAAAGCACAGGAGGCCTTAAAATGAGTATCTCCTGGGGGGTGAATAACAGTTAAGCCTGCAGGAGAGATTTCTGCTTGGTTTACAGAAGGTCAAAAGTCTTCCAGAATAAACAACCAGGGATGGTGAGGCCCCCCGCATTCCACAAGCTGTCTGTGAGAGCTTATCTTGTGTTTTATGACTTTAGGAATTCTAGATGCCAGGACAAGCTTTCCGCCTTTTCTTGTTAAAACAAAGAAGCAAATGACCCCAGATGTTTGCAAAAAAATTTAAGGGGAACCCCTAGCAAGTGTCAGGGGATGGCTTTTTGGTTGGGGGGGCCCGGAGGGCCCACCCCCTTTTTAAAATTTGGAATTAGAAAACAAGAGGATAAAAAGTTTTTCAAAATAGAAGAAAAAGATCAAAATTTCCCCTTTGGGCAACTCCCCAAAGATGTTTTCTGTATCTTTGCTTTTTTTTCCCCCTGTGTCAGGTAAGGGAATGTATGTCTCTGTTGTTCTGCAGTTTTTTTGGTGTGGGTTTTTGTGCATTGTCTTTTTTTAATTTTAATGCATTGTTTTATTGGAAAATTTAAAATCTGTAATTCTGTGACGTCAAACCCCGGGAATGTTGGTTTTATTAACCCAAAAGCAGCTGCCCAGGGGACTTTGGGGGAAAGGGAAGAAACAGAAGGGCCCAAACTTTTTTCCCAAAGTTAACAAAAGTTTAGAAATTTTCTTCCCCTTTTCCCAAATTGGGGGGCTTTTGTGCCGGGTTTGGGTCTCGAGCGGGGCCCGGCTGTTTTGGGCCTGATTGATCCCTTTCGGCCCCAAAGCCTTTCCCGGGGTTTGGGGAAGGGAAATTTTTGGGTTATTTTTTAGTTGTCTGAAGCGCCGTGTGGTCGGACCGGGGGTGGGTTTTTCTGGTGCGGCCTCACAGAATTTGGGAAACTGCCCGAGGTTTGATTTGGATCGTCCTAGAAGAGTCGGTTGTTTTTTAAAGGTTTTGAATAAAATAACAAAATTAAAAGGGAAAATGTGGCTAGTTCAAAAAAGAGCCTTTACGTTAAAATCCGACTTAAACTGGGTTTTTTTAAAAAAAGGGTTTTTTTGATTGATTAATTAATTAAAATTTAAAAATTTAAATTTATTAATTAAAAAAAGATTAAATTTATTCTTTTTTACCCCGAGGGGCAATTTCCCGGGCCTTAGAAAAAGTATTTTTGGAAAATTTTTGTATTGGGGTTGTTTTTTGGTTGTATTTAGCGGGGATTTCCGGGCTCATCTTTCCCGGGGACTTATAATAAATTTGGGGGTTTAAATTTGGGTCGAGTTGTATACTCATGGAAAAAGGGCTAAATAGCAGGTTTAAATTTGGGCCGAGTTGTATCATCGTGGGAAATAAAGGGACAATAAACAGGTTTGGGTTTACTTTTTTTGGCACCCTTAAACGGGTTGCTTAAAATTGGGATAAAGGGGCTTTAAAAAAAATTATTTGAAATTTTAAAAGGGTTCAAATTTGCTTTTCCCCAAAATGAAAAAAAAAAAACCTTTTGTAATGGGCGGATTGGTGAAACGAAATTTAAAATTTAAAAAGAGGGGTTATTTTCGCCCCGAGCTTGACCCCGCTCTGGGAAATGTAGGACTGAGAAGTTGAAAATGAAAATAAAAGGGGATTTGTAAAAATTGAAATTGGACAATTAAAAGATGCGTCATAAATTTTTTTAGCCGGCTTTTGACGTTTTCTTTTCTTTTTTTTCGTTTTTTTTTGACTGAAAATACAACTTGTCTGTGTTTTCTGTTTTTTTGATGTTTCTTTGTGTTTGGGCTGTGTGGGCTGTCTTCCCCCGTTATACCCTTTGCCTATTTTCCCCCCACCCCGCTGTGGGCTATTTGTCCCGTCGGGGTTGAAATTTTGTGAGATTTTGCGGGAAAGGGTTTTTTGTTTTTAAGATTGTGTTCTGAAAAAAATTGTTAAAAAATTTTTGCTTTGGGTGTTGTATTACTTAAATTTTTTTTAAAAAAAGTGTTTTTGGGGACAAGGGGGGTTTTCCCCTTTTGGATGCAAGTTTTGTTTCACAGGGGGGGGGACTGATTGACCCCCCTTATTTGCATTTTGGGAGTGCTTCCCCTTCCTGTTGGCCCATTTCCAAACTCACGCTTTTTTGGATTCTTGGATTTTGATGTTTAATTGCCCTTTTGGGGGCTGTTTTTTTGTGTTGAAATGGGAAAAATAAAAAAATAACAGATTTTCAGATGTTTTTTATTTCTCAGGGGGTGAAATGTGTTGGGATCGTTCCCGGCTTTTAGGCCCCTGGAAATGAAAACCCTTTTTTTATTATAATAAAAATGTAACATTGCAAAACAATTTAAATTTCTAAAAGGGTTTTCCCGAAAAGGATGGAACACCCCTTTAAATGATTGTTTTAAAAAAACCCCAAAAAGAGAAATTTGGATGTTTTTTGGGGTTTAAAAGGTTTTCTACCCCCTGTTAATGTGGGGGACATGTTGGGAAAAGCTAATGAAAGACTTTGTTTCTTGTAGGGACGATTTCGGGTGCAGCCCCTTTTCGCATATTTTCATGACCACAAAAGAAACGGTTTTTTGGGTTTTCCCACAGGGGGTCTTGGTAGCCAATTTTTTTAACAGTGGGCTTTTCATGGAAAAATTTCGGTTTTGTTTTTAATTTGGAGTTTTTAAAAAGGGTTTACCAAAAAAAAGAAAAAATTTTAGAACTATTGGATTTTAATGTTTTTTATTTTTTTTTAACCCTGGGGTTATAATATTTTTTGTTTAAAGGCTTTTTTCAGGGAAATTTTTGGGTTTAAATCTGGGGTAACATCCTGCATCTTTTTACAAAGGGGGGGGTTTTTGGTGTTGAGTGTGAATGAGAAATGAAAGTGTTGGCTGATGGCCCTTTTTTGGGTTTTAGGATGCTCTATTTGTAAATATGACCTCAGGTTTTTGTGTGGGAGCCCGGTAGATATTTTTCTTTATTTTAAAAAAAATTTAGGGACACTTTAAGGTTTTGTTTCATAAATAAGTTTTTATTACTGCTTTAAGGGGGCAAATTTTTGGGGAATGACGATTTAATTTTTTGTGTCAAAAATTGGTTGGGGAAAATTTAATCATTTTGCTTTGCAAATGAAATTTTAAAATGAAACAGGAAATTTAGCCTTTTGGGTTAAAGCCCGATTAGTTTTAAAATTATTTGGGGAAATTTTGTTATCCACTTTGACTAACAACACTAACAAAATAACCTAAAATTTTAACTAAATAAAAATTGGTTTATATTTCATTGGGGGGGGTGGACTGATTGGGGAAAAAGTTGAAAATTTTTGCATTAAAGGGGGGTAAGTTCTTCCCTTTTTGTTTTTTTCCCCCTTTTAAAAATTTTTTTTCTTTTGGGAAATTTAAAAAAACCAAAAGGGGGATGTTATAAAGATAAAAAACCCTTACAGAATGGAAATTTGAAATTTTTCATAATCTCGTTTTTTAGTTTGAATATAGATGGAAAATTTGGGGAAATGGTTTGGGAAAATCTTATGATATTTGGTTTTTCAGCAAATTATTATATAAAAATGACATAGATTCCAAATTTTTTTTCAAAATGAGAATTTTATTATATCAAAAGGGGAGAAGAGAAATTAGCCCCCCTTTTTTCCCGGGGGAAAATTTTTGGATAGGTTAAAAGGTTAAAATTAGTTAATTTAATAAATTTTTTATTTTTTTTATTAAAAAATTAGTGAATTATGGGTTTCTTTAATGTAAAAGTAAAATGGCCTTCCCCCTGCCCCTTTACTAAAATTTTGGGGTATGTGATATAGAAAAACTTTTACTAAATTAGAAATTTTATAATCTCAAAAAAGAACCCGGGTTTCAAATAAAAAATTTTAATGCCGGGTTTTTTTTACAAATTTAAAAATTTTTGGTATAGATTTCTGAATTTACTGTGACTTTGATTTTTATACAGGGTTTGGGGGAAAATTGTTAATTTTGAGGAAAATTTTGGTTAAAACTGCTTTGAAAATTTAGATAAAAGTTTAAAAGGGTTTCTGAAAATTTTTTAATAGGACTTTTTTCTTGAAACGTGGGACAAAGATAAGGATGTTTTGGTATTTAGTAGGGAAAATTTGCAATTCATAATTAAATTTTACCAAGGGCAATTCCCTCCAACTTTTTGGGATTTTTTTAAAACCCCGACTTGGAAATTTCTAGAGGGTTTTTTTTTTCTAATTCTTTAATGAGTTTGGTTTAGGGGTTTTTTGAATTTGGAATTTTAGTTGAATTTTTTGGCACAAGCAGGGGAATGTCTCGAAGGGGGATTGACGTTTATTGATTTTTGAAAAAAGTAAATGTCATTATTTTTCTTAATTCTGGCAATCCCATGTGGGGTATTTTAAACAAAAATTTCCCATCTATTTTTTTTGCAGTTCAGGAAATTTGGGGGCAGTTGGCCGTTTGTGCTAAACAACAACAAATCTTTGCGCCCAAACGGGGGAAAGGCCATCACAAGAAAATTTTTTTATTTATAGTAGTGGAAAAAATAACAAAAAAGTGGCAAATTTTAAAGGGTTTTTCCTTTTTTTTTAACCCTTTGTTTATTTTTTTTTCCCGGCAGTTCTCCCTTTTTTCTGACTTTGATGGCAATCTTGGGGGAAAAGGGGTCCCTTTTTAGCTCAGAGGGTCAAAGGGAAAATTTTATTTTAAGGGTCTTCTTGATTACCGCAATTTAAAGGCCCCTGTTGTTGGGACAAAGAAACCCCTGATGATTTGCTGAACTGTGCCCATCTTCTGTGGAAACCCGGCCCGTTTTGAAAGCCCAAAAGCCTTTTGAGCGATTACGGAAGGTCAGTGAAGGCGGGAAAAGTTACCTTGGGGAAACAGATTTTCTCCCTTTGGGCTGGGTTTCTTTTCATGGGCCCCGGGTGAATAACAAAAGGGACTCAGGCGTTATATGGGGGGAGTCTTCTATGGGGAACTCCCCCCAGGTTTAGTCGGGACCAAAAAAGATCATAGCAAACCCCGGGGCGGGGGGGGTTTAGTAGATTTACTGGTCTGTGGTTTCTATGTCCTGCTCTGTCGACCACGGGAAAAGGTGACCCAAAATTCATTTAAAGCCCGGGACTGTATCCAGATGTTTCTGCATGCTGGAAATTTACTGCTTTCTAAGACCGTTCTGATTCAGCAGATACAGAATTGGGGCTGGCAAGTCGCCCCCAACGGTTTTTTCCTGTTGTGTGTTCCCCATGTTTGATCCTGGTACTACCCCTGATCATGTGAACCCGGGCGGGCCCCGGACCAAATCCTGGGGTTCCCCTTCAGTCTGAGGTTGGAGACGAATTTGGGGGCCAACACAACTTGGTAGTGGTGAATTTTAAATTATTTTCTTTAAATTTTTTGTTGTGTGTGATGCCCTTGGGTTTTCTTCTTATTTTAGATATAGCCTGAGGCGCCCTGTTTTCTTCACGTCCTGCAGGGCCCGCGTGTAATTCTTGGTGTTGAGGACGAAACCCCCCCCTGGGGTCAGAGGGTTTTTCGTGCGTTAGGGGTTGGGGTGCACCAAAATGTTCGACACTGCATTCCTCCATGATTTTACTTGGGTTTTTCTCACAAAAATTTCTGGTGTGTCCTTTTTTTCCCCTTTCCCGCCCCGGAAAAAAAATTTGGGGAGGGGCTAACCCATTGCAATTCATTTTTTTTAAATATTGCTGAAATTTTCATTGTGTGTTACGCTTCTTTAACTAAGGGAAGGGTGATCTTTAAAATTTTTTTTTGCCTTTGTACAGTGGCTACCATTCAGTAAAAACTAAATTTTTTAAAAATTTTAAAAGAATTTGGGGAAAAATTAAAGGGGGTTAAAGTGGATTTTGGGGGTTTTTTAGAATGAAATTACTTTTGGGGAAATGCCCCCAAAAGTTTTGTGTTGATTTAATTTAAAGTTTAATCCAAAAAAATTAAAAATTTTTTGTTGGAAAAGGGGTGTAGATTGTAAAGCAATTTTGGGACACCGTGTTTGAATTGCATCCCTGGGGTTTTTTTTTAGGCTTAAAGTTTGTGGTGATTTGCGGGGGGGGACCTGGGGGGGTTTTACCGGGGGGGGTTTTTTAAATTTTCATTACCTTTGTGTCTTTTGGAACGGGGGAATTTTTAAATTTTGGGTTTTTTCCCTTTTTTTTTTTTTTAGGGTTTTTGATTTTCTTTTTTTTTTTGGGTTATTGGTTTTAAAAGGGGGGGTTTTTTTTGTTTTTACGGTTGGGATTCGCAATTGGGTTTGGTTTTTTGGTTTGCCCCAATTTTTGTTAAATTGTTAATTTCTTTGGCTTTTTTTTTTACTTAAATTGTTTTTTTTTTAAAAAAATTTGGGGTGTTTTTTTGGATTGTTGGGGTTTCTTTTTGGGGTTTTTTAAAATTTGGTTTTTTTTCTTTGGGTTTCCAAAAGGAAAGGGGTTTTTCTTGATTTTTTTAACTTTTTTTAAATGGTATTGTCCTCTTAAATGAAAAGCTTGTTTGGTTTTCCCTTTTTAAAAAGGGTTCCTTTTCTTAAATTTTTTTAAAAAGGTTTTTTTTGGGTTAAAAGGATTTAAAGGTAAAAATTTGGGTAAATTTTTTGGGATTTTAAAATTTTTTTTTTGGAATGATAATAGGGCATTTTTTATTTTTCTCCTTTTTTAAAAAGGGCTGGGTTTTTTTTAAGGTTTTTTAAATTGTTGTTTTTTTAAATTTTTGGGCCAATTTGGTTTTTTTAAAAGGGGTTTTGGGCTTTTGTTTTTTTTTCTTTTGTTTGGGGTTTTAAATTTTATAAGGCCCTTTTCCCTTTTTTTTTCCTTTTGGCCTTTTAAATTAAAAAGGGTCGGCTTGTTTAACTAAAGTTTTGGATTTATAAAACCTTTTCTGTTTGTTGGGGTTTTTAATTTTTCTTTCAATCCGGGGGGTTTCCCCATATTTTTTTGGTTTATGGGGGTTTTTTTAACCCCCTTTCCCCTTTTAATTTAAAGGTAAAAGTTCCCTTTAAACCCTTGTTTTTTGGTTTCCGGGCCTGGAGCAAATTTAAAAAAAGCCCCTTCCAGGTGTAGGGTGGGATTGGGGGGGAATTTGTTTTGGGTTCGGGCCTGATTTTTTGGTTTTAAAGGAAAAAAAGGGGTGGGCCCCTGTTTGCCCGGACCTTTTCCGAGGTGGAAGGGGTTTTTTCATTTTTAGGGCCTCTCCCTCTCGGGGGGGCCGGTTTGGGTTCCTTTGGAGTTGGGGTGGGAGCCCCCCGTGGGATTTTTAAAGGATTTTAAATCCTTTAAACCCGGGTTTGAGGGGTTTAGGGATAAACCGGTGGGAAGGGTTTTTTTCGGGGGTTTTTTCCAAAACCCTTTATTTTTTGGTTACCAGGCTTTTTAAAAGGCCCGAAGGACTAAACCCGTTTTTTGGGGTTCCCATTCTTCAGAAAAGGAGGTTTTTATATTCTTTGGCGGGGGCCCTTTTTTCCACCCTTAAATTTCAGGTTTGGTTTTTTGGGTTTTTTTTTAAAATTTTTGCCCAAACCTAAATTTCTTCATCCCCAAAATTTTCCTTGGGGGGGTGGTTTTTTTGATCTTGATTTTTTGGGGTTTCCCCCTTTGTTTTTCTTTTTGGAAATTGTTGGGTTTTTGGGAGGTTTGGGTTTAGGCCCCTTTTGGGGCTAGTTTTTGGGGGATGCCGCGGGAAAAGGGTTTTAAGGGGAGGCCCTGTCCGGGGGTTTAGCAGCCCAACCTAAAGGGTTTAAAAGGGCCTTTGTTTCCTCTTCCTTTTTCTTTTTTTTAAGGGGCGTTTTTTTGGGGGGGAAAAAATTGGCTCTTAAAAAAAACCTTGTTCGAAAAAGGGATTTCTTTTTTTTCGCTTTATTTTAAGAGGAGTTTTCAATCCTCCCCCGGGGGCCAAACGCCAATTTTAGCCCGGAAGGGGTTTTGTTTTTGCCGCGGCCCACGGGGAAAACCCAAAAAATTTTAGGGCGGGGCGAGGGGGGGTTTTTAAAAAATCCCAACCCACAGGGCGGCGGTTCACGGGGTGCTGGTGCGCTGATGTCATCAAAAGAAAGTGGTCTGGAACTCGCTTCGCCAGACCATACCGAGTCGTGGAGGTACATCTCAGGCCTGTCGTCTACAAGAGGAAAGGGGAGACACGGGTTCCATTGGAGTCAGCTGAGGAGCCACAACGCACGCTCCCAGGCATACAGGGATCACAGTCTAAACCCGGGGGCGGTCGGGAGTGTCTGAGGGCCATCACAGCGCGGAGGAGGATCTGCATTTCCGGGCAGAAGTCTGCCAAAACCACTTCATTTTCCTGAATTACAAGGCTTAAAAGGCCCAGACAGGCACAATAATCCTGTTCCGGTGTCCTTCCATTGAGAAAAGGAGATTGCACCCATTCTTAAAATGGCGGCGCCCCTGGCGGCAGCGGCTGGCATACAGCTCCGACCAACTTGCGGAGATTTTCATAAAAATATACCGCCAAACCCGCTGCAAACTGCTTATCTACCTAGCAGATCATCACTGGACCGCCAGCGCCTGCTGGAGTTACGATCATGCAGTGTATTTGGACTTGTAACCACCACTACGCTCGACTGTTTACGTGACTCCGGAGTGCTCCGGGATCAAGCCCCGGAGGCCTGCGATGCAGCGGACCCGTCGAGGGGCTCACGCTGGAGGAGAGCCAAGCGAAAGGGGTTTGAAAGCCGGCCGAGGAAACGCGGCTGTCGCGGGGGTTTTAGCAGCCAAGCTAAAGGCTAACCCCCACGGGACCATCGCTTCCATCCATCCTGCTCTCCAACGTACGTTCACTGGATAAAAAAAACTGCCCATCTTCAACTCGAGATCTCAGCAAAGAGGGAGTTTAGGGGACTGTTGCGCTCTCATTCTGACAGGGGACGTGGCTCACATCATCAACCCCGGACAACGCCATTAGCCTGGAGGGGCTAGCTACTTTCCGCGGGCCCACAGAACAAAGAACTCAGCGGTAGAGCCGAGGAGGGGGACTCTGTGTTTACATCAATAACAACTGGTGTAAAAAAGCTAGAATAGTCACCAAATTTTTGCTCTCCGGACATAGAGCTTCTGACTGTTAGCTGCAGACCCTTTTACCTGCCCAGAGAAGTTCACTGTTTTTACCATCAACGCGGTGTATGTCCCCCCAGCGCTGATACAAAGGAGGCCATGAGTGTTTTTCTATCGGACTGTCTCTGAGCTGCAATCTACACACACAGAGGGCGTTTTTCATCAAATTTCTGGAGAAATTTTTAATCAGGGGAATATGAAAACTGTTCTCCCTCATTTTTATCAACACGTGGATTTTGCTACTCGTGGAGAGAACACTCTGACTTATTTATACAAACAAAAAGACGCATTCAGAGCAGCCCCCGCCCCCACATCGGCTCCTCAGACCCCCTTTCTGTGATGCTAATTCCTGCATACAGACCCCTGCTGATCAGAGCAAAACCTACAGTGAAGCAGGTGAGGGTCTGGACGGAGGGGGCCATGGATGCACTCCAGGACTGCTTTGAATGCTCTGAATGGGACATGTTCAAATCAGCAGCAACATATGACAACAAGATCAATGTTTATGAGTACGCCATGACTGTTTCAGCCTACATCAACACTGCATCGAGGACGTCAGCACAACAAAGACCATCACCACCGAGCCAACCAACGGCCCTGGATGACTGAGGAGGTTCCGCCACGCGCTAAAACACGGAACTCAGCCTTCAAATCTGGTGACAAGGAGGCACTGAGGACAGCTAGAGCCACCCTGAAACCGTGCCATCAGGTTAGCAAAGCGGAACCATAACCAGAAAATCCAGCATCTGTTCCACGACGCCAACAACACCAGGAGCATGTGGAAGGGATACGGGCGATCACAGACTACAACACGCCCCCTGCCCCGGTGGATGAAGTTGATGCTGACTTCCTAAAAAGGACAAATAATTTTTTTGGGAGGTTTG